>NW_024070191.1:35306689-35615277 GCF_014754425.2 Oryx dammah
GGGGGTCACCTCACTCCTGGGGGCCACCTCCTCACTCCTGGGGGCCACCTCCTCACTCCTGGGGGTCACCTCCTCAGTCCTGGGGCCGACGGGGCAGGGCCCTCATCGCTCTGGCTCGGAGGGGCCACCAGGTCTTTCTAGAAGGGCACAGCGTTGTCCGGAAGATCAGTCCCCCCAGAGGCCACTCTCCCCGGGTGGCTGCCCGTTCACAAGGTAGAGATGCCACCACCCGCGGGAAGCTGCGCCTCCACCCTGGCTCCACTCTGACCCCTGACCCTGGACGGGACGCGAGGTCAAGCTCACCTTCCCGGCGGCATTGGGGTGCGCGTCGTGGTCCAGCAGCAGCTCCGTCATAAACACCTTCCCGTACTTGGCTGCCACGTGGAGAGGGGTAAATCCTTTCTGAGGAGAAACACCGGCTGTCAGAAGCCTGGGAGCCCCTGCTGTCCTCCCCAGGGAAAGGGTCTGCGTGCGGCCAAGGAGGCGCCCACCCCGGCTGGCACAGAGATGCAGGAAAGGGCAGGGAACGGGCGGTCCTGCCTAGACACCCAGACCAGCAACCAGCCACCGCCCCTCTCCCTCTTGTGACAGAGTCAGAACCGCTGGTGCTGTTATTTGACAGCCAGCGAGCTGAGGGCCGGGGCTGGACTGTCATCCTTCTCTCATCCCAGAACCTGCATGGATTGTTCAGAGCAGACTCTGAGACTTCTGATGAAAGGATGAAGGCTGGGTGGGTGGAAGGAAACTACAGTTCAAGGCAACACAGAGGTGGGACGGCCCTCCCCGGCCCGGGACCCATACCTTGGTCATGCACGCCTGGGATGCCTCCTTTTCCAGAAGGGCCAGCGCCGTCTCCATGTGGCCCTCTCGGGCTGCGATGTGCAGGGGGGTGTGCCCAGCAGTGGTGGCCAGGTTGGGGTTGGCGTTATTTTCTAGCAGGAGTTTCACCATGTTTGTGTGGCCGATGCGAGCTGCACAGTGAAGCGGGGTCTGGTCATCCTGGAACCCAGAGTGAAAACAAAGAACAGGAACGCTAAGGTTACCTAACCCAACTTTTCATTTTACACAGCAGGCAGGTGAGGCCCAGAGAGGTTAAGTGACTTTCTCAAAGACACATGGCTAGTAAGAGGAAGAGCTGAGATTCAAGTCTCCAAGTTATAGAAACCAGTAGGTTCTTTCTCATTTAATCTTTATAACTCTCATTTAGTCCTATAACAACCTTTCAAGTGAGTTCTTATTCCTACTTATTTGCCTAAAGCCTTAGCCTTCCCATCTGTAAAATGGGAATAATGGTATTGACCTCATAGGGCTGTGGTTAGGATCAAGCAGACTGTGTATATAAGAAGTCTCACCCGGAGTATGGTGGAGTCAAGATTGCCAGGAGAAATATCAATAACCTCAGATATGCAGATGACACCACCCTTATGGCAGAAAGCGAAGAGGAACTAAAGAGCCTCTTGATGAAAGTGAAAGAGGAGAGTGAAAAAGTTGGCTTAAAACTTAACATTCAGAAAACTAAGATCATGGCATCTGGTCCCATCACTTCATGGCAAATAGATGGGGAAACAGTGGAAAAAGTGTGAAAGACTTTATTTTGGGGGGTACAAAAATCACTGCAGGTGGTGACTTCAGCCATGAAATTAAAAGACACTTACTCCTTGGAAGAAAATACATGACCAACCTAGATAGCATGTTGAAAAGCAGAGATATTACTTTGCCAACAAAGGTCCACCTAATCAAAGCTATGGTTTTTCCAGTGATCATGTATGGATGTGAGAGTTGGACTATAAAGAAAGCTGAGCACCAAAGAATTGATGCTTTTGAACTGTGGTGTTGGAGAAGACTCTTGAGAGCCCCTTGGACTGCAAGGAGATCCAACCAGTCCATCCTAAAGGAAATCAGTCCTGAATATTCACTGGAAGGACTGACACTAAAGCTGAAACTCCAATACTTTGGCCACCTGATATGAGGAACTGACTCACTGGAAAAGACCCTGATGCTGGGAAAGATTGAAGATCCAAAGATTGGTTGGATGGCATCACTAACTCGATGGACATGAGTTTGAGTCAGTTCCGGGAGTTAGTGATGGACAGGGAAGCCTGGTGTGCTGCAGTCCATGGGGTCACAAAGAGTCCAAGGGGACTGAGTGACTGAACTGAACTGAACTGACCCATTGTGGTTCTTCTCACATGCAGATCTCAGAGACATTGTGGGTTCGGCCCCAGACCACGGCAATAAAATGGTTGATCACAGTAAAGCGAGTCACACAAATTTTTTGGTTTCCCAGTGCATATAAAACTATTTTTATATGATATTATTCTCTGTTGTGTGTGCAGTGTCATTATGTTCAAATATATATATATAGTAATTGAAAAATACTTTATTCCTAGAAAAATGCTAACTGCTTGGCAACCTGGGTTGCCACAAAACTTCAACCAGTACAAAACACATGATTTGCAAAGTGCACTAAAGCAAAGGGCAATTAAACCAGGGGGTCTGTCCTGTCTGAGTGTTTGCTTGTCTTTCTGCCTGAAGGCTTCCCTGGCTTTCTCTATGCCAAGGGTGATGGAGGGTCAGAACTGAGAAAGGGCAAGATGACTTTTCATCCCCTGTCCCCCGCCGCTCCCCGTTTCCCCCTGAGACGGAAGCAGTTGGTGGGCCAGATCTCTGTGTTATTGGGCCCAGGGGTGGAGGTTCTATCACATGGTCCAAACCCAGACTGCAGTCCTGATACTCAACAGCACCCCTGTAGCCTGTGCAGTAGGGACGTCTGATGGTGACCAAAGCCAGCCTGCAAACTCAGCAGCAATTCTTCCCCTTTGTTCACTCAGTTCTTCTGAGATGACTGTTATTACCACCAAGGGGAATCTTTTGTTTTCAGATTAAGTAATTCCTGATTTTCACCGGCAACACTTCCTTGAAAAAGTGACTTCTCTTCTGATACTGTGACTGTAACCATCATGTATCCTTTCAGCTCCCAAACACTGCTCACTGGCCTTTTGTTTTCCTAAAGAAACAGCTCTGATGCCAGCACACATCTGGCCTTCTCAGAAGCCCTGCAAAGCAGAACCTGAGCATTGGGTGCAACCACGTGGGCAGACAGGGAATCTCAGCCCCACGAGCCCTGCAGCCCGGCCTCGGAGCTCCTCCTGCACTTCAAGGCTCATGTCCAGGACCGCTGCTGCCTCCTGAACCCACCTTGGCCTTGGCGTTGACTTTGGCTTTGTTCTGGAGCAAATATTTGGCCACTTCCGTGTGCCCTGCTCTGGCTGCCATGTGTAGCGGGGTCTCCACTTTCTGCAAAACAACAAAATTATAGAAGTGTTAACTCACGCCAGGTTTCTAAAAGGGCACACACAGAGCTCCATGGTGCCAGCTTGGGGGGTTTTCACCCAAGAGGTGGAGTTGCCCCAGCAAGCCTTTGGCCCGCTGATGCCTGGTGTATGTGTGTGTGTGTGAGTGTGTGAGTGTGTGTGCGTGTGTGTGAGTGTGTGTGCATGCAAGATACACTTAAAAGTAAACCCCAGAGCAAAGGAATGTTTATAAATGCACATATATTCCTAGAATAACACAGAAGTTTCCAAATAATTGTCCAAAATAAAATCCCAAGACTTACAGACACATAACAAGTTTCACTGAGATACAGACATTCTCCCCAAGTCAGAAGTCCCTGCTATTCTGAGATTTCTGCCTCTGTCCGGGAAAGGAAAACTTGGGCTCCTCTGAGCGCTCGGTCCCCAGCAAGGGCTGGCTCTGCCCACAGACTCACCACGTTGGAGACATTGGGCGATGCTTCCCGCTGCAGCAGGCTTTTCACGATGGGCAGGTGCCCCATGAAGGAGGCCACGTGGAGAGGCGTCAGGCCGGACTGGAACAGACCAGACGGGAGTGAGACAGGAGCCCTCTCGGTTCCTCCAGAGACACAGCCAGAGGGAGGCTTAGGCTTTCCTGACTCTAAGTGCTTTGGAACAGTTTTCCCAGGAAAGGGAGTTCAAGGAAATGGGTCTGCTTCCAGGAAAAGAGTTGGGCACGGTAGGGGAAATCCCATTGCAGGGTGATTCCATCCATATTCACAACTCAGAATATTGCATCTGACCTTGGACAGCTCCCTGAGCTCTGACATAAGCCCCCGGTCTTATCCATCCCTGATTCATTCCTTTGAGAGTTCTAGACTAGTACACATGCGGACATGGGCACGCACAGAGGCAGCCACAAAGGACAACTCTGAAGATGGCTATTAGAAGAAGACCCTCGGAGACCCTTGGCTCGCCCACGGGGTTCCCCTTACCTCGGTGACTGCGTCGATGGAGGCCCCCATCTTCAGCAGCAGCTCCATGACACGGATGTGGTTCTTCTTGCAGGCAATGTGCAAGGGGGTAAAGCCATTCTGCAGCCCCACACAAAGGGAGACAGACGAGCAGGGGCTTACCCACGAGCCCAGGGAACACCCCGACCACCTCGCTGATGAGTAGGCAGCCTCGGGCCCAGCCCGTCAGTGGTTCCCACAAACTGGAAGGGGCAGGCGGCACGCACCATGCACAAGGCATGGTCCTGAACGTGTTGTCTGCACAGTTTTTTTTTTTTTTTTGTAATTTGTTCGTGTTTTTGGATGCACTGAAAGAGCCTGCTGTTTCAAGTTTCCTTAAGGGGAAATTTACAATGAAGAGAACGCCTGTGAAGCACATCACATTCCCTCGTCCCTGGAACCGCTGATCAGCTTTCGGTCAAATGGATTCCTGTACCTCATCCCTACTGTAATGTGTAATGTGTGTTGGCTGCTCAGTCGTGTCCGATTCTTTGCGACTCCCTGGACTATAACCTGCCAGGCTCCTCTGTCCATGGGATTCTCCAGGCAAGATCTGGAGCGGGTTGCCGTGCCCTCCTCCAGGGGATCTTCCTGACCCAGGGATCAAATCCATGGCTCCTGCCTCTCCTGCCTTGCAGGCGGATTCTTTACCACTGAGCCACAGGGGAAGCCCACAACCAAGAATATCGGGCCCCCAAAGTCAGTAGGGCTGAGGTCAAAAAACCCTGACTGCCCCAGACAGTGCCCGGCTGGAGGCAGAGCTCAGGGAAAGCTTTCTGAATGAATGAATGGAGAGTGGACGAGCCATCCTTGTGGCCCTGGAGGCTGTCCTGTCTTCTAGATTCTCCTCCCCTGGGAAGGGGCAGAGAGGGGATGGGGGCCGTGGGCAGGCTCTGTGCAGCACTCTGGCCCCACCAGGAACTTCCCTGGGAGTTCTCAGCCTGGGGCGAGGGAAGAGGAACCACGGATCCAGGAGGGAATTTGCTTTAGGCCTGAGCCCCTCTCTGCTTGAGCCCCACGAGCACTGTGTGTGCCCCTCGGCCTGTTATGGGGGCTCGGTCATGAGGTGCAGAAACACGGCAGGCAGGGAGGTCATGGCTGCTTGACTCCCAGCCTCAAGACCCCAGCCTTCTGCCTGCCAGGAGTCTCCAGGGTGGAGACTCAGCCCTGCAGCTCTGGCCCTCGCCGCTCCAGCCCCTTCTCAACAGCCTCCCACTCACCAGGGCTCTGGAGTTGGGTTTCGCCCCTTTATCCAGAAGCACCTTGGCCACCCTGTGGTGGCCGCAGTGGGCGGCCACGTGGAGAGGGGTCAGATGATCCAGGGTGATGTCGTCAATCTCTGCGTTGTATTGCAATAGGAGTCGGACACAGTCGAGGTGGTCTCCCTGAGCCGCCATATGGATCGGGGACAGGCCATTCTGGTGAAGAAGGAAAGCAAGCAATTGCAAAGGAAATGAACACGGACATTCAGGGCACCGAGTCCAACCTCGCTTCCCATCTCCTCCCTAGCTGCAGCGCCTCCACGTGGCTCTCCAGTGAGCCTGGTTTGTTCTGGCCCCCACACTCCTGCTGGTCTCGGATAGCAAACTTTCCCCTTCCCACTTGGCCAAATCTTCCAGGCCTGGAGGTGGGGTATGCAGCACTGGGGCAGCCTGACAGCTTTAGCCCCACCCAGGAAGATTAAGACCTCATATTAGAACTGAGGGCCTTCGAGCCCTGAAAGGACTTTGAGAACAACTATTTTGTTTTCCTTTTAATGTCATCCAGTCCACCCCAGGCTCTGAAGACTCTCTGACTGCTCAGTTTCTGTCTTCTCTGGAGCTCGGGTAAAAGAGACATGGCCTGACCTAGAGCTGAACAGACCAATGACAGCCCGAGGCTCAAATCTGGCCCACTGCCTGTGCTTGTCAGTAAAGTTTTATTAGAACAGGGCTGCTTGTTTACACATTATCCAGGGCTGCTTTCCCACTACAGTGATGGACTTGAATAATTGTGACCTTGACCATGGGCTGCAAAGCCTAAAAGTATTTAATATCTGGCTCTTTAAAGAGAAAGTTAGCCAACCTTGATCTAGATAATAGAGCTGAGTGCCTCCCATGTGCCAGGCATTGGGGTCAACATTGCACACAATGGCTAAGTTAGTAGTATTCGCTTGTCTGTTTCTCAGAAATGGGATTCTATTCTGGGTCGGCCTGACCTGGCTACTGCTAAGTCACTTTAGTCGTGTCCGACTCTGTGCGACCGCATAGACGGCAGCCCACCAGGCTCCCCCATCCCTGGGATTTTCCAGGCAAGAACACTGGAGTGGGTTGCCATTTGACCTGGAGCCCTGCCTAAAAGATGCTCCTCGCAGAAAGGAAGCCCACACCTTGGTTTTGGCTTGGATGTGTGCCCCGTGGTCCAGCAGGATCTCTGAGATTCGCAGGTGCCCATTCCGAGCTGCACAGTGGAGAGGTGTCAATTCATCCTTTAAAAGACAGTCAAAAAGAGAAAGCCCCAGAGGCGCCCATCAGAGGCTGCTGGAGAGAGCATCACCCCAGCCGTAGGGGCACGTCGAGTCGCTAAGGATCAGCTCGATGGAGCAGTCTGGTCTCCGGCTGCCCCTGCAGGCTGCTCTGGAGGCTGAACGCCCTTCCCCAGCTGGCCACGGAGAGCCCACCTCCCGGAGTGGGGCCCTGGCAGGTAGCACTCCCTCCCCTGGCCTCACCGTGCCGCCTGCTGGCACCCACCTTGGTCCTTGTTTCTATCTGGGCCCCGCGGTCCAGCAGGAGCCGCACCATGATCACGTTCCCCCTGCGGGAGGCGATGTGCAGTGGCGTGATGCCGTTCTGCAAGGAGGGGCAGACTGTCAGGACGCGCATCCTCCTGGGCGGGGAGCAGCTGCCACGTGACCCCTACCCCCGTGCCCCCACCCAAGACAGACAGCCAGCCTGAGCCCACTGCTAGGACTCTTCTCACCTAAGAAAGACTTCCAAGCCTCTAAGGACAGGCCAGCATTGTGGTTCATCCCCGCAAGCTAGCCAAGCTGGGTCTCCCAGCGAGTCAACAACACAGGCTGGCAGCAATCTCTTAGAAACCCACCTGCCGGGAGCCTTAACAGACTCTAGGCTGTCCCACACGCACTGCAAGGATGTCCTCCGTGCCACAAGAGGTGGGGGCACTGGATTCTAGACCCTCAGTCACCGCATGTATGTGGGCCCCCCCGCCCCCCACTACCCCTGAGAGCCTCACCTGGGGTGTGAAGTTGACGCTGGCTCCACGGTTGAGGAGCAGTTGGGCTACGTTGAGGTTCTCGTAATGAGCTGCGATGTGGAGGGGGGTGAATCCCGTCTGGGGCGCAATAGAGGACAGGCAGCATTGTACTGTATGTTTTACCATTTCTACCCAGGATCAGCCAGGCTCTGAAAAGCTGGCCAGACCAGAGGACCCCACACGTGGGCAGATTTGGACCGAAGGGGTCATCAGACATCCCACGGCAAGTTACATCCAAAAGTGAGGTGCTGCCTGCAGGGGGCCGCCCAGTCTCTGGGTTCACGTGGACAAACCACAGACCAGGGTCACCTCCAGCCCTTCAGACAGGGCCCAATCCTCTGAACGGCTACTTCTGAAGAGATCTTCATGAATGAGAGAAGTGTTATGGGGTTATGACTTTAATCCTCAAGACAGTTTCAGCCCCTACAGGGCTGCGATGACTCAGCTGGGTGGGCGAGGCAGACCTCTGACCTTTGGTGTGTCCCGTGCTATTACTCTGTTCCTGACCTTGCCCCACGGCAAATAACCCAGGTAGAGTTTTCCAGATGGAACCCCGTGACTTAGGGGTGGGAGGTTGCGGGGTAATGCGTGACTGACTACGTGCAAATACATCATCTCCCCTGGGAGGGAGACACTGACAGCCTAAACTTACAGACGGTGCGAACATCAAACAGCGTGGGCAGGTGGCGGGCTGGCCAGACCCCCGGGAGCCACTCCAGGGTACCCTCTCCGTGTGGGGACCCCCGCCTCCCTCTACCAGGGGATGGCCAGGGAAAGAGCTGGAATACAATTCTAACACACCACCAGGGGTCAGGGGCTGGATTGCAAGGCCCTACTCTGGTCAGACACCCCTCCTGTCTCTCCTGGACGCTGCTCTGAATGACCCAGCACGTGTTTCTCCACGTTGCCAGGGGATTTAAAGTGGGGTGTTCGTGTGGCTGCTGGGCATGGCGGGCGTGGCGCAACTTGCTCGGGGTGCACACTGGGGCTTCTCTGGTCTGGGCTGGTTCCGGGGAACTAGTGGGGAACGCGTGGGGCCCCCGAGGCCTCCCGACCAGGGCCCCAGGGTGCTCCCAGCCCCGCCGGGCGCCTCACCTTGGAAAGCACGTCGGGGTTGGGGTCGTTCTGCAGCAGCACGGCGGCCGTCCGCGTGTCGTCGTTGCGGGCTGCGATGTGCAGGGCGGGCAGGCGCACCTTGCCCTTCGTGCCATAGTTGATGAGGTGTGCCACCACATTCTCGTGGCCCTGCTGCAGGGCCACGGCCAGCGGGGTGAAGCCATCCTGGCCGGGGCAGAGGAGAGACCCCTGTGCGCCAACCGTCCTGACCGCTCCGTCCTCGGGGCGGGACCTGCGCTTCCGCGCTCAGGGCCCTTGCCCTAGGCCTGGGAGCGCCTCCCTCCTCCACGTCCTGCAAGCTCAGCTTAGATGTCACTGCCTCCTCCCTAATGCCTTCCTTGGCTCCTCTTTCATTCTCTGCCATCTCTCAGCACGTGCGATAGCTCTCCTTTAGCACTTAGCTAACTTTGCCTTTATGACTTGTTCCGAGTGCTTTTACTGAGCGCTTCACTGCCCTGTCTCTCTGCCTCCCTCCCTCTCACGTCATCACCCAGTGTCAGACAGGGCCCTGGACGGATGACCGACAATCAGGGCTTCATTCATTTCACAAAGGTTACTGAACACCTACCAAACGCTGGACACAACAGCCGGCACTGAGGTTTCAATTCTGAGCTACTGCTATTAATCTCATTGGTGTGTACAGGGGCACAGGGCCCTCTTGAACTGGCAAAGCAGAATGAAAACAGCCATCTATCTAATCATTGAGTTATCTGACGCTAAGAGTCAAGAGAAGCTTTGGTTTCGTCTACTCCATCATTTCACCAGTGACAAAACTCAGGGTCAAGTGACTTGTCCAAAGGTGTTTGTGGGCTCAGAGCAAGACCCTTAGACTTCTTATAAACGTCCGAGGCACACCTGTCACCCACATGCACGCATGCCCCCCACCCCTGCCCAGCCTCCAGTGTTGGTCACAGTGGGAATGACAGATTCACCCCTGAGGTCATTTCTCTGGTGCGCGTCTGGCATCCCACAACTGTCATGACTTTGTCTCTCAGCTCCTTGCAGGGTCTGACAGCGCCCTGGACAATCACAACAGAGGAGGCATCCCAAGCCACGTCCTAGGAACCCAGGCCCCGTGACCCTGTCCTCCCCGCAAGACACGTTCAGCCATGAGGCCACGCCCCCAAGGTGCTTACTTCTGTGGCCACATTCTGATTAGCTCCGTTTTCCAGCAGAAATTTAACCACCTCCAAATGATTCTCCTGGGCTGCCATGTACAGGGGGGTAAAGCCTTTCTGTAAACCAAGAGGAAAAGCCACTGGAATCCAGCCACGTCACTGAGCGATGCTAAAACCGGTGCAAAATCCTCCAAACCGAAGGACAGTTCTTCCGACATCCTGTTTCCACCCAGCCCTGGGGGCAGCATCCCCACCTGTGTCCCCAGCTGTCAAAACTCATGACACTTTGCAGTTGGCGTAGTGAGGTTACTGCAAAAGGCCTCCAGGTGGGTTGACCCTCCCCAGAGGTCTGCTTCTGCCCCTCCCAGAATGGTCAGCCTCTTCTGCGCACACACACGCCCCACTGATCTCACTCCCTTCTTCCCCCTCCCCGCCCCCGCCATAATGCCCCTCCATACATAGACGAACCACAGCTAAACAGGACATATTATTCAGTTCCAGGAACAGGGTCCACAATGACCCAGGCCACCGTGCTCAGAATGCCCACTGAAGCAGGAAAAGGCAAGAAAGCGCTTGGAGACACCTGAATAAGCCCGGATTTGGCCACACAGCGCGTGTACCCCCCTGCACTCCCCGGGGTGAAGCAGACGGGCAGCCCCACCCGCCCCCCCCCTCCCCCCCCGGGCCGAGCATCACCTGCGACTGGGCGTTGACGTTGGCGCCATAGTTGACGAGCTCCCGCACCACTTCGTCCTGACCCGCCAGGGCTGCGATGTGCAGCGCCGTGTTCCCTTTCTGCAACACAGGGGAGGACAGGAGGTTCCCGGGGCCTGCCGCAGCTGGCGGAAACATGCGCCAGCCCCGGGCAGGCAGCAGGCTTCCTTTATGGCCCCAGGGGGCACAGAACACACACTTGTGTGCCTGACCCACCAGACCTCGTGAGCAGCAACGGAAGCCCGGGGAGGGAAATGCTTTCTGTCCTGAAAAAACAATGCTCTGGAATAACAGCGCCTCCTTCTCAGCTGATCGGCTGCAGGCAGGCTCAGGGTCCCATCATCGGCGGAGACCGCTGAAGGACTGCCGGGCAAGCCGGCTCCTTGGATGACCAGCTCCTCGAAGGCCGAGGCTCTGCAGAAAGGTGTGGAGCCCCGTGAGGCCCGGAGCTCCGGGACAAAGGAGGCTGCAGACTCCGCGGGCCAGCACATCCCGCGGGCCAGCACCCTGTGCCGTGACGGTAACACCCACCGGGGCAGGGGTCGGGGAAGCGGGAGGGTTGCCCCTGTTGTTGTTTAGCTGCCTGCTTGTGTCTGACTGTTTACAACCCTGCGGACTGTAGCCCGCCAGGCTCCTCTGTCCATGGGACTTCCCAGGCAAGAGTACTGGGGTGGGTTGCCATGCCCTCCTCCAGGGGATCTTCCAGACCCAGGGATTGAACCCACATCTCCTGCCTTGCGGGCAGATTCTTCACCGCTGAGCCACCAGGGGAAGCCCGTCGACATTGGTAAAGGGGTAGGGGAGGTAATAAAACGGACTATGTAATATATGTAGAAGAAAAAATAAGAAATTAAGTGTGTGTGGTGGGGAATAAACAAAATAAAATCTGGCAACAGAAAATCCAAACAAAAAATATGAATAATAAAATACAGCAAGTCAGAGATCAGCAGGCAAGAGAGGAGAGAGTCCTCCTTTCTCAGAAGGAATGCTAGACGAAAGTGAGGGTCACAGCTGTTTCAAAGTCAACTTTTTAGAAGGCCGCCTGTCTCCACTTCATTTAGTTGTTTCTCTGGGGTTTTATCTCATCCCTAAAACCCGGGGTGTAACTTTCTGCTTTTTCACACTGATTAACTTTCTGTAACGTGGTTTGGTTTTAGTTACTATGAGACTGTGATTCTTTCTTGCTTCTTCTGTCTGCCCTGTGATGGAGGAGACTGAGGCTTGTGTAAGCTTCCTGATGGGAAGGACCGGTTAAAGTAAACTTCTTAAAAGCTGAGAACTGAGAGCTGAGACTAGGAAGCCAGGCCGGTTCTGAGAAGGTGGGGGGACAGGCAGGGTTTCTTGTCTGGCTCCGTCCTGGGTGTGTGTAACTGCACTTTCTGGACAGGCTCGGGTCCTGTAGGCGTTGTTTGTGTCCAGGACGCCACCTCCCTGCCTGGCTCCTTCCTGCTTCCCTGTGAAGTCCCTCTCACCCACGTGACTCCAAGGGCACCTCCGCTCCAGGAGGGGCAGGCACTTGACAACATCCATCAAATAAGGACCACAGCTGCACCCATTTAGCCCTCTGCTACATAAGGAGCAGAGATTTCTCATGACCTCACTTTTTCTAGTTCAGGCGGATCAGCTCAGTTCAGTTGTTCAGCCGTGTCCGACTCTTTGCGACCCCATGGACTGCAGCACGCCAGGCTTTCCTGTCCATCACCAACTCCTGGAGCTTACTCCAACTCATGTCCATCGAGTTGGTGATGACATCATCGAGTCGGTGATTCGGCTATATTTAACTATTTAACTATAGTTAGTTTCTAACTAAAGTAATCCACTTGCTAACCATCTTGGGAAACCCACCAAACTGGGATTTCAAATTTGGCCCCGGCGATGGGGCCACTGACCAGTCACTAGGAACCAAGTGCCTCCCATGGGAGTCTGAGCATCAAATCCAAGAGCCTGGGGGGTGAGGGGCCCCCACGGGTCACCGCTGCCCCAGGGCCCCAGGGCTCAGGTTCTTGTCTCTACCTTGTGACATGATTCAGGCAGGAGTGTCCCCTGGTTACCTCCCTAACTTGTCTTTCTGATTTCTCCTCTTTGATAAGCAAAAGGGTTCTTTCTCAAATGTCCATCAGAGAGCAAGAGCCAGAAATTAGTATATAGATGCTAATTAACTGTTTTTCTTAGAAGTCCAAAGAGCCTACATTTAGAGGCCTTGGCACCTGGGTCTGACTCACTCCCTGTACTGAGAGGAACAGGGTGCTGGCACCAGAACCTTCTCTAGGAATCAGGACTGGGACTTCCCGGCCTCCCCACCTAGGAGGAGGCACGCTGTGTCCATCCATTTATTTGCACAGGCCGAGCACGTGTGTGCCAGGCACCGGGCCAGCTCAGGAGGGGTTATCAAATGTTTCTTTCCATCTGCTCCTTCCTGCCTGACCCACTGCAACAGGGCTCAACCGTATAAACCCACTTAGAGGAAGCTGGCCAGGGAAGGCTGTCGGGGCCCAGTTGTGGGTCTCAGTCCGTGACATCTTCAGGATCTGGGTCTAGGGCAGCCCAGGTTGAGGAAAGGACCTCCCACCCCCATCCATACACTTGCACATGCTGCATAGCTCAGGAGGAAGGCCCCCAGCCTCGGGTTCAGAGTCACAGGGAGATGGGTTTTTCTCTGCCCCTCCTCTCGGCGTGAAGGAACGTGCCCTCAGAGCAGCAGGAAAAATTACTTAGCTATATTTGGATCCACAAAGACCCAGTTTCTCCATTTCCAGGGAGTCCCAGAGCTCACGGCAGGGCGGGTGGCTGTGGTGGGTGCTGAGTGAGGACGGGGGTTGGGGGTTCAACGATGTTTGAGCACCATCAGCCTGGATGCTCAGCTGGCCTCTGGAGATGGAGGTGGGAGGCAGGCAACACGTTTGCTTTCCGCTTTTAAAATTTCTAAGCACAGTTTAGGAATCTATATTGGTTTTGGCTCTTCAGTCGTGTCTTTTTTTAATCTTGCTCCTGTTTGCGAGACCCATTACAATTCCCCAATCTGTTGTGATTCTTGCTTTGCCCACGGTTTCAGCTTCATCCTTTTTTTTTTTTAACTCCCTCTGTTGGGCCCTCAGAAACCACGCCAGCTTATACCATCTCTATAAATAACAAAGACACACCAAGTGTTTGCTTGCAAAATACCAATCAAAGGGGAAAACTCGGAGCTCGTAAAACGTGCTGAAGCGTCCTGTTTCTGCAGCTCCTGGGGGGATGCCAGAGAAAGCACAGCCGCTCCGCCCCCTACAGCCGATCAGATGGCCTTGTGCTTGCAGCCAGGTAGGCGAGAGCATCAGGACAGAAAGAGCCACAGACCCTTCACCCACAGAAGAAGCGAGTGGAAACAGCCAGTATCCATCATTTGTCTATTGTCAGTTGCAAAGCCGTGTCTGACTCTGCAACCCCAAGGACAGTCGCCCACCCGGCTATCCTCCACTATCTCCCAGAGCTTGCTCAAATTCACGTCCATCGAGTCGCTGACGCCATCCAACCATCCCATCCTCTGTCATCCCCTTCTCCTCCTGCCCTCAATCTGTCCCAGCCTCGGAGTCTTTTCCAATTGGTCAGCTCTTTGCATCAGGTGGTCAAGGTACTGGAGCTTCAGCTTCAGCGTCAGTCGTTCCAGTGAATACTCAATTTGTCATGGGGTTAGAAAATAAAATACCCTGTACACGTTCAGAAAGAGCAAGTCAGTCTATTTCACCCGTGAGATCTCTTCACCTTTGGGAAATGACATGAAAATTACAGACTTCTACCTCAGAGATGATTCTACTTTCATAATATTTTGGTAGCTCACTTCATAACCATAAATTATGTCTGTTCTCTACGTGTTGTTCTTCTTGTTCTCAGCTCACGAGGCAGCAAAACGCTTGCTGTGTGAAACAAATCAGCACTGTGCTCGAGGCCACGTTAAATAAACAGCAAATGAAAAATAAGACACAGAGGGGACCAGCCAAGGGGAAAAAAAAAAAAACCACAGGATGTACGTAACAAAGGAGGAGGAAGAGGAAACAGTACTGGATATGGTAAACAGAGGTGATTTTTTGATCTAATGTTGTTTGTCTTTAAGTGCTGGCTGAAGGGTGCTGAATAAACAAATAAGATGCATAAGAAATGAAACTGATTTCACAACATGTATAAATGCACATGCAACGTGTATCAGTGCATCAATTTCATGATTGTAGTTTCCGGATTTGAGTCCCTGGTGTTTATAATCTCCTACTCAGGAGGTGTGATGCCAGCCATGCTTGGAGTAAAAGAGAACTCTGTTCGCTGTTCAAGGGACCCAGTAGAGAGAGCAGATGGGTTTGGAAGTGATCAAGGAGCAGGGTCTCGAAATGATCAAGAACCTGCTGGAGAAGAATGAATGGGAGGGATCTGGATTCTTCCGAAGCCCTCACAAATGACATAGTCATCAATACTTATGGATTTCTCTCTATGTAGACATTTTCTATATAGTACCATGTTTAACTTTCATACCAATCCTGCAACTAACTATCAGAATCCCCATTTTAAAGATGAGTAAACTAAGGCCTCTCACTGGTTGAGTCACTCACTTAAGGTCACAGAGTATGAAGCAACTCAGCGAGGATTTGGACACAAGGCGCCTGCCTGTGGACCTTCCAGTGCTCTCAGCCTGGGACAGAGTCAAGCCACTGGGAGAAAGATTGTGTTTTTAGATTTATAGTCTAGCGATGAGGATAAAGGCCCCCTGAATTTTTGTGGAAATGGGATCCTGTGCTTTCCAAGTGACTTCAGGGGCTCATAGACCTAGGAAGCGGCTGAAAGAAGGAGAGGAATTCAGAAGCAGGACTGGGTTTCTGTCATGAAGGACTGGTTTCTACGGCTCGTGGGTCTGGGGCAATGCGTGAATTTCAGGGGAAAGCTCTGGCCCCCCAAGGGACGTACCTTGGTTGTGGTCTCCAAGATGATCTCTTTGTGCAGAAGTTCAACCACCATCTTCACGTGGCCTTCTTTAGAGGCCAGATGTAAGCCGTTCAACCCATTCTGTGGAGAGCAGAGAGGCAGGGAAGGTGGGGTTAGAGGGTCTATGTGTCCTGCCGGTCTGTGAGGCTGGACCGAGGCCCCTGCCCCCGAGGGGAAGCAAAAGGGCTGGAAGGGGAGACCCGAGGGACCCCGGAGGGGTATCTACACAGGCTCAGGACTGAGCCAGTCCGGCTCCAGAGCAGGGTTTCTGTAGCAAGTCAGATGGAAAGAAAGAGGATGGTAACACGCCCCCCACCCCCGGGTGTGAATGAAGTCCGGAAGCTCTCATAAAACCCGCAGCGACCTTGAAATTCACATCTTAGCCGGGCGCAGGCACCAGTTAACTGGGATGGTCTAGCTTTAACCCCCTGGTTAATTTTCACAGCAGCACCAGAAACGGCAAAGCAGCAACACCCAGGTCTCCTAAGCATTTGTAGAGCTAGATGCTAGTTTAGTAAAATAATGCATTTTGAAAGAAGATCATCTGAAAACTAAATACCATCAATCATCTGGCTGTAAGATTTCCTCTACAGAAGAGTTAGTATTCAAATAGCCCCGTGGGGGAATTCCCTGGCAGTCCAGCTGTTGCGGCTCCTTGATTTCATTGCCGAGGGTGCAGGTTCAATCCCCGATCAGGGAACTAAAATCACACAACCCTTGCAGTGTGGCCAAATAATAATAATAGTAAGATAAAGCCAATACTTTATTTAAGAAATAGTTCTAGGGTATATCATAAGTCTGAGAGAAAAAGTATATGATATCATTTATATGTGAAATCTAAAAAATAATACAAATGAATCTCTTTCCAAAACAAATAGGCTCACAGACACAGAATAAATGTATGGTTAACCAAAGAGGAAGTTGGGGAGGGATAAACTGGGAGTTTAACAGATACGAACTATTATACATAAAACAGATAAACAGCTAAGATTTACTGTACAGCACAGGGGCTATATTCAACATCTTGTAATAACTTATAATGGAAAAGAATCTGAAAATATATGTAACTATATACAGGGCTTCCCAGGTGGTGCTAGTGGTAAAGAACCTGCAAGCCAGAGGAGGAGATGTAAGAGACGCAGCTTCCATCCCTGCGTCGGGAAGATCTGCTGAAGGAGGGCATGGCGACCCTCTCCAGCTTTCTTGCCTGGAGAATCCCAGGGACAGAGGAGCCTGGCGGGCTACAGTCCACGGGGTCACAAAGAGTCAGACATGACCGAAGCGACTTAGCACACACTCGTATATAATTGAATCACTTTGGTATATACCCGAAACTAACACCATATTGTAAATTAACTATACTTCAGTGAAATAAAATAGGCCCTTGGCCACCTTGGCATTTCAAATAGGACCAACACTTGTCTGACAGTTACATTTTAGGGGGAAAAAAAAACCAAGCAAACATTTTTCAGGCCCAACCATCAGTCCACAAAAGCAGAACTCTCTCAGTCAGCAGTTGCAGCCTGCTGGAGTTCCTCTGGGCCCTAGAGTCAGGAGCCCGTGCAGCCCAGTGGTCCCTCTCTGCCTTTGATTCTTTTGCCCTTGCACTCAGATGTCTCAAAACTTCCCGGCAAAAGCTGAATTCAAAGAGTTACTCAGAGCGCAGATAAGTGACTACGTGATGGCTGTCAGTTCCAATGGAGAAGGAGATCCCGGTTCCACGTAGAAAATGGTTTTCATCAGTCAGTGATCTCCAGCCACCTCCTTCCCCACCAGCAATTCTCCCTTCTTCCCACTTTCCCCTTCCTGTCTCCTCTGCTACTCAACCCTGTGCTCACACGTCCCCTTTCAGGGGGTGCCCCAGGGCCACCTCGGGCTCTGGCCAATAAGAAAGACCCTCGCCACCAGGATGGAGGGACTTGGTTCCTGCTGATGGGAGCAGAGGGGACTCTGGCTCACCCATCTTCAAACACCTCTGCAGCTCCACCTCGGGGTCCCGAAACACCCTCTCTCACTTTGCATCCGGGCATCATTTTCAGAAGATTCCAGTTAAAGCACACATATTCTGTCTCGGAGTGGTAGTGTTCCCACCCATGAACAGATGGGTCCTGTTGCTTTGCTAAAACCACAGAGGAAAGCGCTGAGCGACTACTGCAGGCACGCGACACAGGTGCCTTGTGACGGGAGAGGGGACCGGAGAGTAAAGACGCGAACGAGACCATCTTTACGTTGGGGTCTTGGATGCGGCAAATACACAGGTGCCTTGGGTGTCAGCAGACAGCCAAGAGTAGGCTTGAGGGCAGCTGGGGGTTGAAGTACACCAGCCCCCCTCAAATCATCTTGGGCAACACAAACTTGCCGAAAAGCAATTTGTCACGTGACCTGCTGGTGGCCCCAGGACCCACTCTCCCCAGCCTTGCATCCTGACTCAGTACTGGGGGGGGGGTCTTCACGGCAGAAGACCCCCTCCCTTCCCAGCACTGTGAGCTGCAATCCCGTCTACACACCCAACAGCCACCTAGTCTGGAAGGTTCGGGGTGCTCAGCGCAGGCACGCTGAGCGTGCTTACATGGGTACTCGGGATGGCGTGTCCGGTCATGGGAACCGCAGTCTGCTCACTGCAGGGCTCTCAGCTGTGGCTGTGTGTGTGTGTGCGTGTGTGTGTGTGTGTGTGTGTGTGTGTTGACTGCTAGGGTTTCAGTGGTGCTGTGGGTTGCAGTCACCTTCCGGGGGCAGTTACTGGCCCTGAATATGCCTCAAAGCTGGGGAAGTGGCAAGTCTAGAAAGAAGACACTCACGTTGGCTGCTAAAGCCCCAGGGTGACTGTCCCTGCTCTTTGGAGCCACCAGGTCAGCGTGCTGTCTGCCCGGAGAAGGCTGGTGTCCAGCAGGATGCTGGAGATCCCTGGATGCTGAGGAAACGGAGGCCCAGAGCAGGCAAATGACTGGCTCAGGTCACACAGCCTTTCTAGGGCACCGCCACAGACAGAGCTAACCCGGATTCCCCAGAAGAAAGGGTTTGCGTTTTTGTTTCTTTTCAACCGGAGGGGGAGGGACTACGATGTTTCTTTTCATAGATGATGAAGGCACAGTTTCCCTTTGTGATTACCAGGCAGCCTAGAGGGACTTCCCAGTCACCGTAAGCATCCCCGTGGGGCTGGCCACGAGCGCTGTAGATGGTCCCTAGGATTTTACTCGTTCGCTGCCCTGGTCCCCAGGAAGCCCCTCTGCTTCCCTCCGTAAGTCACATGCCCCTGCCGAAGCTGCACTCTGGCAGAGGACAAGGGATCAGCGTCTCCAACGGCTCTACTCAGCTTCCACCTCGGCTCCTGGTTCAAAGATGCCTTCTTGATGGCTTCGTTTTTCTCACTTTGTAACACAGTCGCCCTAAGGTCCTTTCAAGTCCATTTCTGGGATGATATGAACCCAACGCCCTCACCAGGACTCCAGGGTAAGCCCCATGTGGCACCGCTAGGACAAGTGTGCAAAAGGCTCCAGAGGTTTGTACAGAGTCAACTCACACAGGTCACGGCTGTGACAAACTCCTGTCCCAGCGATAGTCACTTCAGGCCGAGCACACGCTTAATCTGCTTCAGCAGGCATTTACTGAGGACCTATTCCGTGCGTGGCACCGTGCTAGGGAGGCCTGAAACACAAACCCTGAGTCTCAAAGGACTCCATTTTACAGAGAAAAGAGGTGCATAGACAAATGCGAAGTCATGTGAAAAATGCCCCAAATGCAGGTATGGGACCACGTAGCACAGACGAGAAAGGAGTTGCTTGGTTAAAGGGGTCAGAAGGCTTCACGGAGGTCTTTCCAGGGCAGCCTGCAGACATCCACGGGTGCAAGTCCATTGACAACAGCAACGCGAGTTTGAATTCCAAACCCACGAGCTCAAATTCTAGAAACCATTCTCATCAAGCGCCCTCCTCTTTCTTCTGTGAAGTAGCGGAACACAAGGGATCCACAAACCCCCAGACGCACTCCAGCAAGTCTTCTCCAGTAGGTGGCCTCAGAGGGTGGATGACTGCTCACCTCCAGCAGCTGAAGTCACTGAAAGCCTGAAAATGACTTTACTGAACATGTAGATGAAGAAACTTGTGCAACTGACTTCTTAGAGGCACAGCTAGTCTGTATAGGAGACTACGTTCAGTATTTCAAGAGCGTTTTATGAATAAACACCTCATTTCATACTACCTTTTTATTTCAGCAGACTTGTTATTGCTCAAATCCAAAGAGGGGAGGGGTGCAAATTCTGGGAGCTTCTTGTTCTTAGCTGTAACTATGGACAGAGGCGGACTGTAATTTACCACCCCTTTAAAATCAGGATCGTGTGCTGTATTGGAGTTAAATCAAGGTTCAAGTCGTTCAGTTCAGTTCAGTCACTCAATCGTGTCCAACTCTTTGCAACCCCATGGACTGCAGCACACCAGGCCTCCCTGTCCATCACCAACTCCTGGAGCTTGCTCAAACTCATTTCCATCGAGTCAGTGATGCCATCCAACCATCTCAGCCTCTGTCATCTGCTTCTCCTCCTGCCTTCAATCTTTCCCAGCATCAGGGTCTTTTCTAATGAGTCAGTTATTCACATAAGGTGGCCAAATTACTGGAGTTTCAGCTTCAGCATCAGTCCTTCCAATGAATATTCAGGACTGATTTCTTTAAGGATGGACTGGTTGGATCTCCTTGCAGTCCAAGGGACTCTCAAGAGTCTTCTCCAACACCACAGTTCAAAAGCATCAGTTCTTTGGCCCTCAGCTTTCTTTATGGTCCAACTCTCACATCCATACATGACTATTGGAAAAACCATAGCTTTGACTAGATGGACCTTTGTCAGCAAAGTAATGTCTCTGTTTTTTAATATCCTGTCTAGGTTGGTCATAGCTTTTCTTCCAGGGAGCAAGCGTCTTTTAATTCATGACTACATTCACCATCTGCAGTGATTTTGGAGCCCCCTTCCCCCAAATAAAGTCTGTTCCTCTTTCCATTGTTTCCCCATCTATTTGCCAAGACATTTCTGGCTGCTGAATCTTCCTCGAACCTTTTCAGCTGGTCCAACTAAACTGACAATGATTCCACTCCATGCCGAATGGCAGATAGGCTATTGAGGGGGCCTGTGGGGAGAAATCACCTGTTCCTTCACTCAAGTAACTGGGTGTAGAAGATACACAAGAAGGAGATGGAGGGATATTAGAGGGAAAGGTTCAGCTAAAGTAGAAACTGGGGAGCAAAGCAGCAGCTACTTGTGGCCCTTTTCTAACACGTGCCTTTCTCAGGAAAATGCCGGCTTGCCAATTCCTCTTCTTAAAGACACCTGTCTCTGGGTCTCCACCTACATGCACGTTAGACCAACTGCTTTTGTTCCAACAGCCCTTGCCTGCTCTTTTCTGTTTTTCTTTCATTACTCTTTTCCTCTTTTGTTCCAGTTCAATCATTTCTATAGATTCACCATCAGGTTCTTTGATTCTTTTCTCAGATGTGTCCAGTCTACTCTCGGGCCTGTTGAAGAAATTTCTCATCGCCAAGAAAGTTTTTTTTTTTTTTTTTTTTTAATTTCTAGCATTTCACTGGGCTCTTTCTTACAGCTGGGGCTTCCCTGGTGGCTCAGATGGTAAAGAATCTGCCTGTAATACAGAAGATGTGGGTTCAAACCCTGGGTTGGGAAGATCCCCTGGAGAAGGAAATGGCAACCCACTCCAGTATTCTTGCTGGGAAATCCCATGGACAGAGGAGCCTGGTGGGCTACAGTCCATGGGGTCGCAAAGACTGGGACAGAACTGAGTGACTAAGACCTTTCTACAGTTTTCACCACTCTGCTAAAACTTCCTCTGTTTGTGAATGGTGTCCATTTTCCTGCTGGATCCGTATTAAGCAAGTTAGAGTCCATCTGATAGTTCCAACATGCAGGTCGTCAGCTCTGAGTCTGGTTCTGTTGATGGCTTTGTCTATTGACAATGCTGTGTTTTCTCTCACTTTGGGTGCATGTGTGTATTGTAATTTTTAATTGAGTGCCAGACATTATGCACAGAAGAACAGTAGAGACTGGAGTCATTTGTGTCTGGAAATGGTCATGCTTCTTCTTCTTCTGAGAAGCTGTTAGCACAGGAGTGGAGGTGGGGGAGCTGAGCCAGTCCACTCAGGAGTTGGCCTGTGCCTGGGTGTTTTGTGACCCCTGGCGCACACAGCCTTTGGCAGGCTGCTGTCACCTTGAGTCCAGAGCCGGAGCTGGGACGCCAGAGGCCTGTTCTGTGTTCCCAATCTCCCCTCAGCTTCCAGCCCATCCTGGCATGCCTGTGCCTCCACTGGGGTCTTTCTCCACACTCTTGCCCCGTTCCCTGCAATCCTATGTTTTTCCCTGTTACAAGGTCGGAGCAGAGAGCTTCTCTTCTGTCCTGGGCCAGCTTCAGTCTTAGGCAGGCTTTGCTCTTGGACCTCAAAGGTGGAGGTTTATTTATTTATTTTTTTCATCATTTCTTCCCCTCTTCTCCGCAGCAGCAAAACCTACCTTGTCTCTATACTTGGTGCTGAGTGACAGTTTCTTGCTCTTCCTCCCCTAGCAGAAGCAGACCTCTGCTTTTCCTTGGTACAAGACAGTTACTGGCCCCAGGCTCCTGCCTTCCCTAAGGGTTCAGAGGTTGTGCCCCCTTTTCCTGCAGGGGTCTCTGCCTGTGTCCTGGGGCTAGAAGCTCTCCCACCCTCACCAAAAGCAGAGGCAGTGTGACTCCACTTCTCCCCTCGAGACAGAATTTCTGCCTGGGGTCCAAAGGGGAGAGGCTCTATTTTTGCTTCACTTAAATGAAGAGTCTGGAACGCAAGCAAGGCTTTGTCTATAGTCCCCTCCGCCCCGATCCCACAGTCACAGGCAACACCCGCTCTCCTGTGGTGAACTCTCTGCTTGCCAGGGATGCTCTCTGATCTGATTTACTCCAGTATTTCTCAGGAGCACCTCGTGGAGGCCTGAGATTCCAGACACACTGTAGCCATGCTGGCCTGTTAGCCAAGAATCTGTTAAGACTTTGGTTTTATGGCAACTGCTTTTCTCTCCTGCATCTACCAAAACTGAAACAGTGGCCTCTCCTAGGAGGGTTTGTCCCTTTTGAGAATTCAGCCAACCTTGCTGCCTTGCGATCTCAGCCTTCTGATGGGCTTAGGGGAAACTGTAATTCTGCAGAATATCCAGGATTTTTTTTTTTTTTTTTTGCTGTTAGGGTGGGAGCAATGTTCTTCGAAGCTTTTCACATCCTAGAAACTCTATCCTGAGTCTCCAAGGCCACCTGGCCGCCATATGATCTTGTCCCACATGGTTTTAACACGGCAAACAACCATTTTAGGATCTTTCTGACAAAAAGATTCATGCCAAGCACACACACCTGGAGTTTTTCATCTGCCTTTTCTCTTTTCATTTTTCAGGTAAAATGTCAGTTTAGTGGGTTCTTCTGAGCAGCAATCTGTCTGATGGGAGGGAGAGGAGATCTCAGCCAGGCTGTGTTTCTTTTAACATTTTTAAGAAGAAAGGGGAAAAAAATCATTCAGCCTGAATGATTTAATTTGCAGTATTTTCTTGTACCAACTGTGAAAAATTCCACTGGCAAAACAGACAATTCTAGACATTTGTTCTCAGTAAATGATCCCTCTGTTTCACGTCTCTGATTGCCCCAGTTACGCTAATTGATTTCTAAGTGTACAAATACAGTAGACATGTCACAGGAAATTCAAACTCTCGTCCTGTCCAGAGTAGAGGACTGTTCCAGATGCAGAGGCCATGGTGTCCGGAGACCCTTGGCCTCTGGAAACTCCAGAACACCTCCAAGGCTGACGCCGGTGTGCTGGTGTGGACATGCTGTGTTCCATGCCTTTTCTCACACTCGGTGATTCTTTCACCTGCACACACAGCTGGTTCTGCCCGCACGGGTACAGTTTCTGGCTGTGTCCTAGGGGCCTCGTGCCCACCTGCCCTCCCACCCCACTGCCCTCCAAAACTCATGATTCTAGCCCCTACCCCTTTTCTCTGAGCTAAGCAATGTCTGCTCCTGTAGCAACTGGGAAGCATGGCCTTTTTATTCATAAACACCTACTACCCTACTATTGATTGGGCTTATCAGATTAATTGGCTATGCTACTGCCAGAGGCAATGGAGCCCTGGGCAGAGGAAGCTTTGATGGGGAAGGAAAGGAGTGGAGTCCTGGAAGAACAAGCCAGAGTAGTGGCAGAGAAAGCCAAGAAGTCAAGGACCCCAGAGGAGAAGAAGAAGAAGCCGGGGAGGGGCTTCTAGGTAACTTGCCTTCAGGTGGTCGGCAAAGAGTGAGAGCCTCTCCCATAACGGACAAGGGCATACGCACAGAGCACCATACACCTAGTTCTTATACGTTATACCCTACTTTCCCATTCACTCTGGATCCTCTATTAGCGTGTTATATCTGTCCAGAGAAGATAAGTATTCTACTCTATGTTGCTGCTGCTGCTGCTAAGTCACTTACAGAAGCTTAATTTCCTGAATAACAACTTGCTGATGCATTTGTGACCTCTGGCTTTGCTCTATTATTGGTTCTTATTCGTGGAGCAAGATCACCGACGTTATATATTCGCAGGTCTGCAGCCCTGGAACAGAGCAGGAAATAAGAAACTGAAGGATGCGCTGGAGAGAAACAAAAAGGTCGAAATGGTGCCCATCCCTCCTCTGAATCCTGAAATTGATGGGAAATAGAGAAAGGGTCAGGTAAGAAGGAGAGGCAGAGACCACGGAAACCAAAGGCCAAGGAGACGAAGAGCACCCCGAGGCGATGGGGAAGGAGAGATGAGGCGACTGCTATCCTGGGCTCATGAGATAAGGGCTTGAACTAAGCTGCTGACAAAGAAATGGCTACAACAACGTAAATCTTGGGGCCTCTCCTCAAATTGCCTGCATTAAGTTTTCAGCCCAAACAGAAACAAAATCGAAAAGGGAACGGGGATGTTCCCATCTTCCCTTTTCTTCCTCTTCCCTTCCCTCACCCCCGAGTCAGAAGATGCTGGCATCTGAGGATGCAGGACGGTGAACCAGAGGGGTGCCCTGCAGAGGCCTCTGAGAGGGAGGCGGGGGCTGCTCTGGAGTGCTTGGGAGGTGGGTACACAGAGCAAATAAACAAGAGCTTTGAAGGTGTTGCAAATCAGTGGAGTCAGGCTTCTCACTGAAGAAATCTAAACCCTGGGAAGAGGAAACGCCAGGAAGAGCCCTGAGGTCTTGGATTAAGATTACAAGTATTGGCCTGATCACATGGATTTTTAAAAACACGCACACAGACAGATGTAGAAGTCGTTACAGATGTGTGTACACGCATGAAAGCAGCAGCCATGGGCACAGTGAGTGACCAGATTTGGTGTCTACATACCAGGCTCCACTCAAAGGAAACAGAGGCCTTGGAAGAGTGACTGATTCAGGACTGGGGCAGGGAAAGTACAAAATGACACTGGGATAACTTGCACCATAAAGTAAAGAAATCAAAGAATGATGCAGACATGTCAGAGAACACAGAAGCCAGCGTACTGGAAAGCCTGCTAGTGGCCTGGTTCCGATTTGAACATCCATGAGGATCAGACTACAACCCATCAAATGAACCCATGAGTCTGAACAAGTATAAATAAATAATGAAAAAAAGAATCAGTAAGAAAGAAGGGAAAGCTTATCCTTTGGTGGAATATCAGCTAATAAATGTAGAAGGAATGATGAAGATGGAGAAGCATTCCCTGGAACCATCACAGTGGTAACCAATGCAGGCAGAAGCTAGCCGTGTTTGCCAAGAATGGTGGCTGGAAGTCTGATGAGAAACAGACTTGTATTGGCAATACCTGGGAATATTCGTCCCCAAGAAAATACTGAGCAACCACAAAGGGAAAAACTTGGCAGACACCAATATCAAGGTTAACATCCTCGGATATGGAAAGAGAGCTTGATTTCTATGGGACCCTGCCAAGAATGCATGGCCTCAGCCTGGTCACCAGGAAACGCCTGCAGACACAGATGGGGTTCGAAGTACAGAATGGAAGATGGTCAAGAAGGTGAGACGGGCCAAGACTGAGGAAGCATTCCAGATCGAAGGAGACCAACAAGATGTGACAAGTGAACCCGAAGTGTACTCCTGGATAGATCCTGTATTATGCGGCAAAGTGTCCTGACTTCCGTATGGTACCCACCGGATGTTTAGCGGTGATGGGGAATGACACCATCTCTGTACATCTTACACATCGACAGACAGGAAAGGTCAGAGGATCTTGGTGACGGAGGATTCTTTGTACTATTCATGGAACTTTCCTATAGGTGCAAAAGTTTAAAATTTTAAAAAACAAAGCCAGGGCCTGGGTAGGAGGGAGCCATGGGGTAAGGGTAGCAGAGGCTGTCAGAGAAGCCGAGGCAGAGCTAGGGGTGACCCTGGGCGCTGGCTATGGTGAGAGAGTATGGGCAGCCCACTGGGGCTCCTGCATGCCTAGGACCAGAGACGGTGTGGGAGGCTGAGCACACACATCCCTGAGTTCTGCAGGCCCAAGAGGTGTCGCCTTTATCAGAGTCGAGAGACCGTTCTAGGCTGGAAACCCCAGAGAGCAGCCTAAGCCCTGTGTGGGAACCAGCTGACGGGAGGGCAGGCCCCCCACCTGCAGCCTCCTCCTGACCCGGATATCATGTGACCGCTTGGTGGGAAAGGTCTGCTAAAAATACCCGATCCTGGATCTAACGCATTGGAAGCCAGAAAGAGCCGACGTGATGGCTGTCACCCTGGCGGGAAATCACCCTTCGTCTCCTTTGCCAGCCTCTCTCTGGTCCAGGACCGGGGAAAGGAGGAGAAGCTCAGAAACTGGGAAGAAGGCGCAGGGCCCCAGAGGAACACTCAGGGCCAGCTCTGAGCATGCCCCTTCTCTGCTCTATCACAACCGGAGTTTATCTACTGACCCAGGTACTGTTTATGATTTTGGGTTTACTGTATATTCACAAGGAGGGAAACACCCGAACGTTTTTCATTATCTTAAGAAGAAAAAAAGAAAAGAAACCCACACATCTTTGGGAGCTCTGGGAGGAAATACTTCAACCTAGTCCCTTGTCCGCTCCTCGCTGGACACACCTGGGCAGCCTCCCAGCTCAGCTGTCTGGCAGCTGCAGGGGCTGGAGGCCCCTAGGGACACGCAGAAAAGGGTGAGCTCAGGGCAATGATACAATGGAACTCTGACATGCAGCTCCGCCACTAAGAACACCTCCTATGGACTGGACAGAGTGTCCATGTCCAAGATCTTGGCCTTCCTTTAAAAGGATAAAAAGAGCCAGCCCCTCAGATGCAGAGCAGTGGGGTTTCGGGGATGGACATCAGATACCGAACAAAGGCCTCTCAGCTGTCTTCCTAATGTCTAGACGTGTCACTTCACCTCCGGGGTCTCCGTCTGGGAGTCTTCAAAATGGCAGGCTTGCTTCCTCTTATTTTGTATTTTTAAAATATTTATTTATTTGGCTGCAACAGGTCTTAATCGTGGCATGTGGGATCTAGTTCCCTGACCAGGGATTGAACCCAGGCCCCCTGCATTGGGAGCGTGAAGTCTCAGCCACTGGACCACCAGGGAAGTCCCAGCCTGTTTCCTCTTAAGTCCTCAATTCCAGAATCAAACAGTTGTATGCACTCTCAGAAGACAATCAAGAGATTGTCTTGATTGTCAAGATGTTTCCGCTTGCAGAGATGCAGAGAAAGATACAAGACTGATGCCAAACTGCTCACAGTGATTTGGGGGAAGTCGGGGCAGAAGGGGAGACTTACAGAAGACTGACTTTCTGTATTTATATAAAGGGTGACTTTTTCGGCAACCACCCTGTATTCATCTGCTGTTATATTAAAAATCACGAAACAGTGAAACCTAGGAAGATGGTTCTCACAAATGTCAAAAACGTGCTTATTAGAGAATTCACAGTCGAGTGTCAACGATGCCAGGACAAATTTACATGCCTGGTCGATTCTACTCGGAAAGAAAGTGAACTGTGCTTACATTTCCTCTGTTAGCCAGGGAGGTAAATCTTCTTCCAAGGCCCAGATCCCATGTCATTTTCCTCTGTGACTTCCCTTGTCCCTCTCTCAGCCCCCCTCTACACTGTATTCCCAGCTCCCTAAGTTAGTCGCTCTCCCGACCGTATCCCCAGGGCACTTGATGATTCTACCTTATCACTGAGTCTACCAGCTCTCGTGTCTCTGACCCCAAGTAGGACTGTCTGCAGAGTCCCGCTTCTCCCTGTACCTCTGGTCCCAGCCTGGGGCCTGGGCACTCACTGTGTGCTCCCCAGGCGTTGGCAGAACTGAACTCACACGTGTGCCACCCGACACGCACACAGAGCTCTTTCTTTTCAGTCTCTCGAAACAAAGATGGCACATCTGGTCTTCACGTTATAAACTCAGAGCAGTCAAGCCGCTGAGTGGACTTTGGAAGCTGTGCTTTCCTTGCGATGCGTGCCAGATCATTCCTAACGATGTTGTCAACCTTTCTAGTCCCTAGGATCCCAGAGATGTTCCCATTGTTGCTACAAGTGGGCATCTTTATTTGCCAGAAGCGGGTCTGTTGACTCTTCCTTCACCAGGAGGGAAGGAAAGTGAAAATAAAACCAGCACAAGGAAGGCCGCCCAGAGAAGGGGGGGCCCCGCTGCACAGTCAGCCTGTCCTCTGAGTTTGGTGTTGGGAGACCCTGGCTCCAGCCCAGGAAGACCTCTCTGCCGACCTTCCTAATCAAGCACCTGCTCTATCATCCACCCCACAAGGGTGATGCGGACCTTCAAAGTGGACGTGCCTGGAGGGGCTTGAGAAAGCAGAGACACCGGAGAACTGAAACGTGCGATTCTTAAACACCACGGGTCACTCTAACTCCCGTCAAGCAATCAACTTCCTTTCAAACGATAAATTAGTCACTGTAATTAGCAAGATGAACATCAAATAGCTCATTTCTGCTGCGATGCAGAAGTAATTTACCTATTTAAAATAATTCAGGGGAAGGAGGTTTTCAGGTTCTGGCTTTTTCACAAACATCTTTTTCTGGTGGAAACTGGAGTTCCAGGAGAGTCTCTGGAACTGGACGCTGGGGTATCTGGCACTCCCCTCATTCACCTGCACTACCCTCCTCCCCAGGACCACCTCTCTCCCACGTGGGGGCTGCAGCTACACATCCTTCCCCTCTCCTCATCACTAATCCAGAGCTGCACGCTTCCAGAAGGCTTGTGCGTGTGTGCTCAGTCGCTTCAGTCGTGTCTGACTCTGTCACCAGGCTCCTCTTGTCCGTGGGATTCTCCAGGCAAGAATACTGGAGTGGGTTGCCCTCCTCCAGGGGATCTTCCTGTCCCAGGGATCGAACCCAGGTTTCCTGCATTACAAGTGGATTCTTTACCCATGAGCCACCTGGGAAGCCCACCAGAAGGCTTAATGTTTTACCCTGTCATTACATGGAGAGGCTTTCTGCATGAGTTTGGGGGTGGGGGTACAGGTAGAATTAGGGGAGATGGAGATGAACACAATCTCCATGACAATCAGCAGTTCCTAAGCAAAAGATGAAGCCAGAGGGGAATTCCCCGGGGGTCCAGAGGTTAAGACTCTTCACGTCCACTGCAGGGGGTGTAGGTTCAATTCCTGGTCAGGGAACTAAGATCTTGCATGCCACACGGTACAGTAGAAAAAAAAAAAGAAAGAAAGAAAGATGAATCCAGAGAAGAGTAACAGGCTGCGTATCGACCTCGATCCAGACGTACCCTCCTAGCCTGACTGCCCCCATCTTGCCCTCTTACATTTAATTTCCCCCAACCTCACTCCCTGCTCACTCCCCACGCCCTTCACTGCCTCTGCCTCCGCAGCCACCGCTCCCTCTCTCTACAATTCCCCGTGCCCAGTCTCCCTGGCAGACTCCCACTCTTTCTTCCGAGGCTTTCTCTGACTCACTGGCATCCCAGCCACCACCCCCAGACTGGGAGCGACGGGGGAGTCGACGCCAAGACTCCCTCTTAGTGGACAGCACGTGGCTTAGTAGAGCAGCTCAAGAAGTGCGTGGAGTGAATGAATAAAAACAGCCTCTGTATTCCTCCTGGATGCAACTAGACGTGTAAGCTTCTATTTCCGAGCTGGGCTTCTTTACTAGCCTTCGAGTTCTTTGAGAGCGGGGCATGGATGAATTAAGTGTCTACCAACGTGCTGGGGGCATTGTAAGCGCTCCGTTTATGTTTGCAGAACTAGTATATGTGCAGTGGGTAAAGAGCAAGGTCCTACTCTACGGCACAAGGAACTATTCAATGTCCTGTGGTGAACCATAATGAAAAAGCACATGTAACAGTATTTATGTGCATAACCAAGTCGCTTTGCTGAACGGCAGAAATGAACACAGCATTGTAAATCAACTACACTTCAATAAAATAAATTCTTAAAAAGGAGAAAACTAAATAGAAAAAAAATTTTAATACAGCTAAAATTTTTAGAATGAATGAATGAGCAGAGAAACTTCAAGTGGTCTTTGCCAACCCATCTCTCCAAATCCAAAGTCATAAAGCTCAGCAGGCATTCAGAAGTAACCTCTGAACCTCAGCTTTCCGAGCTACAAAAGTGAGAGTTGAATGCCCCGCTCTCCTCTAAGCTCTAAGTCTGTAATTTGGAAAGGTAGCAATTATCACAATCACCAGAGCCCAGCGAATCCTGATTGGAAGACTTGGCATTTGGCTGCTGCAGAAAAGATTATTCTGTGCCTCCTGTTCAGGTGCTCCATGTATCTGAGATGCTGAGAACCCTTCACCTTGAAGATAAATGAGTACCCAGCAGTGGTGGGCTGTGTGTGGAAGGCACACGTGGAAATTTAGGGAACATTGATGGAACTCGGATGGTTTTACACGCTCTCGTGGGCTGTGTAGGAAATTGTTTATGTTTTTGTGATTGCTCAGATGGTCGAGCTTCTGGCTTCGGCAGCAAATATTGCCACATATTTGACGCATGTGGCTGGTGCCAAAACCGCCATCCTGCTAAAGAATCATTATCCCGAGAACGACTATTTCATTATGCTCTCAAAAGCGGCAGTGCTTACATTTGCAACAACGTGGACGGACCTAGAGATGATCACGCTGGAGGAGGCAAGCCAGACAGAGAAAGACAAACACCATATGATATCACTTATATGTGGAATCAAAAAAAAAAAAAAAGACTACAAGTGAACTCACAAAACAGAAATAGATTCACAGACACAGAAAACAAACTCACGGTTACCAAAGGAGAAGGGAAGGAGGGAGAGATTAACATACACACACTATCGTACACAGGGGCTTCCCGAGTGGCTCAGGGGTAAAGGATCCGCCTGCCAATGCAAGGAGAAGCAAGGGACATGGGTTCGATCCCTGGGCTGGGAAGATCCCCTTGGAGTAGGAAATGGCAACCCACTTCTGTGTTCTTGTCTGGAGAATCTCATGGACAGAGGAGCCTGGCAGGCTACAGCCCATGGGGGTCACAAAGAGTTGGACATGACTGAGTGATTGAGCACACAAGCACATTACCATATGCAAAAGAGATAACCACCAAGGACCTACTGCATAGCACAGGGAGCTAGAGTCAGTACCCTGTAACAGCCTATAATGGGAGCGAATATAAGAAAAGAATTATATATACATATATATTGGAGAAGGCAATGGCACCCCACTCCAGTACTCTTGCCTGGAAAATCCCATGGATGGAGGAGCCTGATGGGCTGCAGTCCATGGGGTCGCTAAGAGTCGGACACGACTGTCTTCACTTTCACTTTTCACTTTCATGCATTGGAGAAGGAAATGGCAACCCACTCCAGTGTTCTTGCCTGGAGAATCCCAGGGAGGGGGAGCCTGGTGAGCTGCCGTCTATGGGGTTGCAGAGTCCGACACGACTGAAGCGACTTAGCAGCATATATATAACTGAACCACTTTGCTGAATCCCTGAAACTAGCATAGCATTGTAACTACATTTCAATAAAAATGTACACATAAATAAATTTTTAAGACAAAAAATAGTGGCAGTGCATAAGTGCAGCTCCTTCATGGGCTGGGCACCAAATACAAAAGCGTTCACCTTTCGTGGTGCCAGCAGACTATACAGCTGGGGACTGAAATTATGAGCACCTGCCACGAGCCAGGCAGAATCCCTGATAGGGAACACTGAACAGAGCAAAGCCCTGGTCCATCGGGGTGCCTCCACCACAGCGGGGAAGACAAAGAGTGATGACGAGACACAGAGATGCGTAGCAGTGGGTCAGGCAGCAGTAAGGACCACGGGGAAGGATTACAGGCTATGGGGTGGAGGTAACTGGGATGCTCCCAACTCTCTGCCTTGGGCCAGCACTGAAGACATGCAATTTCCTCCAAGGGTCTCAAGGAACTCTACTCCTATCAAGAAGGCCAGGCTTGGTCAGCATCAGAAGGACAGAGACGAAACCTCAAACAGTGAGGCTTTTTGTCCCTGGAGTTAGAGCAGGCTGTTCCTGGTTGGAGCCCTGTGTAGACCTGGCAATTCTAGGAATTCGGGAGAACAGAGGACTTTTGACTTGGTTTCCTCTCATTCTCTTTTCACTGGGCTGATGGCTAAGTGCATACAGCCAATCAGTTCATCCCAGAAAAGTATTAGTTTACCTTGCTATGGCCTCCATAATAAAACATTTTAATTTGATACCACAGTCTAGCACCCATTCTGGAAACTGGACGTAGGAAGCTGATATCAGGATGTGCCTAATTATGCAGCCATTCATTCAGCTCAATATTGACCACACGACACGTCGTGCGCCAGGTGCTGTGGGCAGAGGCAGCCATGGACTTCGCCCCTAGACATCTAGCATCTACTGGGACAGATAAGACACAGCTGCTCTGGGCGGCTGGACACGCCGAGCTGTGAGATGTATGGAGTGACCTTCAGGCCCTGAGAACCATGGGGTCTTCATGATGGCCTCTGAGTTGAGACACAGCCCAACCAGTCCATTGCTGTGTGGTAGCCGCGGTGATGAAAATGACACGGTCCTGGGCTGAGTGAGGGTCCCCAGGCCCCACATCCCATGTGCCCTAGCCAAGGCAATGACCCTGTGACCCTGGGGAGGCAAGTCACTGGGCTTTACCCTCTGCACTGTCTCTCCCTTATTCAAAGCCCCCTCGGGGTTCTGCCTGGCCCCTCCCTCACACCCCACCATCTCCCTGTTTCCATTTCTGTGTCCTGAGACAATCCTCCACATAGCAGCCAGGGTGACCTCTTAAATATTAAGTCAGACGGAGCACCTTCTGAAGACCTCCCGTCACCCCTGGAGCGAAGCCCAGGTCCTCACCGTGACCCGAAAGCCCTTCAAGATTCAGCCCCAGCAATGTCCCCTCCTCCCCCTCCATGCCTCCCTTCCATCTTTCCACCCTGTTCCTGCTCGTCCCCAAAGAAACCAACCCCATGCTGCCCCAGGGCCTTTGCACGTTCCCCCGTCTTCCAAGACTGCTTGCCTCCAGAGACCACCTGGTTCTCCCTTACTTCTTTTCAAATCACCCCCTGAGAGAGGCCTGCCTTAACCACCCTTGAGATGAGACCCCTCACCCCCTCTCCTCCACGGGCTGTCTCACTAGCAGGCGGTAGATATCTACTCTCTCGTTGCCCGTCTTCTTCACCAGCTATAAACGTTACAGATGTTGTCCCTTTAGACTATCTTGCTCAGCGCCCAATACTTAGCACAAAGAAGGTGTTTAATAAACACGGGTGCACTGACCGCCACACGTGCTGATTGACGCTGGGGGGTTGGATTTGACAAACCTCTCCATCTTGTTCTCAACAGCCAATGGCCAGAACTTCACTTCCTCGAGTGCTGAATGGTTTCCAAATATCTGTCTTTGGGTTGGACCTCTTATCTGGGTTCCAGGCTCAAATATCCAGATTCCTCAAAGACTCTGTAAGAGGATCCCCACTCTTTTCTCGTCTCTTCACCCCGATTCCACACACCGGCTCCTAGTTCTTGGGTCAGTGAGCGACGGTCACTCCCACCCACCCCCCGGCACAAGCCAGACATCTGAGGGTCCCTTCTGAAGTCTCCTCCCCCTTCCCCCACACCTGTCCAACTCATCCATCCCCAAGGCCATGACCCTTACCTGGGCCACTGACACGTCCCTCCCAGACCACTGCCATCGTCTGAAAACTGGCTCTCCTGTATCCGCCTGTGGGTCCTGCCACCTGCAGCTCCCGCTCCTGCGCTTGAATCTGCGGTCGCCCACCTCGGCTCTCAGGGTAAAGATCGGAGCCCCTCTCTGGGTCTACAGGCTGGGTGGACGCTCTACCAGGACACGCAGTAGTGTAGGAGGTCAAAGGCTGAAATGCCCCCATCCCTCTCGGTCCATCCCCCACCCTGCTGCTCTGGCTGCTCCGGCCTCGCCCCGGACCCCTCGCCTCACTCTGCAACCAGACGGTTCACGTGCGGTGGAGCAGGAATCACGTGGGCCCACATATGCCCACTTGCATGACGCACACACACAGCTCGGGCCCTGACCCAGGTGTTGGCCACTGTGACCATCACCCCTGCCTCTCGCGTCCAGCCCCAAGGTCACCTCTCCTGCCTCATCTGGTGCCTGGTCTCTCCTTCCCGACTGCAGCCACTCTGCCACCCTCCCCTCTAAACTCTCGGAGCTCTTCTCCACTTCTGGAATGTTCTTCCCTCCCTCCCCTCATTAACCCTGACTCACCCCTAGCTCAATAGCTCTTCCTCCAGGAGTCTTCCCTGACCTCCTGCCCTACCCCGAGTCTCTCTTGCAGACTCTCCTAACTCCCTGTGACCTTCCTCCTGGGGTCCTAGCATAGCTTGTCTGCAGATGCGTTTGCGTGATTACTCAATTAACAGCTCTCACAGTCAGCAGACTATGGGTCAGAGTGGATGAGGAGGATGGCTTTTGTTTTTTAACTATGAAATCCCCAAAGCCCAGCTCTACACTTGAGGAGGTATCCGGGCAAGACATGGACGACGTGGGTTTGAAGCTTGAAAAATGCTTGGATAAATGAAAGGAGTGAAAGGAGTATATACGTAGAGATACTGACATGGACAAGTGTAGCTGTGTGTCCTTGTGTGTGGATTTGTTATTTTCTACAACCGTAATCATGGTGATAAAAATCAGTAGACAAAAATCTATGTACCAAGGAACCTGCCCTGAATATTCAGATGTCTCTTATATAAGCCTCTTTCCACACTACTTAGAGTAATTATTTCCGATGATGGCAAACGACTCTCGTTCTTTCCACGAAACATCCTCTGAAAGCATGTTACTTATGTAAGGATCAGCATTTGCCCTATCACTGTGATTGCAATCCATCAGTTCAGAAGGTTCCAACAGAAGCAAATTCTCGAGCAGTGACCCCAGGACAAGAGCCTGTGTTTTTTAATCTTCTCAGAACCGTGAATGTGTGCTCTAAAGAGAAGATGTTCTCCTCCCCTAAGGGGGATGGGTCTGTGCACATCACAAAGTCAGGGCGCTGTCCCAGGGGTGCGCCAAGGTGAGCTGAGCTTTAGGTTCTGACCCACCTTGCCCCGGCCCCCGGTGCCCTGTCATCCTCTCCACCTGTATCTCCACTTGGAGCAAAAGCCCGATCGCCCTGTAACACGGGAAGGAGGGTCCGGCGACACTGGCGGTCCTGGGGCAGCTCTGCAGCAGACACAGAGGGAAAGACGAGGACCAGCGGAGCCCAGATCCGGGGGGTGTGGGGGGGGGGTGACCGAGCTGCAGGACTAAGCCGACAGGAGGAGATCTTCGCAGTGGGGAGCCCTTCCTTTAACCATCCTCCTCCCCCTTTCCTCGCTGGCAGCAGTCAGCGGTCTCCTCCGGCACTAAGCCTGTCAGGGACAGTGCCCATAATGTGCAAATGTGGCCTGGGCGCTGGCTGAGCCCGCGATGGACCGAGGAGGGGCCCTGCGGAGCGGCGGCCCAGGGGGTGCATGGGGCCTCACCGGCAGCAGCCCCATCAGGAGAGAGCCCTGCCTGTGTGCTCAGAACCTGCCCGTGGCTCAGGGCTCAGGACCATGCGGTTGCCCCTGATCCTGCTAAGCGGCTCCTTGGAGAGCGGGCGTCTTAACCCTCAGAGGGCCTCTGGGGGGACTGATGCTTCTCACCGGGAGCTGCCCTGCAGAGGGATGCTCAGCTCCCTTTCTGGGCCTGAATGAAGGAAGTGGGGAGCTTGCTTCCTGGCCCCCCAGGAGTGTGTCTGCAGGTACCCCCACCTGGACGGGCGGGGACACCATGATGGCTCACACAGCCCCTCTCCTGAGCCCGCTGACCCCAGCACCCTCTCGTGGCCCCCAGACTTTGCTCCTCTGTCCCTTCCCGTGAAAGAAATGGGGCCAGAGTGTCCATTTCCCCAAGGCAACCTTTTGCACTGAACCTATCAACTCAGTTCAGTCGTTCAGTCATGTCCAGCTCTTTGCAACCCCATGGACTACAGGCTTCCCTGTCCATCACCAACTCCCGGAGCTTACTCAAATTCATGTCCATTGAGATTGTGACGCCAACCAACCATCTCATCCTCTGTCGTCCCCTTCTCCTGCCTTCCATCTTTCCCAGCAAGAGGGTCTTTTCCAATGAGTCAGTTCTTCGCATCAGGTGGCCAAAGTATTGGAGCTTCAGCTTCAACATCAGTCCTTCCAATGAATATTCAGGACTGATTTCCTTTAGGATTGACTGGTTGGATCTCCTTGCAGTCCAAGAGACTCTCAAGAGTCTTCTCCAACACCACAATTTGAAAGCATCAACTCTTTGATGCTCAGCCTTCTTTATGGTCCAAGTACATCTGTACATGACTACTGGAAAAACCATAGCTTTGACTAGATGGACCTTTGTTGGTAAAGTAATATCTCTGCTTTTTAATATGCTGTCTGGAACCGCCCAGAACGCCTCAGGTCGGGGATGTTTTGGGGGAGGGATGATAGAAGCGGGGGCTTGCTTCTCCCCATCCAGTCTGCATCCCGAGTCCATCCACATGCGTGTCTCCCCTCTGGAGTCCACTGGATGGCTGCTGCTCCATACCACACTCCCACCTCTGTTTTCTGTCCCACACTCCCCGCCCCATCCTCTCTGCACTTCCACGTGTGGATCTAGACCACAGAAGCCCAGCTGGATCCAAAAGGAATCTCGGCACGTGGTCCTGTGCACTTTAAGTGGAGTAGGGGTCAGGGAGGCGAGGCTGAGGGGCCCGGGCCGCCAGTGGAAAACTTAAGCTGCATCCTGAGTGTTTCCTCTGCTGGTTTGTGACAGTCACCCAGTCCAGCACCACATGGACAGACCCGGGGCAGCCCATGCTCGCTGAAATAAGCCGGTCTGCAAAGCCAAACTCTGCGTGAATTCACTGCCACGCGATTCCCAGAGACAGACAGGAGGGTGCTGGTCGTGAGGGGCTGGGGAGTTAGTTTGCTGGGTGCTAAGGTTCAGTTTTGCGAGATGAAAAATGAACTGGGGATGGATATTGGTGATGGCTATGGATGTAACTCAGGCCACTGAACTGTATACTTACAAATGCTTAAGACAGTCAAGTCTATGTGAGGAGCTTCTCACCACAATCAAAAACAGTTTTTTAATGGTTAGGATGGCTTTTTATGAAGCCAGAATGGGTAAATTTCTTCTCAGTTAGAAACAGAAATGGCCATGTAGCCGAACAACTCAACTGACTGGCAAAAACAGACAAACGAAACCAAAGGCATCGGATCCACAGCCCTGGCCACACCCCGTCCTCTCTTCCCCAGGGAGCGCGCTCCTCTCGGTTCAGGCAGTGCCTCCAGCCTCCGGCCCCACACCTGCCGCAACTCTGTCCCCCTCCATCCCACGCACCTTCAGTTTCCTCCCCACACAGAGCCCCGTCACTCAGCACCAGAAACGTCCAGAGAACCCTTCCAGCCACCCTGGTTCTCAGCCTCCAGCAACACCCGACGGGGAATCCCCAGCACTACCGCCTTCTCGGTGGCAAACCCACAAAGGCCGCCAGCGGACAAAGGAGATGAGTGCCGCCACGACACAGCATCCTTCAAAGTCTTTCCGCCCCACTCCCCTGCTTCAAAGGCCACAAAGTCCAAGACTGCAGCGGGCACCAGCGGGCACTTCTGAGGGGAGAGGCCGCGGGAGGTGGACGGGGTGTGGCCCACGCTGTTGGGGCACTAGCCCTTCGCCGTGGGGCCTTGGGCCATCGCGGGGCGGCACACACCCGGGGCAGGGCCTTCAGCGGGTGAGAGCCCCGGGGGGTGTTTGAGGCCACGGGAGAAAAAGGTTAATAGAGGCAGAGCCTTTAGGAAACGGCTCCAGGCAAGAGCCACTCTTCAGAGACCACACACTCGCCTGCGTCTCACTTACCTGGTTGCAGGTGTTAATGTCTACCCCATTCCGCAGGTGATCCAAAGCTTTGTCCAAGTTACCTGATCTGGCTGCCCTCAGAAAGCTGGTAGCAGCATCGGCCTGTGAGGACAGAGAGCAGCTGTGAGTGGGTCTGTGTGCTGAGGGGCTCACGGGCTGCTCGAGCCCAGGGCTGCACACAGAACCAAGGTCCCAGCGGCAGCCACTACCCTCTCCGGTTAAGTGCCCACCATGGTCCCCAGGCGTGCACGGGTCTGGAGCCCCCCAGGATGGACGGCTCTTGGCCTGAGGGTGGGGCTGCCTTCAGAGCACGGCCTGCCTTCCTTCTGAAGTATTTATAAGGGACCCAGGAGGGGCCGCCTTCTAGAGGGTTCCGTTCCACCCAGGAGATGTCTCAGCAAGCCTGGCGTCTCCCTGCCTTGGACCCTCCGCGGACTCCACCCTCCCACTCAGGAGCCCGGCCCCCACCACCCAGCCCCCATCACCCGGCCCCACCCACTGAGACAAGGGAGAGGCTCCTCGGGAACCAAACACAAGCACTTTGGTGCTGTTTTGAGGGTTTTGTTTTCACATAAACAGCACACAGCACTTACTACATGCTGAGAACCATTATCAGCACTTGACTATAATATGCATTTACACGGGGTGGTGGTGGGGGCGGTGGGAAGAGAGATGCATTTAGCCATTAAAGACATCCCCAGGAGGTAAGTACTCCTGCCATCCCCATTTCACAGATTCGGGAACTGAGGCCCAGAGAGCCCAAGTGACTTGTGCAGGGTCACAGAGTGGGGAAGAGGCGCAGCGACAGCCTGGCCCTGCCCCTTGACTTGGCAGGTGCCCCTCGCCAGTCTTCCAGAACGAGAGTAAAGCACTTAGTGTCCGTAGGCTGAGGGTCAGCCCCCTACAGATGCAAGCAAGCCCTGCCTGGGATGCCGGCTCCTGTTAGGGATGAATGACAGCCAGAAAGGGAGAGGGGGTGAGAGAGCGGGAAAGGAGGTGTTAGACATAAGGTCTAGCGTGGCAGACAAGTGCAGGGGGCTCCAAGTAGCTCTCCCGCGTCTAGGGGTTCCTACGGTCTGCAGGTACCTCCACGCCTGTGTTCTTATCTGTAAGAGGAGGGCAAGGCTTGTCCCATCCCCTGGCTGTGAAACTGGAATGGAAATATTACAGATTATATGTGATAATAATGATTACATCAGCGCGAGCGCTGAGCACAGCTTGCACATGGTGGGCACTCGGGGTGAGTGTAACAGGTGAGGGCTGTCACAGGACAGGCCGCGAGTGAAAGGGAGTGTTTAGGTTTGGGGGGGTTGTGCCGCTCCTCCAGAAGATCCATCCTGGGGTGCTGTGTCTCCCTGTTTCACACTTCCCTCATCCGAGAACGTGCTGACGTGGGCTGAAGGGTGGTGCCCAAGGTAGGTCTGTACCCCAACCCCTGGAACCCCAGCATGTGCCCTCTGTGGAAAGTGTCTTTGTGGATGTAATGATGTTATAGGTCTTGAGATGAGCGCCCTACTCTTGCAGGCGTCTCTGTCCCTGGGATTCCCCAGGCAAGAATACTGGAGTGGGTCACCATTTCCTCCTCCAGGGGATCTTCCTGACCCAAGGACTGAACTTACGTTTCTTGGGTCTCCTGCATTGGCAAGCAAGCTCTTTACCACCAGTGCCACCTGGGAAGCCAGCCCCAAATCCAATGGTAAGTGTCCTTATAGAAGACAGAAAAACACGCACGTGGACACACACACACACACACACACACACACACACACACACACGAGAGGTAGGCAGAGATAGGAGTGCTGAGGCCACAAGCCAAGGAAGCTGGCAACCAGCAGGAGCTGGAAGCACACTATCTCCGCTGGCACCTCCAGAGGGAGCTCAGCCCTGCCCACACCTTGAGTTCAGACCTCTGGCCTCCAGACTGTGAGAGAAGCTTCTCCTGTTTTAAGCCACCAAGTTTGCAACAGTTTGTTAGAGCAGATGATGGTTCCTAACCATGGAAGATTCAAAATCTACAGCCAACAACTGCAACGTCCTGCGATTAAACCAGAGCGGGGCTGCACGCCTTTGCCAATCAAACAGCCAATCCAAGGCAAAAAAAGAGTCTCCAGCCTTACAGACCTTCACCCCCGAGGGCTGCCCCCAGCCATCTCAGCCCTCCAGTCCTGCTCCAAGACTCCTGGCTGATACTTCTCCACTCGACCCCAATGCTCTTCCTAAAATCCTGATGTCCTGCCAGTCCTCCCCGACTCCAGGCCCGCGAGGGTCCCGGTACATTAGCTCCAAGCCAAGCCCTGAGTTTGCCGGTTCATGGCACATATGCATCTCGCACCCCCAGCACAGCAAGATGGCGGGTTCCTCCCCGTCCTCCCCCACCCCGGCATTCCCATCCTGTCTCCCAGCAGGCCCACACTCTGATGCGCTCTCGTTTGTTAAACCCAGTCTTCACGGCCCACTCAGGCCCTGTGTCCTCTGTGATGCCAACCTTGGACACTCAATCTTTACCATCTTTAAATCTAGGAACAAGAGCTTGATTTCTTAAAATGCATTTTCAACAGACTCTCCTCTTTTATTCAAGTCTTGCTTCCCATGGGCAAATTATTTGCTTCTTGGGTCAGGGACCAAATCTTCTATCTCTTTTGAATCTCTCAAAGCATGAATTGTTTGCTAGGCCAAGACATCCCTTGACCTAAAACACAGGGCACCTAGTGTCTCCAGGCTTCTTGGCAAGGCATCTGTAAAGGAGGAAGTATTTCAGAAATGAGTACCAATCCATGGGTTCCCTATGAGCTGGATTCCCAGAGAAATCAGGCTCAAGGTTTAGTCCCTCGAAAAATGTCTGTGCCTGCTGGTTCAGAAGGCCTGTGTGGACTCGGCTGTTTAGAAAAATACAGTAGACTACTCCCGGAAAATGAGAGTACTAGAAACACATCTCCCACCTGCCCAGACCATCTTCTGCAGCATACTAAGCATGGTGGATAAAAACAGATGCAACGCCAGCTAATGGCACTGTCACTATTCAAAACAGTGAATCTAGGCAGCAAAGGAGAATATTTACAACAGACAGCCAAGCAGATAAATAGAGGGCAGGGGAAGCCCGACCTAGACTAGGCTGAGGAAGGCTGAATACTTTCTGTTGTGTATATAATTGAACCGTGAAATTATAATATGTATACCAATGACTGGGCAAGTATTGGGCTGGCCCAAAAGTTTGAGTTTTTCTGCAAGCTGTTAAAGAAAAATCCGAATGAACATTTTGGCCAATTCAATATATGACCAACATTCTATCTTTTAATCCTGATCACAAACTGGATTGTTGAGGTTGGTGTAATGATGATGTCCATTTTAGAGGTTGTGGGGTGGTAAAGAGTTTGCCCAGGTTCTGTGTTAGTTAATACTCGGGGATTCAGGCCACGACTCCCTGAACCAAGCCAACACCTTCCTACTGCCTTTGATCCCGAGGTGCATTCTCCGCAATTTCAAACCTGGGGGTGACCAGAAAGCCCTGACAGATGTAGGAGCTAGGAGGGGCCCATGCCTTTTCTAATTAAGCAGTGAACCCACAGCAGAGAAAGGGACCCGGCAGCTCTCTGCTCTGACCCTGGCCACTGTGTAGAGGCCAAGACAGGCCTCTAGAAATGAATCACTAGTCCCAGTCCTTCCCTTCTCTGATGATAAAACTGATGGCAAAAAGGAAGTGACTGGCTAAGGTCACCTAGATAATTAGAGGTGAGGTTCAATTGCTGTCTTTTTCGTTTCCTCTCTGGTCTGGGCATAGGGTAGTCAGGACCCAAGCAGGATCCTGGGGGTATCTTACAGGTGGATTGCAGGTGATAATGGTGTCATTCCACTGGGTAACCCCTCGGTTAACCCTACGAGTATTTCCCGAGGTCCTGCTGCAAGTCCAGGATCCTGCCAGGGCAAAGACGGAAAGAGTAGAAATTCTACATGTGGGCCCCTGCCCTCAAGATTTGAAGCGCAACGTGACAGAGTTAGAAAGTGACCCATTCAACAAGCATGCAGTGGGCACCTCCCGGGTGTCAGGGACTATCTCAGTTGCACAGCAAATGACCCACTTTGGAGTATGAGACCACCTCTTGTCAGCTCATTCTGCCGAGCCACTAATTCAATTACCTCCAACTCAATGACATGTCCTGGGAACCGCTTCCTGGTGCTTCTAGGAACAGTCTATAATCCAATAGGGTAGAAAGTCAAAAGACTCCAGTAGGCTCCATTTTAGACTGTTCACATGAGTAAACACCAACCAGAAAAATAACAGTGGCAAATACGCACCAGACTGTCTCAGTGGTCAGACAGACCGGAGCAGAGTCCCTGGCCCTTCCTGAGTGCTCGTCCCTGCAGGGCAGCCTCTGAGTGGAGAGACCAGAGGGGCTAAAGAAGGCTGTTATCTGCATCCAGAAAAGTCAATGCATGATGCCCCTAACCTCTGCGTCACCCGCGAGAGCTGTCACCCCTCTGATCACCCCACTAAGGCTGCCTGCGCGCACCTCTGCTCCGTCCTCATCTTGAGCCTTATTGAAATCTAATTTTTCCCATGAGAGAACCGCCAGCACTGAGGGCAGAAGGGGACACACACATCTCACGTTGTCCCCAGCCCCATCCCTACAGGTCAACTCACATGATGTCCCTGAACTTCCTTCCATCACAACAGGAGTTACCTTCATGAAGCCCTTCCTCTGTGTTAAGCCCTCTCCACCAACAAATTCATTGGCTGCCCTCAGTAGTTTCTGGAGGCAGGTACTTCTTGTTTCCTCCTCACTGAGGAGCTAAACGAGGCACAGAGAGATTAAGCACTTTGTCCAAGGTCACACAGCGAATCCTGGCCAGGTCAGGACGTAACTCTCAGCAGTGCTTCCTCACTGCCCAGAGATTCCTCTCCAGCTCAGCTCTGGCTGGATGTAGGGGAGCCTTCTGCCCGCGCTCAGAGACTGTGCCCACTTCAGCCCTCCCCTCTGGAGGAAGGAAGTAGAAGGGAAGAAAAGGACCAGGATTCCTTCTGGGAGTCAAGTTCCCATCAGGACTGCTCTTCGGAAAAGGGAGGTAAGCCCTTGGTTACCTGAGACACCCAGACTATTATTAAACTTGCACTTCCTGAGTGGGGCCATACGAATATAGCAATAGATAGTAGCCCAGGGGGCTCCAGTGTCTCCGGGAGGGAAAGCCAGAAGCCAGGTGCCAAATGTCAGCAAGCCTAGTGTCTGGGGGTGGGGGTGGGGGGAGTTGGTGGGGACATTGCATCTGGGGGTGGGGGCCCAACACCAGAGCGAAGCTGAGGTTTAGACCAGGCGGCAGGGAGAACCCATGGTCTCCGCAGGCCTTGTGTGGAGCTTGAGAGGACCTGAGCGTTCCCAGGACGAATCATGACTTTTTCAAGGTCTTTCAGTGCAAAATTCTCATCTAAAACGATGACTGGAAACTGAGATCTTATCAGTTTCCGTAAACAGCAGTAAGACGGGATCTCCTTCCCAAAGGGTCCTGTCTGGGCAAAAGGCGGTTTCTTGGCCAGAGTCAGGGTGGGATCTCCCGGTCCAGGCTCTGGACCCTGTCCTGGGGGCTGCAGCTCTACCAGGCGGCCAAGTACAGCAGGGCCTGCACGTGGGGCTAGCCCGCCAGTTCTGAGCACCCTTGGGACTCGGCGCTCCTGGCCATCCAGGTGGGGCCTCCAAAAGGAAGGGGCAGCGCCCGCGGGCGCACACTTGCCTGGCCCCTGCCTCAAGCCCACCGACTACAGAGAAGCAGCCGTGAACCCCTTTGGCCCCAGGGTGCGTTTTCATTGGGTCCCTTTCCTTTTTCTCTCTGGAAACTTGAACTGTTAAAGGTGTCACTGACGAAACGAGGCGCGCAAGCCGGAGACCCCCAGGGTCGTTTTCGAAGCTATCCACCCAGGTGCGAGGCCTGGGGAAAACCAGCCGTCCCCTTCCTGCGCTCCTCCGGTAGCGGGCTCGGAAGCTGGGCGATGCCTGACGGGAGAAGAGCCACCCGCAGACCCTGACGGCGGGCAGCGCTGGCGGGGAGGCCCACTCTGCCACCTGATGCTGTGCCTCGGACAAGTTCCCAACCTCAACGTTCCCACTGCTAAAATGGGGACAGCACACAGCTCTCCAGGGGGCGGAGGATGAGGATGACAAAGGACAGGCGGCCGGCTCCCTCTCCCCCCATTCATTTCCCGCTGCTTCTGGACGTCCGGTCGCTCGCGTTCCTGAGGTCTAAGGGTCAGGCGCGCCGCAGGCTCGAGAGGCGGCCCTTCTCCAGCCAAGGCCAAGCCCGGGGCATCCCGGCGGGTCCGAGGGGGTTCCCGCGAGGGGGGCCCGGGTGCCCACCCCGTCCCCCTCGCCCAACCTCAGAGCCGGCCCGGCGGGATTCTTTTCCGGGCACCTCCGCGCGCCAGCCCGTGCGCCCCGCTTTGCCCGCCCGCCTGCCCGCCGGGCACGCGTCCCGCACCAGCCCCTCCGCGGCGGTGGCCTCCGGTCAGAGGAATTTTCCTCCGGCTCCGGCTGGAAGCCTCGGCGCCCGCGGGCGTGAGGCAGCAGAAGGGCGGCCGGCGCGCGGCCCCGCCCGCGCCCGCTCCCGCGCCTCGAAAGTTGGCGCCGGGCGAGCCCGCGGCTGGGGGCGCGGCGGCGGCGGGGACCCCGCGCGGGCGCGGCGGCCAGGCACTCACCGCGGCGTCCGGACCCGACCTGCCCTGTCGCGCTGCCATCGTCCGGCGCCCGCGCGGAAACCCGAGCCCGCGCGCGGCTCCCCTCCCCCGTTATCTGCTCGGCGGCGCGCGGAGCGCCAGCAAGTTCCCCGGCATCGGGCTAAAAATACCGGCGCCGGCCGCTCGGCGGGGCCCGGCGGGGCTCCGGCCCCCGGGCCCCCGGACCCGGCCCGCCCGCCAGCCCCTAAAGGGGTCTCTTCACTGTCTCCCCCATCCTCGCGTCTGCTGGGCAAGTTCACGCGAAGCGGGCTCCGGAGGCGAGGCGCCTGCGGCCGAGCCCCGCGGCGCGGGCGCGGGGAGGCTGCGGCGGGCGCGCTGGCCTAGCGGCCGGGGCGGGCGGCCGGCGGGGGCAGCGTCCTGCGGCTGCTGGTGGGGCGGCACCCACGTCCAATGGAGGTGAGGCGCTCCCAGCTGCATGGCGTTGCCGCCCTGCCTCCTGCCTCCCCGGCCGCCCGGGTGAATGGGCCGCGGGGCCGGCGGGGCCGGCCAGGGTGAGCTCAGCAGAGTCTATTTATGCCCATCGCCGCCTCGCGCGTTTCCAGCTCTCGCCCCGCGTGTGTCCTGAGATTCCAGCTCCTGCCGAGAGCGCGCAGCGGCTGAGGGAAGCCGCGAGGCCAGACTCTGTTACTACGTCTTCCTTCATCCTTCCAGGCTGACGCGGGGTTTAGGGCATTGTCACCCAGGGCCGGAGGAAGCGCCCAGATTCTGCTCCCGGACCGGACCATCCTCCCCTTCTCCCGAGGTCATTCCGGGGCGGGGATGGGGGGCAATGTCAAAAGCATGTCGGGGAGATGGGGTGACACCAGGGATTACTCTGAGCGATGCCCGCAGAAGCACCCCGGGAGCTGTCACGGCCGCTGGCGACACGGCTTGCTCCAACATGCGTGTTTTGTATCGTGAGCCCAGGTTCACGCTTTCTGCAAAGAGCAGTCCAGATAGCACAGGATCTTCCCCACCCCTCCCGCCCCGAAGCAGGGGCACAGGAAGGAGGGCCGTGTGTTTGGGAGGTATCAACCCCCGTTAACTAACTGTGAGGTGAAGGACATTTGGCCATTACCTCATTTAACCCTCGCAGCCACCTCTTGAGCCAGAAGATGCTATTAGAGTTGTACGGGTGGACAAGCTGCGCCCAGAGAGGTTAGGGTCAGGTCTGAGGTTACTACTAGCAGAGGGTCCAGCCGACCCAAAGCCCTTCTGTTAGCAGCACTGGCAAGATCCCCAATGCAAATGCGCACAGTGCCAGGAGGGGACACCACGCGAGATGCTCTGAGGTTAGAAAAACTGACTGTTTTCCAAGGTAAGGTGCTCTTGCAAATTGGTGCAGCCACTGTGGAAAACGATCTGGAGGTTCTTCAAAAAACTAAAAATAGAACTATCATATGATCCAGCAATCCCACTCCTGGGTATTTAGCCCAAGAAAATAGAACTGCTAATTCGAAAAAATGCATTCATAGTGGCACTATTTACAACAGCCAAGACGGCCAACCCACTCCAGTATTCTTGCCTGGAAAATCCCAAGGATGGAGACGGGCTACAGTCCATACAGTCACAAAGAGTCGGACACGACTGAGTGACTTTACTTTCTTTTAAGACATGGACGCAACCTATGTGTCCATCAACAGAGGAATGGGTAAAGAAGATGTGGTATATACAATGGAATATTGTAGCTGCTGCTGCTGCTGCTAAGTCGCTTCAGTCGTGTCCGACTCTGTGCGACCCCATAGACGGCAGCCCACCAGGCTCCCCCGTCCCTGGGATTCTCCAGGCAAGAACACTGGAGTGGGCTGCCATTTCCTTCTCCAGTGCATGAAAGTGAAAAGTGAAAGTGACGTTGCTCAGTCGTGTCCGACTTCTAGCGACCCCGTGGACTGCAGCCTACCAGGCTCCTCCATCCATGGGATTCTCCAGGCAAGAGTTATGTGCTCACTAAGTCATGTCTGACTTATTATGACCCCGTGGACTGTAGCCTGGCAGCCTCTTCTATGGGATTTCCCAGGCAAGAATACTGGAATGGGTTGTCATTTCCCTTTCCTGGGGATCTTCCCAATCCAGGGATTGAACCCGCATCCCCTGCACTGGCAAGTGAATGCTTGATGACTGAGCAACTAAGGAAGCTGGTAATGGAATATTACTCAGCCATTAAAAGAATGAAAGTTTGCCACTGGCAACTGCATGGATTGACCTGGAAGTTGTTACACTTAGTGAAATTAAGTCAGACAGAGAAAGACAAATAGCCGTGCATTTTCACTTATATGTGGAATCTAAACAGTAAAACAAACAAATGAATATAAAAAAGAGAAATAGCTTCACAGATACAGAAAACCAGTGGGGAGAGAGGTCAGTAAGGGGGAAGACAGGGGATAGGGGAGAAAATTAAGAGATACAATCCACTAGGTGTTATATAAATAAGATATAAGGGTGTAATGTGCAGTCCAGGGACTATAGCCAATATTTTATAATAACCTTAAATGGAGTACAATCTGTAAACATTCTGAATCATATGTTGTGCACTTGAAACTGAACACTAATATTGTAAATCAACTATATTTCAATTAAAAAAATAAACAAGTAAGGTCCTCTTCAAAGCTATTCGACAATTAGGGGAAGGTCCCCAATAAAAGAAATAAATAGGGATCAAGAGAGAGGGACAGGAAGATCCCAGAAAAGAGTGACTTGCCGCGTATAATGCAATGAACTCCTGTGTGAGTGATAACACTGGTATCTGAAGACAGGGCATCACAATTCTGCAGGCCTGCAAGAACCTCATCACCATAAGAGGACAGGCAACCTCTGAAAGGTGGAAAACATCACCTCCCTGTACCAAAGACAGGTGCCTGGGCGAGGGGGATTCACCACAGGCCCTCCTTCAAGCACAAAAATGCACACATTTTAAAAACACGTGTTCTCTCACAGGTCTTTTGCTCTGGTGCCCCTTAAAACTGCCTCTCAGATTTGCTAAAAGCCTCTACACAGCTAGCTTCAATTAATAAATGATGCTTACTGGAACAGCCCCGATCACAGCCCAGCGCAATATCTCAAGGGATTCCAAAGCACTGTTCCAACATTAACATTTAGAGAGAGAGAAAATGCCCTACTCAAATGGAAGAAGAACAGTACTTATAACTGTTTCAAAAACACGAATACAATTGACTCACACAATGAACTGAAAAACAGAGCATTTTGAACAGCTCTATTGAAGTAAAATTGACACTTTATAAACTATACAGTTTAAAGGTACTTGGTAAGCTTTTATACATACATAGCCTTATAAAACCATCACTACAGTCACGACAAGGAACCTCCAAGATCACCTCCAACACTTTCCTCCTGCCTGTTTGTAGCCCCTCCCATTGGTCCATATCCTTGCTAATACTTGGTATTAGTTAGTCGCTCAGTCATGTCCGATACATGACCCCATGGACTGTAGCCTGCCAGGCTCCTCTGTCCATGGGATTTTCCCAGGCAAGAATACTGAAGTGGGTTGCTGTTCCCTTCTCCAGGGGATCTTCCCGACCCAGGTATCAAACCCAAGTTTCCTGCATGGGCAGGTGGATTCTCTACCATCTAAACCACCAGGGAAGGCCACCCCAATGTTGATCGCAGCATTATTTACAATAGCTAGGACACAGAAGCCCCAACTTGGTATGGTCAGTCCCAATTTAGACATTCTAATAGATGTGTAGTAGTATTTCATTGTTGGAGAAGGCGACGGCACCCCACTCCAGTGCTCTTGCCTGGAAAACCCCGTGGACAGAGGAGCCTGGTGGGCTGCAGTCCATGGGGTCGCTAAGAGTCAGACTCGACTGAGCAACTTCACTTTCACTTTTCACTTTCATGCATTGGAGAAGGAAATGGCAACCCACTCCAGTGTTCTTGCCTGGAGAAGCCCAGGGACGGGGGAGCCTGGTGGGCTGCCGTCTATGGGGGTCACACACAGTCAGACATGACTGAAGCGACTTGGCGGCAGCAGCAATAACTAATGATGCTAGACATCTTTTTAGGGGCTTTCTTGCCAGCCACATATCGTCTTCGGCGATGTGTCTGTTCAAAGGTTTTGCCCATTTTTTTTAACTGGGTTGTTTGTCGTCTTATTACTGAGCTTTTTTCTAGACAGCACATCTATTTTTAAAAAGTATTTTTATTGGAGTAGAGTTGTTTTATGGTGTTGTGTTACTTTCTGCTGTACAGCAATGTGAATCAGCCATACATATACGTATATTTCCTCCCTTTTGAATTTCCTCCCCATTCAGCTCACCACAGAGCATTCAGTAGAGTTCCCGGTGCTGCAACAGCATGTTTTCGTTAGTTGTCTATTGTATGCCTAGTATCAATAGTGTATATGTGTGCCAATGCCAACCTCCCAGTTCCTCCCCAGAGCACAAAAACAGATCCTTCCAGTGAAATATTCGAAGTTAAATAGCAAAAAAACTCCCAAACCAATTCTGATGCCCAGGGAATCTAACTCCGAAGCCCAGGGTTCCTTACAGCATAAATGCTATGGGTTATATATTCAATGCGATCACAAAGAAAAAAGATAGTGGAACCAGAAACGGAATACAACCCATGGTTCTGCTGAGAATGGGAAAGGGCCCGAGATATTATCAGAGGACTTTGAGGACTCAGGACTTCCAAGAATTCTCGAGGTTGGTTGTGACCTCGGAAGGGTTGAGGTTTTTGCAACTTAGATATGCAGAGTCAGACAAAGCCCAAGAGGAGAAGGAAACAACTCCAGGCATGTTACTCAATAAAGGACCTGGGGTGGCTGACACTAAAGAAGAGAAGGCACGGGGCTTCCCTGGTGGTCCAGTGGCTAAGACTCTGTGCTTCCAATGCTGGGGGCACTGGTTCCATCTCCAGTCATGGAACTAAGATCCCACATGCCACACGGCCAAAAATTAAAAAAAGACAGAAGGCTCGAGAAGATGGCTCTTAAGATGTATGCAACCCCCTCCAGCACTAGAACCCAGATGCCAGAGTGAGATGAATTACATGGCGTCCTTTCCCCAGCTGCCGTGGCCACCATGACTCAGCTATAAGCTTCCCACAGGTAGAGACGGCTTGGTCCACTTGCCCTGTATGCCCAGTCTCTCTCCCTCACTCCACACAGAGCTGAGTGGTGGTGCCAAATAAATGCTTGCTGACCGATGTATGAATATTTCCATGGGTCACAAGGAAACTGTCAATCATGGGGTTAAATTGATGTGAAGAAGTTTAGATCAGACAGAAAAATTTTTCTCCAGTTCTAAGGGACGTGACATAATAGAATTCATTATTCAGAAAGAGCTGAATCCTTGCTGCGGGGCAGGGTCTTTGGAGTAGCAGAGAAACGTAAAACTCATCATTTGATACAGCACATAGAAACGCAGGATAAACTTGATGACTTTTAAGGGTTTCTTTGGGCTCTAGGGATTCAGAAACATAAGCCCTGATTTTTTAATGGACTGTCCCTCTTCAACCTTCCATTACTCCCACATCCTTAGACAACAAGGAATCATACTGCTGCTCGTCCATTTCCTGTATATTTTCATGCCTGAAGGCTGCTGTTCTCAATGTGTCTTTAAAAAAAAATTGGGGTATGATTGCTTTACAATGTTGTTAGTTTCCACTCTACAACAAAGTGTATCAGCTATATGTTTTATATATATCTGTATCTCTCCTCCCTCTTGGACCTCCCCCCACCCCACCCCATCCCACCCCTCTAGGTCATCATAGAGCGCTGAGTTGGGCCCCCTGTGCTATATAGCAATTTCCCACTATCTATCTGTTTTACACATGGTAGTGCACTTACATATTCATTTTTATTACAGGTATTTAGTGTGCCTGGGAGATCTGCCAGGAAAGTCACTGAAATCAAAGCAAACAGCCAACGCAAAGGAGCAGAAAGGAACTGATGGGCTAAGGAAAAGATGAGGGCTGCTTGGTAAGGACCACTTGTTCCATCTTCTGGGTTCATGGCGTGTGCAGTTTTTTCCAGTCGTGCTGAATATTTTACCAACTGTCTCTGCAGTTCCTCGCAGATGAGCCTAATGAGGTGCTGGAGGAGTTGTGGAGTTCTGTGCTCCGGGCCACATCACCTACGCCAGGCAGAGATGGCACAGGGAGAAGAAAGGGACACGGCTCCCAGGCGCCCTGCCCCGGAATCCCCTGTGAACCTTAGCTCCTTCCACAAACTGGGAGAATGATTCCTTTTGCTCAGAAGCCTGAAGCAAAGGATCTCGGGTGCTTGAGGTCCTTGGATGACCGCCTCCCCAGAAGCCTTTCGGGGGAACAGGAAGAGGCGGCTTCCGGGAGGAGCCAGCTGTGACCCAAGCTCGTTCCTCTCTTCAGGTATGTCAAAGCTGAGACTCAGGGCAGAGCTGGGATTCCAGAGATGGCCCTCCTGGCAACTCACACCTGGAGCAGTGACCACGCCTCTCCCCCTGCAGGGAACTGGAGGACTCATGGGGCTCCTGTCCCTCCAGTTTTAATCCTTCTCTGTAACCAAGTTAAGCTCGGTCCTCCCGGAATGGCAATGTCACGATCGCCATCTGCCTTTCTGGGCAGCTTTAAAATACTCGAAGTTAGCAGGCTCATGTACTTTTGATAAAGGGAAATAACTTTTCTGAGCATTCGCATCCTCATCAGTGAAATGAAAATAACCTTCCCCTGCCCCCTGCCCCAGGTATTGTGCAAATAACGTAAAAATGCCCAGCACCACCCGGGGCACGAAGTAGGTCCTCAGTGAATGGCAAGGACGCTCTTTTTCTTCCTTCCCTCTAGCTTCCTTCATGAAAGCCTTGGTCAAAGGCGACCTCCTCCCCTCCCACCCTGAAACGGGGGTATGACTGATTTGGCTTCTACACTGAAAAGTTAGGGCCCGGTCACTGCTTCTGCAAGGTCAGAACAGCCACGGCTGGGCACGGGATCCCAGCACCCCCAGCACGCTGCTGTGATGCTGTAGCAGCTGCACCCCCTGGGCTTTCTTTCGCTGCATCATTTTCCATTTCCACTTTCTCTGCAGCGGAGGGCCAGGTCTCAGGGTATGCGCACAGCTGAAGCCCTGCTCCTGAGCCCTGCTCTGAGCCACAGCTCCTCCCCTGCCGGCAAGGCTGGCTTTGCCCCGGACTATTCTTCTATCTGCTGGGCCCCGCACCCATGCAGGGTGGTGCCCCGGCCCCGAGTCTCTGTCCAAGGCCGATAAGGGTGGGCGCCAGGGCTCCGCCCTTTACTGAGAAAGGCAGGCTGGCTTATCTGTACCTGGGGCAGCAGTCAGCCACCCCGGGACTCTGCGAACCGTCTAGAGCGTTGTTGCTGCTACGGGAGGAAATGTCTTCCCTCTTGTGGACAGCATTGCACCCTCCCGCCCCGGCCCCCTCCCCGGTTAATTAGGGAGGGACTTCACAGAACAGATGGTACAGCTGTCATGTCGAATGAACCGAGAAATCCAGTGGACTGAGAAATTCAGACCTGCAGAAGTGAGGAAAGCGAGAGAGGCGAGGGAAAGAGAGCCCGGCTTGCTCTCCTGTTGAACTTCACGTGGGGAGTTCCCAGCAGTCAGTTCAGTGGCCGTGGGACCCAGAGCCCGGGGTCTATTTAGGGAGCTGATGGGAGCCAGGTTCTACGATGCTGGCACTCCGCTCATCATGTTCCTTTTAAGAGGGTTGGCAGGCCTGGAGTCTATTTTTAAACCTATGAGAAGGTGCTACATGGATTCCAGGGAGGGCCAGCCTTAAACCCAAGCTCGCAGCGGGGAGGCGGGGAGTGCGCAGCGGAACCTAGGATTTTCCCTTCACCTACACACAGGGGTTCCCGTCAGTGCTGGAACTAGAGACCGACTGTCCATCACACGCCCCTCTGGGACTTGACCTTGTGGAAGCTGCCCACTCACCATGAAGCCTTGAGTTGCCTGCTGGGTCTGTGTTTCAATATTGAGATTTTAAAAATATACCCCCTCTCAGTGTGAAAAATGAACCTGTCTTTATATGTAGCAGTCACCTCCCTCTCTTCTGGTTTTCAGATCAGAACTGGAAGCCCCCTCTCCCCCTGCCCCTTAGTCCTGTGAGCCCACAGCCAAGCTTGCCAACAGGAGAAAACAAAAACAAAAACAAAAACACCCTGACCCTTGAAGGGGGTCTCTGTGCCCAGTCCCCACCCTGGAAATCCTGCCCTGGGCTGGAGAGAAGGTGGGGAGGGGGCTCAAGGGGCGTGTCTGCAGGGGACGAGATTATTTCCCCAATAGTGAGAAGCCAACATCAGTTTCTCATCAAATAGCCAAATGAAGAGAACAGAATGTTTGATGTTCAATAACAAGTTTCAGCGTCAGTATCCATTTCTCTTTTTGGGTAAGACATAGACCCAGAACTCCTAAAGGATGAACTGCCTTGAGAACAAGCAAGCGCTTCTGCTGAGCCGCCCTGGGGCCACTGGGCAGGGCAGTAAAGAAGCAATGAGGCATCTTCTGTGCATCTCAGAACCCCTGTGCCCAGCATGGAAGCAGCTCTCAGTACGTGTCTCAACCAAACGGGAGCTTTGGCCAGGCCGGGTCAAAACAAGATGTGAGTATTAGCATGATTCTGCCCACACACCAGAGGCTCCAGGAACGTTAGCCAAATTGGAATCTGAATTGATCAGTTCAGATTTGTAAATGTCACATCAGTGAAAAAATAATCAGATGTCCAGGGCTATTTGACCCAATTGTTCATTTTCCCATAAGCCACAACGGTGCCTGTGGATACATCCTAGGGACCACTGTGGTTTTCTGGGTGGGGAGGTTACGGTCCTTAGAGGGGCTGCATTGCAGACAAGGGTCCCCCACCCCAGCCCGTGGCTCCCAGCCCTTCCCCCACAATCTCCATCAGCTCTAAATTGCCAGTCCGGGCCCCACAGAACAACTCCAGCTCCTCAGGTCTGCAACAGTTCACATCTCTCTGTGGAGGCTGGGAGGGGGTGTGAGATGTCGTGAGAGGCATCGGTATCATTCCAAGAGCATCCCCCATCGGCAAGTGAACTGGCCCACATCAGAACATCACACTTCACTTTCTCCATGGTGTGAGGTGCTAGCTACATTCAGATCATGTTGCCTGACTACTGAGTGCAGAGCCCAGACCTGGGGCAGAAACTGCACACATTTCTGAAAACACATGTGCGGTGCGATGCGATGCGATGTGCTGTCGGATGGTCCCGTTGACTAAACTATTCCCAGTGCTTCCTCACATTGCAGGAATCTGCCCTGCAACCTGGGGGCGTGAGGAGGAGAGGTGGACACGCTGGAGAAACTGTACAACCGCACTCACTTCTCAGGTGCACATGCTAACACGGAAACTCTTGTTTTCTTTCAAGTAGTGCAACCGGCTTGTCTATCAGTAATGAAACCTGTCATACCAGAGTTTCTGAAGGATGGTCAAGCATCAGCTTTGACAGCCCTGCATGGCTGTGCTTTATTTGAACAGTTCTCCCTAAAGAGACAGAGCCAGGAGGGGGTGGCCCATTGTTAGCTACGTGGAGACTTGCCTGAAGGATTCCAGAGTGGCCTTTGCCCCCCGAGTTTGTCCAGTCTGGGTAGCAAGGCTTTCCCAGCTTGCCAGAGACATCCACTAGGAACTGGGGCTTGGGAAGGGGATGCTGCGTGACCCCTTCCATGCTCCGTGGCCATGACACTTCACCGCCATGACAGTTCGATATGGGGATGATGAAAGGCAGGAGAAGGACATGATTCAAAAATAGTGATAGCTGAAATTTACCAGCCAGGCACTATTCTAAGCATTTTACTTGTCTTAACATCTTTTATCCTCAACAACCACTCCATGAGGTAGCTTCCATCATTGTCCCCATTGCACAGAAGACAAAGCTAAGGCATGAAGACATTAAGTAATTTACCCAAAGTCACCGAACAGTGATACGATGCTCTGGGTGGTATGCGGAGCAGAGTGGAGGCAGTTGCTCTGAGTTTTGCTTGATTCAATGAGCCGAAGGTGTGTTTAGGGTTTGTGAGAAACACGAAATTCAGAATTTTCCAGAAAGAATTGTTCAATCCTGGAAATCTGAGTGCAACTAGGACCTGTCTATAAATGTGGCCATTCTCTATAATCAGAAAAGACCCTAGCCACTGCTCCAAGGCGTGTTTAATGCAGAATGTTAGACCACTGTTTCTATGAACCCAGGCCCCCAAAGTTTTTTTGTTTTATTTTTTCATTGAGTGTAGTTGAGTAATTATATTAGTTTCAGATATACAGCATAGTGAGTCAACATTTTCATAGATTATTCTCCATTTAGAGTCATTATGAAATATTAGCTCTATTTCCCTGTGCTGTACAATATATCCTTGTATTTATTTTATACCTAGGAGTTTGTATCTCCTAAGCCCCTACCTGCACTGCTAACCACTATCTTGTTCTATATGTCTGTGAGTCTGTTTCCGTTTCGTTATATTAAAGGTTTAATAAGAGGTGATTGACACTGTCCTTCCCAGAGGGTTAGGGAAATGCACCGACTAAGGTTGACTTTAATCCCAGGCTCCCCAGTTGAGTTCTCTGGAATCATCACTGTGACTTCGGGGACACCCCCTTCCAAACCAGGCGAAGGGAGGTCTAGGCAACAGGTGCTAAGCCTCCCCGGCTGCCCTGCGTGCTCAGCCCGAGGCAGTGCAGCCCTTGGGGATCCTCTGAGGTGGAACCAACTTCTCACCCCTTCCGTTCAGGCCCTGACTGCCAAATGCTGACCAAAAAGGTTTCCTCTCTCTCTTCCTGGAGCCAAAATGTTTCAAGGCAATCAAACCCAATTAAACTACCACCCAGCCCACCGACCAGCCCCTGAAGGTTGCTGTTTTTCACAACTTGACAACAGGAAGGCAGGCTCTGTCCTTTAAGATGCTCTTAAGCTCCTTTCAACAGGGTACTTAGTGGTTACCACTGAAAAGCACCTTGGCAACTGCCTTCTCCTTTCCGGTGCTATTTTCTCTTTACTACCAAGGCAACAGGGCAGATGTTACACAGGATATGTCACATAGGGCTCATCATAGTACTCTTAATAATTGAATAGGGACCATTATCTCTCTATTTAATCCTCTTGTGAATTCCAGCGGGATTCTCTTTCAAATATCTTTTCATACAGTATTTATATCAGTCCTTTTATGATTATTTAAATAAAAAGGTGAGGAAATAAGCTATAAATCATCAGGCCAATCTACATTTCTCTCTATCCGACTTCATCTGCAGAAAGCGCCAGCCACCATGGGTGAATTCTGAGATTTGTCTCTCACTTAGACATTTCTCACCTGGATAATGATGATGGCTGACTAGATAGTCCTTCTCTGAAACCTTGGCTTCATATCTTTTTTAAAGAAATAAAATGTTATAGATGTTTTCATTCTCTTGCCATCTCCAAAATGTTATGACTTCATGAAGACCTCATTTCTACTCTAAAATCACTCTTGATAGCCATTCCCTAGCTACTTTTCAACATGGCCTTTCTTAGCGACCCCGCCCCCCCACACCTTGAACCCCTAAATAAACTTTAAGTATTAGAAAAAGAATCATTTATCACTAAAACAAATGTTATCATGTCTGTAATCACTGAGCTAGTTCTTGGCCATCAGAGACACATTTCCAGGACTTCTGAAATCAGATACCTAGAGGCCAAATCAGCATTTCCAAAAGAAAATCATTTGTCAATATTCACATCAACCTTGAGTTCTGTGAGTGTTTCTAGGATGAGGGTAGCAGAGAAAAATCATCCATACAAGACAATGGTACTAATAGCTCTGCTTGTTCATTCATTCCCTCTTCCACTCTGAAGTATGAACTGCTGAATTGCTGTGTGTGATCTGAGAACCCAACAGAAGACACAGATAAGCATCTTCTGTGGTTCCTGGCGTCGGGAAGATTGCAAACTAGGAGAGGGGAAAGATATAGCTATATGGAAAATACATAGGAAAATACACAGGCTAAAGATTCAGTAAGACAATAGCTCAAGAGATACCCCATGAGTGCCCGGTTAAAAGGCAATGAGGAAGTCCTTCAACAGAAGAATGGATTTTAAAAAAAGACTTGGTACATATGTACAGTGGAATGCTGCTCGGCCATAAGAACGAACGAAAGAATGCCATTTGCAGCAACGTGGATGGATCTAGAGATGATCCTACTAAGTGCAATAAGTCAGACAAAGACAAATATATGAGATCCCTCATATGTAGAATTCAATTTAAAAATGATGCGAAAGAATTTATTTAAAGAAGAGAAACAGACTTACAGATACTGAAAACAAACATACGGTTACTAGAGGGGGAACGTGGGAGGAGGGATCAGGCAGGAGTTTGGGATGAACCTGCACACACACCATGTATAAGACAGATAACCGACAAGGATCTGCTGGGTGGCACTGGGAACTCTACTCTGTAGTCTATAATAACCTACAAGAGAAAAGCATCTGACAATGAATGAATATATCTGTATGTGTAACGGGATCACTTACTTTGCTGTACATCCGAAATTAACACACCACTGTAAGTGAACTCTATTCCGATAGGTTTTTTTTTTTTTTTTTTTTAAAGGAAGTAAGAGGTTCCATCAAGAAGTACCAGGAATTCAAATCAAGAGTTGAGATCAGAGGGGAATAAGGCACTCGGGGGACTCTTTCATCCAGTAGTGATTCCTGAACCAAACCTTAAAGGCTGCCAGTTTTCAGGCAGTCGCCGGGATCCGTTTTAACACTACCTATTTGATCTGAAGCCTCCTATTTGCTAGGTGTTCGGTTCTAGAAGATAAAGGAAATACACACTTCATAAACAGAAGGTAGGGATCCAGAAACACTTGTCGATGAAAAATATGTATGTCAGTCAATAAAACAAGCACGCCTACTCTAGGGAATGGCGTGAAAACTACATCAAAGAATAGTTTATTCCTAATGATAGTACAGCCTATAGAGGTTTAAACGTCATGAGGCTGAAGGGAGCTCCCATCCCTCATACAGACGTTATGCAAGGGGAAGATAAGACGATGGCTGTTAGATGTGCTTGTTTCTTTAAAAAATATTTGTGTGCCTATTAGGCGTCAGGACTGTCTAGGACCCAGCGTGTCCTCAGACAGACATCCTGCTCTCACAGAGCTTGCCTTCTGGTGGGGAAGGGAAGGGGATAAGGCAATAAGATACATGTACATAAAACACAGCAGGACCCTGCGGTCCTCACCCCCGTGTCCTCCGCCTGGCTTTTGTCGGTGGAAAAACTTTAGCCAAAGAATAAGCTTAATCAGAGAAGTGAGAACACGCGGGAACAGGAGAGCAGCCAAAGGAGGCCAAATAATAACGTAGTCGTTGGGCACAGCCAAGGACCTTTAGTTCCTTCTCAAGGGCTGTAGATAATATTCAGAGCCGTATCCTGTGAGCTGTCTCATAGATACTGAAACCCCAGGTGCAAGAGGTTAACTGCGTGACAACCAGACTGTGCCCATGACATAAGCTGCCACAATTCCGAGAACTGACCTCGAGAGATGGAAACAGACAGACTCTGGAACTGAAGAGTAACTGTACTTAAAACAATCAAGGTGATGCTGGTCGGACCACTGAGCACCAGTTTGAAGACGACTGTCAGAGCTGACTCTGCTGTTTCTGCACGTAGCCCCCTCCCTCCATCTATAAAAGCTCTTGCCCAGTGATTGTTAGTTGGGAGGGGGAGTCTCTTTTTGGACAGGAATCCACCCTCCCCATATTGCCGGCATCCAAAATAAAGCAAACATCCCTTTCCACCAACCTGGCCTCTTTAATGGACTTCCCAGGTAGCGCTAGTGGTAAAGAACCAGTCTGCTAATGCAGGAGATTTTAGAGACATGGGTTTGATCCCTGTGTCAGGAAGATCCCTTGGAGGAGGGCATGGCAGCCCACTCCAGTGTGCTTGCCTGGAGAATCCCATGGACAGAGGAGCCTGGTGGGCCACAGCCCATGGGGTCCCAGTCAGGCATGACTGAAGGGGCTTAGCATGCAGCAGCAGACCCTGTCCGGGGGCCAACCAGGGAGGCTGAAGTCATGGACCTTCGCAGCCTCTTCCCAGGCCCTCCTGGGTCCTCACCTGGAGCCCAGCTGGCTAATCAGGCCAGATCGGAGGCCCAGGTTCACCTCCTCTTCAGTTGGAGCCAATATCTTTCCATGACTTCCTCTTGGACTCTGGATTCATAAATAGCAGGAACATTTTTCAAGTGCCGGTAGGAGTTTGTTGAGTTAACCTGAGTGACTCATTATTAGAACATCCAGCTTCTTCTCCTCGGGAAGGATGACTCATCCTTCTACACCCAACACCTGCCCCTCCCCAGAGGGGGGAGCTGGGGAGCAGACACCTATCTCTTACTAGATTCTTCCCACACACATGGTTGATGTTCCTGGGGCCACAGGGGCTGGTTTTCCTGGACTGTGTGTGCATCTGTGTGTATGCACGTACGTGCAAGCGTGCATGTGTGTGTGTGTGTGTGAGTGTGTGGATCGTCACTGTCAGGGAAACATCAGACATAGAGATAAACAGTGGGTCAGAGGGCGTCGAGTCTGGGGCTGGGTGTGGGCAGGACGCTGAGGAGGGCAGAGGACCGCTGGGTTCACCGCTGTCTATTCTATCGTTTCTGTGGCCAGGTGTGTTACAGTTTGGCCAGAGAGGTCACTTCTAGAGGGCACAAGCTGGTGGGAGTGGGGAGAGGCCACACCACGCACACACAGAAAACCAGAAGAGGTTTCGACATTTAACTTCTTCCCATGCCTCGCTGGGAAACGGGTGAGATCCCTTACCAGCGATGCTAAAGAGAAATGTCTGTGCCCTGTGCTTCTACATTTGTGGGAAAGTCTCCCTCTCTGGGAAAAGAGTTCTCCTTTTGTGTTTTAACTGGGGACTCCATTTGGAAGGCTCGGGAGAGGAGAAGACAGGCAGTCAGAAGTCATGATGGGGAGCGGGATGCCCTTTGCCCTCCAGCCTCCTCAGCCACCTCCACCATCCCAGCCCTCAGCCAGCTTCAGACCATCCCGAATGCACAGTCAGGACTCCCTGCTCTGGGCCCCTTCCTAACTGTTGTGCAATCCCCCTAATTTCCGTGTGATCTGAGAGAAGCCTTTCAGGCCGGGTACCACAGGGCCCCAGCCCCTACGGACAGTGGTGTCACCTGCCTTCTGCCTGGGGGCCGCACCCCAGGGATGCCAGCACAGAGGGAGCTGGCAAGACTACCTTCCGGGCTCCCTGGCCCTGGTGTTCAGGCTCCCTCTCACCACCGTCCTTCCCCGCCCTCATTTTATTCCCACCGCACACTCTGCTGTTGCCTTCTGCCGAGGAATCAGCGTGCAATCATTCCTAACCCCAGCCAGAGTGGAAACCAAAACTGGACTCAGAGAGAGCAGCACGCCCTGGATGAGCTGGAAAGGCACAGATTTGGGGACCCAAAAACCACCCTTCATCTTTGGGTCTGGAAAGATGGAGTGACCAGCTCAAGGTCACAGGTCCTAGCGGTAGTATTTACCGGACCAGAAGCCAAGTCTCCATCTTCTGGTCCAGCATGGTCCACACCCCTGGGGTCTGCTCAGAAGGCCCCTTCTCCCTCCCCTTCCTGGGTGCAGGGTGTGCTCGGGAACTAGGAGAAGGGAGTGGGGGAAGGGAGGCACAAGGTTGCCAAGGTCCAGAAGGTCAAGTTCAAGTCCCATCCCAGAGCCCAGGGCTCGGGAGGCAAGAGCAGGTGCTGGGGCCATGGAACAAATTCAGTAGGGGCTGTGGGGGCCGGTCCGTGGCTGTTACCACGTGGCCTGCATGGGGCAGCTGGGGCCGGCCCCACTGCCTGAAGGTCAAAGGCAGAGTGGTCAGAACCCCTTTGGCCAGATGGGGAACGGCACTAAGAAACCCAAGAATGTAAATCACTGGGGTTTTAAATGACTGATACAAGAGCAGGAGCTCGGTCGTTGTATGCTGAGTCCTTGGTTTAGAGAAGGTAGACCTTTCAGATGCTGGATGCCAGCTTCTTCTGCCAGACACCAGCCAAAGGGGGCCAGGAGCCCTGTCCAAACAGGAGGGCAGCCCCCAGCCCACGCCAGTTCTAGGGGGCTGCCTGATGGAAGACAGAATATTTCCTGGAGGGCTGTTACACGAAATGTGCACTCTCTCAAGGTCAAATACAGGGCCAGAAAAAAGGAGGGGATGTACTAGAAACACCCATCTGTGTCGATGAGGATGTGCCTGGCATTCCCTGCGTGGGTATTTCAACTGGGAGAGCAAAGAGCTGCCATCCTCCGGGCTTCCTCATATCACCCCCTGCTTGTCTCCTTTGATCTGTTTGCCAGCAAGCAAGTCACCCAACCATTCCAGTCTCCACCTCCGTGAAATAAAATCTTATTTCCCAGCGGAAGCAGCACTCAGAGTGAGTCACTTCTGCGTTCTGCAGGCCTGTCCCTAAATATCTGTATGCCCCTCACCTGGGTATTTCCTAACACCCGTGTAAGGAAGGTGTTGCCTGCTGAGAACCATCTCTCAGGTGGTGGTCTCAGATCCTTAATGAATCAAGGTCTAAGCATTTTATTTGAATCAAGAAATAGCATATTGCAGCCATTAATTTTTACACTTGGAATTACGACCTCTCTATCTCTAATCACCCATGCAAATCTAAGTTAATAAGTTGTCAGTCTGGATCCCCAAGTAGATGAGACAATTCCAACCTGTTCTCAGTTTCAGGATTTCATGGACTTGATCCCTAGACATCAGTGGATCAGAAAGTCCTAACATTCTTAGCCGCCGTATATACTCAGTGGTAGAGGCATTCCAAAAACAGCCACACCAGAAAAAGCTCCTCTGATCATTCCAAATCCATTTCCAATGGAATGGTTTTCTCATTTCCACAGAGAGCTATGAAACCAGCCATGCGAATGTTGAGGGCCACAGACCCAGCGGGAGAAGGAAATTAGACCAGCATTTAGACAAGTCAACCCCCTAACAAAGTAACAGTGTGAACACAGCACCTGGGTTCAATTCCTGGGTCGGGAAGATCCCCTGGAGAAGGGACAGGCTACCCACTCCAGTATTCTTGGGCTTCCCTTGTGGCTCAGCTGGTAAAGAATCTGCCTGCAATGCAGGAGACCTGGGTTTGATCACTGGGTTGGGAAGATCCCCTGGAGAAGGGAAAGGCTACTCACTCCAGTATTCTGGCCTGGAGAATTCCATGGAGTCCATGGGGTTGCAAAGAGTCGGATGCGACTGAGCGACTTTTACTTTCACTTTCGATGCAATAGCAAACTGTATTTAGTGGATTCCTTCCTAAAACAAAACATCCTTTGGGAATGTAAAGAATCAATTCCATAATTGTCCTGTTTGGGATGTGTGAGCTTTATTATATTTTCATTTCTTCAGTTAGACTTGTTAAAAAATTCAAGGGTACCATCTACACACAGACTCTCTTTTAGATGACTGATGTTTGCCATTAAATTCACAGACAAACATGAAAGGCAAGGAGAAAATCGGAGGCATTTTTAGATAGCTTCAGCATGTACGGTACATCTGAATCCATTCTGTTAAAGCTTTTTTTTTTTTTTGCCTTCTGCAAAAGTTTTCATATATAATAATTTCCCTATGCACTTGGGAGCTAGTCACTTAAAGAAACCCCGCGGTGAAGCTTTTGCAAATTAAGTAAACATCCTGCCATGCATTTGTGCTTTGAGTTCAGATGGGGACACGCTTCCTGAGGTGCTTCTGCTTTGGTTCATGGGGGAGACCCCTGCGTACAGGGAAACCAGTAAGGCTCCTCTGAAGGGATGGGAAGCAGGGGTGATGGAAGGTTCTGAAAACTGGGCCAACACGACCCTGCCACAGGGCTACCCCGGCACCCTGGGATCAAAGGTTTGGCAGGTGGGCTCAGGAGTTCCAAAGGAAATGCTGCCACAGGACCCAGCAGGAGGGATGCCAGCCCCCTGCCCACCCCTGCCGTGCCTCCCAAGCCTCCTGCTTCAGCTGGTCTCGTGAAAGCAGAAGCCACTGGTTCAGAAGCCAGGCGCTGGGGCCAGCTGTCCTGGCTGCTTATCCCAGTTCCACTGCACACTTGCTATCACAGCTGTGAGCATTTTCACCTCTCTGTACCTCTGTGTCCTCAGCATCACATGTAAGGCAGTCCTGTAGGCCAGGACCGGGATCCTGCCTAGTCCCGAGAGCACAGCCCACATGGGGCTCAGGAAGTGTCAGTGACAGTTCCTGCCCTCAGTTCCCATCATCACACGCCTCCACTGTTTTCCATTTCACGCCTCGAATCAGGGCTTTATCATTTCTTACCTGGACCACTCAGTGGCCACCTTCGAGGTGCCTCCACCTCCAGATTCCCTCCTGTGAAACTTACATGCTGGTGCAAGAGTCAGTCTCCTGAACCTTCCTGGCTTACTGCTTTCCAGGTCCTTTGAACACCCTGGCAGGTCATCCCCAAGCCCTTCTTGGTCCCCCTTTCAGCTGCGTGTCTAGCCTGACCTCACCCCTCCCTTCCTCTCCTGCCCTGAACTGATTGATGACGTGCCACCCAATCAAGGCTGTCATTTCACTGTTCTCTTCCTCTGGGATGCCCTTCCATGCCCTCCTCTGCCTCCATTCTCAGCTCCTTGCACCAAACCTGTCCCTGACAGCCACCTTGGAGGCCCTATCTCCATGGAATTCCCCTCGGTTTACTCTGCTTGCAGGATTTTCTCTCTTGGGAATTTCCAAAGCCTTTTATTCCTTGTGGCAAATTCCTCCCGCCTTTGGGATCTCAAAGTTTCTGTGCACGCCAGGCTTCACTTCTGCAGGAGCTTGCCCATCTTGGGAGCTCAGGAATCACTCACCAGCTTGAGTGAGGGATGCTCCAGAGTAAGACTCTGAAGGGACAGGAGTAGGGGGCAGGGCTGGCTGGGGATGAGGGAGGGAGGAGGTTTTCTGGAGGAAGGTCTCCATGTGGGAAGGGCAGGATGGAAGGAAGTCTCCTGGCAGGTCACCTGGGGCCCTGGCAGAGCTGCCTCAGGAGGGGATCAACTGGATCGTGGGGGACCCCAGAGACAGACTCCCCAGGCCAGCCATCAGCAATTGCTCTAAGCAGGAGACACATGCATTGTCACACAAACAAAACTAGACAGCAACAAATCAAGGAAAGAGCTTCAATCAGCAACTTAAGGCTGAAGACGTGGAAACAACCTAAGAGTCCACTGACATGAACGGATAAAGATGTGGTGCATATACACAATGGGATACACTGTGTACGCACAGACAGTGGGACACACTGGGGACGCACAGACAGTGGGGCACACTGTGTACACACACACAGTGGGACACACTGTGTACACACACTCAATGGAATACTGCTCAGCCATAAAATGATGAAATAATGCCATTCTCAGCAACATAGATGGACCCAGAGATTATCACACTAAGTGAAATAGGTCAGAAAGAGAAAGACAAATGACGTATGATCTGACTTGCATGTGGAATCTAAAGCATGGCACAAATGAACTTCTCTACAAATCAGAAACAGACTCACAGACATAGAGAACAGACTTGCGGTTGTCAAGGAGAACGGGGTGGGTGAGGGCTGGAGGGGGAAGCTGGGGTTAGCAGATGTAAGCTGTTGCACAGAATGGAGAAACAAGGACCTACTCTGTAGCACAGGGAACTATATTCAGTATCCTATGATAGACCACAGTGGGGAAGAATATTTCAAAAAGGGAATTCCTAAGTGGTCCAGTGGTTAAAACTCTCTGTGGTCCCCACGCAGGGTGTGTGGCTTCGATCCTTGGTCAGGGAACTAAGAATCTACATGCCACATGGCATGGCCAAAAAAAAAGTATACATATGTGTAACGGAACCACTTTGCTGTGCAGCAGAAATTAACACAACATCGTAAATCAGCAATGTTTCAATTTTAAAAAACCCAACAAGGCCAACTCATGCACTACATGCTTTAAATATATCCCTCTTATTCAATGTCTGGAGTCAGAATTCCCAATAGCCACATTGGGATGAACGGGGTAGAGAGAAAGGGCTAGGACAGGCACCCTAACCCCAGAGCATCTATTTGAACATCACTCTGTGCCCAAGACATAAAGAACAACCCGCGAACACAAACAGCGCCTGACACCAAACTCCCTCATGGTCCTTGATGCCAAGCGTATTCTTCAGATGGAGAAACAAGAACTTTCAAAATGAAGTGTTAAAAAAAAAAAAAAACCTACAGAAAGACAGTTTAGACGAAGATGTAGAATCCAAACCTCCCAGCTTGTCAGTTCGTCACTCCATCTGCAAATACATCTCAACCAAATCTGAGAAAGACTGCAGTTCTCCTAAAAGGCTGTTTCAATGAGGGAGGGAGTTGTAAAGAAGAAGGAAAAAAGACAGCCGTGGAAACAAGTGCTGCTGAATTGTCATTCAGTGCAACAAACTCGATACAGTGTTAAGCTTCACACACACACACTCAGAGCTGGGGTTCAGTTGCTATTGTTAAATTCTGGGGCGCTGTGCTGAGTCTTTGTTGTGGCACGAGGGTTTAGTTGCCCGCTAGCATGCAGAATCTTAGCTCCCTGAACAGGGATCGAATCGCATTGGAAGGAAGATTCTTACCACCCGGGGAAGTCTCTCGCTATTCACTTTTTTTTTTTTTGATGCCGCACCTATTTGGAGCCAGAGGCATAGGAAAGCAGAGAGGATCGCCTGGAGGGGACAGATCGGGGTGGGGGGTGGCATGGGAGCTGGGGGGAGGAGGGACAATGGGACCTTTTCCTTCCCAAAGGAGGGTGGCTTTGAATGGGTGCAGAGAGATGGGGTTGGAGGTCTACAGTCCAGGTTGGCAGGTGATACTATCCAAAGCTTGGTTGAGGAACTTGGATTGGAAATCTCCATTCAAACAAGTGAGATGAGTGGCGACTGACACAGCTGGTGATGAGCTGACCCCCGCTGCCATCCCTTCAGGGCTGGGGGCCAGCGGGCTCCGTGCCTAGGTCTGTGCATGGACCCTGCCACTTGCTGGCTCTCTCACGTGAATTTAACCCCTGAACCTGACAGTCACAGCCAGGGGAGACAGGGAAGATGGAACACGTGATATAATCTCACTCTCTGAGAGGTAACCAGCGAAACCCACACCCAACGCACAGGGCTGGTTCGCTTCTGATGTTTCCTTGACAGACTGCATGTCTCTCAAATGAACAGCAGTCAGAACGTGGCTCATCTGATTACAGCTCAAAGGAAGAAAAAAGAGAAAGATGGAAGAGCAGAAAAAGCAAAACAATCAGGGACCAGAAATGGCTGCTATAACCCTCCCCCCAGGACCCTAACCCTCCCTCGCCAGGTGCCCGGAAGATGCTGCTAATTCATCACAAACTTTCCCATGAGCCCGAAAGCGACTCCGGGTTCCTGCTCAGCACAGCATCCCAGGCAGCTGCTACCGCTCGGATCAGCTTGGACATGGGCGATGAGACCTGTTTTCTATTCCCATCTTGTTCAACCAGCCGTTAGTAACCAGTGTGATGCTCTTGGCTGTAGCACGTGAATAGCTCACCAGGCCTCCCTGCAGTCTTGATGACATCTTCTCCTGAATGATTTTGCCCCTGTTTTCCTGACTGCACACTCCTCGGACGCTGCTCTAACCGACTGGCCACTTAGATTCTCTTCGTGGGGTGAATTCACTGGCCAGAGAACCCAAATGCATGAGACAGCAGGGCGCCAGAGGACCGCAGGGGCCCTCCTCCTCCCTGTGAAGTCGGCCGGCCGGTGTCCACACAAGGCTCCTGCAGGCTGGGGTAGCATGAAGTCGCTTCCTAGACGTGCTGTCTTCGGGTGGCACCTCCAGAACAAGTTTCTGGGCCTGAAAGCTGAGGACCAGAGCCCAGACCACAGGGGCGCCCCGACAATGCCGCAGAGAGCAGCCTGGCTTCCTTGCCCCTCCTGGCTGCAACGAGACTCGGTTTCCTCGTGGGTTAACATGGGTAGTGATTCCTGGAGGGGCTGCTGTGAGCATGGGCTGAGCTGAGCTGAGTGACACCCACAGCGTGGTGGCTGGTCCCCTCGGGAATATCAAAGGTCCGCCGTCCCCTTAATCAGGACCTCACCCATTCTTGCCTGGAGAAGACGACGTTTTCCTGACTGGTTTCCACTCCCTGACACTCTAAAGACCCCCTTCCTCACCCCATCAGAAGGAATGTTCTACGGTCATGACACTGTCATAACCAAAGCCCTTAGTTGGGGGGGGGCTCCCCAGCAGCTGGAAAAGAAATTCGAGTCTGAAGCTGCTGTTCAGAAATATTCACATTCCAGGGACTTCCCTGGTGGCCCAGTGGTTAAGGCTCCACGCTCCCTCAATGTGGGGGACACGGGTTCAGTTCCTGGTGGAAGAAGATTCCACACATTGCAGAGCAACTAAGCCTGGGTACTGCACCTACTGAGCCCACCGAGCTGTGATCAGACGAGCTATGTTCTGACCGCTAGTGATCTGGGAGACACCCGATCTGTCAAGGAGGTGTCTCAGGAAAACTAGTTCAAGAGCATCACTGAGAAAACTGGCAGGGAGCTTGGTAGCTGGACCACCGCAGTCGTACCAGCCTTTGGTGATGCTGGGGTGAGACCTCTGCCCTGTCCAGCTTTGGGCCTTGGTATGCAGATTAGTGGGGAGACAGGCATATAAAATAATGATTTCAACATGACCAGGACGTGAAATGAAGAGAATGCAAAACCAGTGAGCATCAACAGGGTGCTGGGAGACAGACAAGAGCCAGGAACCTGGCTGTGGGACTTGAGCCACTTAACTGACTGTGCAGCCTCTGTTTTCTCATCTGGAAAGTGGGCATAATAACACCTGTCTCTCAGGCTGGCCTCAAGATCCCATTTAGATGAAGTGTGCAAAGTGAGTGCTACATGACTCTGCACGGATTAACATAATAATTCAGAACTACATTATTCTGGACAGCTCTTCAAAGTCTAGTGGAGGAACCAGGAGTAGTTTCCTGGGTAGTTTCCTGGGCTGACCTCACGACCCCCTGGATGGCCTGTGTACGAGGAGGGTTCAGAATCCAAGTGACTCCACCACTGGTCCCTACTTGCACTTTCAGTCCAACATCATTCATTAAGTTCTACACTGTGACGGGCATATTGCCTGAAACCCACATTCCAGGACACACAAATGCCTAGAGGTCTTGATCCCAGGCACTGTCCGGAGCAAAGTGACTCCTTTCCTACTCCTCTGGCCTCACCTCACCCCTCTCCGTCCCATTCTGTGTCCCTGCCCTAAACTCCACTCCTTGATTTAGCCTGATCCTCAGCTAAACCCACAAGATAAGAATTACTTCCTTGTATCTGTATGACCTGAGATCCTATTAGAAAGGCTTAAGTGAAGTGAAATTGCTCAGTCATGTCCAACTCTTTGCGACCCCATGGACTGTAGCCTATCGGGCTCCTCTGTCCATGAGATTTTCCAGGCAAGAATGCTGGAGTGGATTGCCATTTCCTTCTCCAGGAGAAAGGCTTAAGCATATGCAATTAATAGAAGACTTTGAGAGATGAAAGCCCTTTCAAGAACCTAAGGAATGCTTTCTAATGGTGGAACTTGGGGCTTCCTTAGCCTAAGGGTACCTTCAAATCACACCACTTAGAAATGTCAACCAGCCCCCTCCCTGGGGGGGGGGGGGCGGCGCAGGGACAACCTACAGATGTCACACCCCAACCATTCCCTTCCTCAAGAGGAAAAGAAAACCACCGTAGGTACACCCCGGATCCAGAGCAGAGCCCAGATTGGGTTTGCAGAGTAGCTGGAATTTCTTCCAATGTTTGCAAATCATCTTCACCCTCCATCCATGGCTGGACCAAAGCCAGCTTCTTTTCAGTTTTTACAGGCACACGTTTTCCAAAGGAAACTGAAATCCAGCGCCCCTCCTGACAAGCTATGCGCTTCATAATCCATCATCCCGGGTGGAAAAGCAAGGCCGTGTTCTGACCAATATGGTCTCAGGGACGGGGCTGGGGCAGTGGGGTGGGGGTGGGGAGATGAATTGGGGGGCGGGTGTGGGGAAGAGTGGGAGGGTGGGGAAGAGTGGTGGGGTGGGCAAGACAGGCCTCCAGCGGCCTCCTCCGTATCCTGGCAACTCTGATACCTGTAGCTTCCTCGGGAGGGAGCCTGCCTTCCAGGCCCCGGGCAGGAGAGAAGGTCTGGGGGCAGGGGTGCGTTTGCCTTCAAGCGCGTTTCCCCTCAATCCATTCCCGCCGCCTGCGTCCGCCCACCTTCCACCGCCGGCGGCTCCGGCCGTTAGCCCTGGACCGCCTCCTGTCTACACAGCGCCTTCCCTCCCGGCAGCGACGGTCAGTTCAGGAGATGAATCAGCCTGGTCTCCGCAAGCCGCCGCCGAGGGTCGGGAGTGAGCGGGAGGCCCGGGGGCGACAGTTCTGTTTCCCTCTCGATCCCTGATTGACTGTCACCGCCGGCAGGAGAACGATGACAAAGCCCGCGGCTGCCAGCGCCGGCCCCGCGGGCCTCGCCACGCCCCGGACACCGCAGGGAATCAGGGAGAGCGGCCGGCCGGCAGCAGGCTGTGACTGCGGCTTCTCCGTGGGGCCTGCGGATTTTCCGAACAAACGCCCCCTAACACTCGATCAGCGCTCACAGGGTGTGCAAGTGAAGGAGAAGCCAGAGTTCTGGCTCATTCGTGGGTTTTAAACGACTTCCTTTAACAAATATGCTTTTTTTCTCAGTCCCACTTTCAAGACCTGGGTGGGTGCTGGGGAGAAGAACCTGTCTCAGAGATGAGTAGCCAGGCTGCACCCTCCCCCCACCTCCTCGCGCGGGGGAGATGACACCTGTCTAAATAAGTGGAAAGCCCTAGTAGTAGAAAACGACAAGAGTCTCAACGGAGGTTCCAGTAAAACAACAAGGAGGGGAGCTTCCCTGCTGGTCCAGTCAGTCAGTTCAGTCGCTCAGTGGTGTCCCATTCTTTGCAACCTCGTGGACTGCAGCATGCCAGGCTTCCCTGTCCATCACCAACTCCCAGAGCTCGCTCAAACTCATGTCCATCGAGTCCATCCCTGTTGGTCCAGTGGATGAGAATTCACCTGCCAGTGCAGGGAACATAAGTTCAATCCCTGGTCCGGGAAGATTTCATGTGCCTAGGGGCAACTCAGCCTGTGCACTGCCACTACTGAGCCTGAGCTCTAGGGCCTGAGCTCTGCAACAAGAGAAGTCACCACAGTGAGAAGCCTCGGCAATGAGAACCCCCTGCACCACGAGAGAGTAGCCCCCCACTTGCTGCAACTAGAGAAAGCCCAAGAGCCACAACAAAGACCCAGTTCTAAATGAATCAATGAATATATATTTTTTTAATGCAGAAAGGGTGCAGAGGAAGCAGAAACAATCTTGTGGAGTTAAAAAAAAAAATCCCAAGAGCAGAATGTATAAAAAGTCACACACACAAACCACTAGAGCTTGAATGGCAGCCTTGTGACCCAACGAGTCATCAGTCATGAGGTGCTTTTTTGCAAGTCATGTACTGTTCGTTCATGAATTGCAATCAGATTTCAATTGCAATCAGACCTGCTATATGCAGGGCTCTGTGCTACATGCTGGGTAACCACAGTGAACAAAGCATGAGCGGGTGAAGTTCACATATAATAGAATAATTTCCAAGCTCAGCCAGTTGAAGGAGCTGACGGTTCTACTGGGAAGTGTGGAGTAGGACGTAGGGCAGGGAAAGATGGGCAGGCAAGGTGGGAGAGGTCTCAGAGAAGAGTTTGGACTCCATCCTAAGAGCAAGGTGAGGCCATAGAAGGTTCATAGCAGGGCAGTGACTGGGTAGGATGTGTTTCCTACAAAATCACCTTGGTTGTGTGTGAAGAATGGATCCCTAGAGAGCAAGGCCACTTAGAAGAAGACCATTCGTTGTTGTTTAGTTACTAACTTGTGTCTGACTCTTTGTGACCCCCTGGACTGTGGCCCCCCTGGCTTCTCTGTCCATGGGATTTTCCAGGCAAGAATACTGGAGTGAGTTGCCATTTCCTTCCCCCAGGTATCTTCCCGACCCAGAGATCGAACCCACATCTCTTGCCTTGGCAGGGAAATTCTTTACCACTGAGGCACCTGGGAAGACCCAAGAAGACCAGTGTGTGTGTGTGTGTTGCTCAGTCATGTCCAGCTCTTTGTGAGCCCCTGGACTGTAGCCTGCCAGCCTCCTTTGTCCTTGGGATTTCCTGAGCAAGAATACTGTAGTGGGTTGCCATTTCCTTCTCCAGGATATCTTCCCAACCCAGGGATTGAACACAGATCTCCGGCATTAAACGTAGATTTCTTTACCATCTGAGCCACCAGGGAAGACCAGGAAGACCATTGCTGCTTTTCAAAACTTAGAACAAAGTCAAGCTTCTCCCTCTAGCAACTCTGCTTCCTCGTGTTCATGCAGTGAACTTTCTGGACAGCCAACTTCCAGGAGCTCCATCCACAGTGAGCTCCACAGAAAACAATGAGCCACCAGCAACAGTTGTGATGGCAAATTGCTGTCCTGGCTATAAGTTATGATTTTATAGTGGCTTCCATTTCCTTTTCAATTTTACATATGGTAACTTTTTAAAGTCAAGAGTGTCTGTGACACTATTTCCTCATTAAATTGCAGAGTGTAAGGGAGAGGGAGTTATCAATACCTGGGTGTGACTATGAAATTGATCATCTGTAACTATGTCAGCAGCCAGCCCTGCGCATCCCAGAGTTAAAATAGGCAGAGAACAATTGCACGAGGGGTCAGCCATAACTCCAACTCCATACCTGAGAGTTTGGTTGCAAAAGCTTTCGGAGGGCATAGGTATAAGGATAAGTCAAGTCATCCTATTGGCTCAATCCCAAGACTGTCTTTAACGCATCTTATCCTTCTCAGGGTTAAGGCAATGTCCTCATGATGGTGCACAAGGCCCATCTGTAGCTCAGTTGGTAAAGAATCCGCCTGCACTGCTGGAGACCTGGGTTTGATTCCTGGGTTGGGAAGATCCCCTGGAGAAGGGGATGGCCACCCATTCTTGCCGAGGAGCCTGGCAGGCTACAGTTCACAGGGTTGCAGGGATCGGACATGACTTAGCACTATCTTTCTTTATGAAAACTAATATTCTTTGTTCTTGGGAATATTCCTAACCAAGACCATCACATCTGTCAGTGCTTATAACACATTTAGCAAGCTCCCCTCTACCCCGAACCATAACGGGCAAATACAATCCTCAGCAGTTTGATGTGAGCAATCCTGGCAACCCCAGAGAGAAGAGGCATAAAACGTCATCCATCCATCCAGCTGGGCCAGACAGAAAGTCCAGCACCGAGCCAGTCCCACTGGAGTCTGACAGCACGGCCTAGGCCAGCATCACAAATTCTGCTGCCCCATCTCTAGGTGCCCCGTCTCGACAATGATGATGTAACTGAGAAATTCGCAGCTTCTGACTGTCAACACAGTCTGATATTTAAGATTCCAGACAGCAAATTACAATCCTTTATTCATAGTCCTGTGGAATCTAGCTTTGAAACAGAACGGCCAAAGTCAACCTCTCTGAGGCCTGCTGAGCGCCTATTTTGATGGCAGAAGCCCCCTGCCTGCTCCTTGCCCAGCACCTCTCATCTTTGAATACATGAGCACCCGTTTATTTTGTTTCTAGCCTGGCTCCTCGTCCTGCTGGATGGTCAGCGCCACAGGACAGGGGTGCATGTGTTTTGCTCACAGCCGCGTCCCTAATGCCACCCCAGGACTGACCCAGTGGTACACGAGGAAGCCAGATTAAATGCTGAACAGACCTTGGAGACAGTCATTTCAGTTACTTTGCCTTTAGAAAGCACTCTCTTATCTTTCTTCCTTTCTTTTATTTTTTTGGCCACAGCAACAATGAAAAACCTGCCTTTCTCAACGTGGTTCACTTAGCTAAACCTCCAGATAAATTGGCTCAATTCGCAAAGACGCCGGGGGAAGGGGAGTAAGGGGTGGCCACTGGGGTCTAGAAACTCATTGTCTTTGACCCCTGAAGTCAGGGCTCAGCTGAGCTTAGACAACCCTGCTTATAAAGGAGGACACACTCGAGACTCGTTTCCTTTCCTAAGGTTTTCACTTTCAGCCTCAGCGCAGACCCAGCTTCCAGAGAAGATCCTCAAAGCAGACCCACCAATCCCTGAGCCTGTGCCCTGGGGGTCTGGGTCCGGCCTGAATCCACCACCAAAAGCAAGAACCTCGCCCTGACCCAGGGCACCTTACCCAGGCGCAGCCCATGGGGCCACGATGATACCTCCTATCATCATGGGGAGAATCGGGAGTGGGTGACCTCTGAAACACTCCGAGGCCGCTCTAAGAACACCCTGAGACCCTGTACCCCAGAGCCGCTTTCAGCCCTTCCTTCTTCAACTTTTCCCTCTCCTTAGTTAGCAACATGAATCCAAAGTACCCCGTTTCAACAACAGAGCAGGCCAGACAATGCTTTGACTGGCTTTTGTGGGTCATTGAGAAAACAAGCCCCCTTCCAGACTGGGCTGACCCCAGGTCCTCGCAGAGCAGCCCCCAGAAAGCTGCCTCATGCTCCCCCAGGGACACAGGCTTGTGACCACACTCCCGGAAGATGCAGGATTCAGTAGCATCGGAGGAAAGCTTCTAGAGACTCTTCAGACAGACCAAAGAAATAGCATCCAGAGTCTCCTTCCCGACCCCTAACATGGAGAGAATATAATTCAGAGAGCCAGGTAGGCAGAACTCAAGTTGACAGCAGATCTCGGGCAGTAAAAAATATGAACTGGATTAATTGAGTCAAGCAGAGGCCACCTGCTCCCTTCGTGGACAAAGAGAACGAGTGTTGATATGATTATAAAGCCCAGCTTTATAATGTGCAGCTTCGGTCCTCCCTAGCCCCACAGGCCTCCTCTCTTTCGCATCACCCCCGCCCCTCCCTGGAGTGGCTGCTCCAGCACTCACTCTGCCGAAGCCTGGGAAGTGCATGCCGTCCCTGGCTGGGTCCCCGAGGTCAGTCGCCGTGGGCTGTGGGTACAGCTGGGGCTGCCGTAGCCACCGCGCCTCTGCGAGGCCCGTGAGGCTGGGCCCTCGGGGGCTTTATCAGCAGCTCAGGCGCTATCGGGCCCAGGACCCAAGCAGAGGGGAGGTGCCTGCCTGGGGCCTACAGATTGCTGGGGTGCCCTCTCCCGCGCTAAACCAGGAAGCCTGGCCCCACTCCCTGGGCCCCTCGGGCTGTGAGTAGGGTGGGGGGCCACTCCAAGCTCTGGCTGCTGAGTTTGGGTGCTGGAGTCCTGCAGAGCGGGGGGTGCTGCTTGGAGGAGGCATCCAGAGGGGACGAGTTCCCCAAGTGAAGGTAGCTTCCCTCCCAGGGGCAGAGGGCTCTTCAGAGCCCTGAGCTGCAGGGACACGGGGTCTAGGTTTTCACAGGCTTTCCCGGGGGGAGGGGGGGCCTGTCTTCATTCACCGCTGATTTGCAGGGAATCTGGACACCATCTTAATAACATTGGGGCTCAAAATAACCACATTCCTGGGAACCAGAGGTGAGTCACCAGAAAGTGCCTAGGAGGGAAAAGGGCCAAGAGTCAGGGCTGCCCGTGGGTCTAGCCACCACCACGCTCCTGAGGCCTGGCATGGAAGGCTTCTTTTGCAACATCCGTCCATCACTGACCAGATGAGGGGGCACCTGCCCGGAGCGGCTTTATCTGGTGAGGACATGGTGCCCTGGAATCGCAGTCGATGGCAGAGGGAGTGGATGAAACATGAGGCCTGCCATGCATGGGCTGTGTTACACGCTCAGGTGTAGCTAACACATGGGTGTTTTTGCTTCTCTAGCTATATTGACGCTGCTGGGTTCTGTCCTGCCTGAGGAAAGTCTCTCCAGCCTCTCTGCTGGCCCCTTGGCCACCCTCTGTGCTGAGGCTGGTCCAGAGGCCCCGACGGGCAGCCATCTAGCCTCAGCTTTTCCGCAGATCCAAACGGGCCCTGCTGTGAGGCTACAGCTGCGGTAAAAACCACCACCAAGGGCCACTCCGTGACGCTCTGTTCTCACAGCAGCTGGAAACCCCCAGTGGGGGCCTGGCCACCCCCCAGCAGCCCAGCACTGAGGCGGGTGGGGAGGGCAAAGCAGGTTCTAGGGCACCTTTAGGCTAAAAATACCCACTACAAGCATCATCAAACCAGCAGTGTTTAATAAAGGAAATCAGTCCTGCTTGTTCATTGGCAGGACTGATGCTGCAGATGAAGCTCCAACCCTTTGGCCACCTGATGAGAAGAACTGACTCATTGGAGAAGACTCTGATGCTGGGAAAGATTGAAGGCGGGAGGAGAAGGGGACAACAGAGGATGAGATGGTTGGATGGCATCACCAACTCAGTGGACATGAGTTTGAGTGAACTCCGGGAGTTGCTGATGGACAGGGAGGCCTGGCATGCTGCGGTCCATGGGGTCGCAAAGAGTCGGACCCGACTCAGCTACTGAACAAGCATGATCATTACAGTGCTCAGTCGTGTCTGGTTCTTATGCGAGCCCGTGGACTATAGCCTGTCAGGCTCCTCTGTCCATGAGATTTCCCAGGCAAGAATACTGGAGTGGATTGCCATGCCCTCCTCCAGGGGATCTTTCCGACTCAGGGATCAAACCCAAGTCTCCTGAGGCTCCCACATTGGCAGGCATGTTCTTTACCGCTGAGCCACCAGGGAAGGCCACAGTCATTATAGACAAAAATTCAAAACAATGTTCTTACAACAGAATTTAAAAAAAAAAGAGAGGCCAGAAAAATGAAAAAAATGTCAAAGAAGCAGGTCATGTGAGGGTTGACTTCAAACAACTCGACCACAGGACAGATGATCTTACTTGGTGACAGAGGCTGGGCCAGGCTGGTTCACGGTGGCGGGGTGCTGCCCACACCCACTGGGCGTGGGACGGAGTGTGTAATTAGAGGAGCTGGCATGAAGGAAGTGCGCAGGGGAGGTTCTGGATTGACCGTGGTGGTCACCAGCAGGATGATGGGAGCAAGGAGCTGGGTCACCATCCCAGGAAGAACAAAAACTGCAGTAGTCTCCTCTTCAGAGTCCCTAGGCTCTGAAGAGAACGTGCCCCCAGCAACTAAACACGGAGCGTAACAATGACTTAGAAAATGCCTGTAGTAGAAACTGTGACTTCGAATCTTTGGCAAAGGGACCATTAGGCAGGCTGTGAGGATTCTGCAAGGCCATTAAATGGTGCTTCAGGTAACAAGTCGGATCTCACAGGCCCCTGAGCCTGGAAAGTCCAGCAGCTCTGGGTCTCCCGCAGACCGCCCGGGTGCCTTGGAAGTTTCCCCAGAACCAGCCCCGTGGGCAGTGCAAGGCTCTCCTCCCATGGACCTATCAGGGGAAAGGCCAGTGTACAAAGCACAAAACCAGCAACCAGGCTCAACTGGGCTCCAAAGTGCCGGCCTCATGGCGCACTGAGGCCCTGACTCTTCCCCAGGGCAGAGCTCCCGTGACAACCAGGATGAGGGAGGGCGAGTGGTCTGATGGGGAGCAAGGTGACATTGTCAGCCCCTGGTCAGCAGGCTGCTCCCAGGAGCTTTTCATGGATTTTCTGTCTTTCCTTCCTCTTCATCTCTGAAGGGGAACCATCGGCGCTATCTCAGCACAGGAAGTGCAAGGCCTGGTTATTTCAGGAACACAAGGATCCCTCCAAATTTCAGCACTGTCCCCTCTCCAAGCCCCGCCTCATTTGTTCCACTGACTTATGAGTGTACAAGCTTATACCCGGGGCTTCCTATATGCCAGGCTGTTCTAAGCACTGACAGTCACCTATATAATCCTTGTAACTGTCTCTGAGGCATCCGTAGCCTTGGGAGCAGTTTACAGAAGAGAACACTGAGGCACAGAAAGAACAAGGAACCTGCTCAAGCAACAGAGCCAGTTTCCAACCCGGGAGTCTGTACGCAGGGCCTGGAAGCCGAGTCGCCGTCTGGCTTTAGGGTGAACACTGGGTTCGTTCACAGTGGACCAGTCCATTCCCTTAGTAAGGATGGAATCCAGCAACTGTTTGAATGTCTCAAGGGTGCTTGGTGTTCCAGTTTTAGAAGGGGAAAAATAAGTTGATAGAAGTTTTTAATAGATTTTTTTAAACTTTTAATGTTATTTGGAGTATAGTTGATTAACAATGCTGTGTTAGTTTCAGGAGTATGGCAAAGTGATTCATGTACACATATGTACGCTGCTGCTAAGTCGCTTCAGTCGTGGCCGACTCTGTGCGACCCCATAGACGGCAGCCCACCAGGCTCCCCCGTCCCTGGGATTCTCCAGGCAAGAACACTGGAGTGGGTTTCCTTTTCCTTCTCCAATGCATGAAAGTGAAAAGTGAAGGTGAAGTCGCTCAGTCGTGCCTGACTCTTAGCGACCCCATGGACTGCAGCCCACCAGGCTCCTCCATCCATGGGATTTTCCAGGCAAGAGTACTGGAGTGGGGTGCCATTGCCTTCTAGAGTTACACCATTACAGTCATTGATCATATATCGAACTATACATTTGACCAACTGCTTCAAGTCTAGACATCGTGTCTGTTGAAGGCTCAATCATATAGTTGGTAATACACATATGTATACATATTCATGTATGTATATTCATGTTTACTTATATATATATACACACATATTCTTTTTCATATTCTTAAAAATCTTTAATAGACTTTTAATTATAAGAGTAATGACATCTTCATTGAAAAATTTTGAAAATTGCAGATTATCACCCATAATCCCAGCCCGTCTGCAACCCCCTAATGTGATTACACTCAGATTTTGATGCATTTCCCTCCAGACCTTCCACACATGTTTCTTTTCCTCTAATATTTTTATTAGGAAACATTTCAAACAAAATGAAAATTACAGAAAATGTCTGTGTAAATACTCCAGGACACATCTCTCAGTTTCATTGAAATTTTGTCTCATGTCAGATTTTTTAAAGAAATAAAACATAACTGATACTGTTGAAGGCCCAGTGCAATGTACCTTAATTCCATCCCCTTTTTGCTTAGAGGTAACGACTAACCAGAATTTGGTATTTATTGGTCCCATGAATTTTCAATATCAAAAAAAAAAACCCACTATAGCCATGCGGAAGGCATAAAGAAAGATAATTACACGAATGTCAGGTACTTTTTTATAGCTGAGGAGCATCCCATTTTATATATGAGGCACATCTTTTTTTTATTGGCATATAGTTGCTTTATTGGAGAAGGTAATGGCACCCCACTCCAGTACTCTTGCCTGGAAAATCCCATGGACGGAGGAGCCTGGTGGGCTGCAGTCCATGGGGTCGCTGAGGGTCGGACACGACTGAGCAGCTTCACCTTCACTTTTCACTTTCATGCATTGGAGAAGGAAATGGCAACCCACTCCAGTGTTCTTGCCTGGAGAATCCCAGGGATGGAGAAGCCTGGTGGGTTGCCATCTATGGGGTCGCGCAGAGTCGGACACGACTGAAGCGACTTAGCAGTTGCTTTACACTGCTGTGTTCATTTTTCTGCTGTTCAGGGAAGTGAATCAGCCATACAAATGAACTTATCTACAAAACAGAAGCAGACTCGCAGACATAGAAAACAGATTTGTGCTTGCCGAGGGGAGGCAGGGAGGGAGAGGAGTGGCCTGGGAGTTTGGGGTTGGTAGATGCAGACAATCGCATTTAGAATGGATAGACAACAAGGCCCTACTGTAGAGCAGGGCTTCCCCGGTGGCTCAGCTGGTAAAGAATCCGCCTGCAATGCCAGAGACCTGGTTATATGCTTGGGTTGGGAAGATCCCCTGGAGAAGGGACAGGCTACCCACTCCAGTATTTTGGCCTGGAGAATTCCATGGATTGTGTAGTCCATGGGGTCACAAAGAGCTGGACACGACTGAACGGCTTTCACTGTGTAGCACAGGGTTATATTCAATATCCTGTGATAAAACCATAATGGAGAAGAATATTCTTTTTTAATGTGTAAAAAACCTGAGCACCAAGAACCCTGACCCAGCTAATGAATAGAGGGTTATAGGCGCCCGCATCCACACTTTCCTTCTGCCGCCTCCTGCCTGCTGCCCTCCTCCCGCCCACCAGGTGTAAACACCGTCCTGGATTCTGCTTATCACTCCCTTGCCTCCTCTACAGCTTTACCACCTCTGAATGTATCCCTCAACAACAAATTGCTTAGTTTTTCATGTTTTCTAACTTTGAATGAGTAGCATCATGCTATAAGGATTCTTCTACTAATATTTGTATTTTTTATGCAGCGTAATTCCTGAGCTTCAGAGGGAGTCATTTGTTCATTTCCACTGCTGGAAGGTGTTCCACGGTACTTGAATATCACAAGTCATTTATCCATTTGGCAGATAATGGAGTTTGAGCCATCTTCAGGTTTTTGCTACTTACTGCTACGAACATTCTTAGACATGCTTCCTACTGCTCACGTGTAAGATCCATTTGGCGTGTGTGTCAGTGGGCGTGGAGTCACGGGACTAATGTGCACACTCAGTTCTCCTAGAACCGTCAAGATGTGTATGGAACTCCCAAGAGCAGAAGATACAGTTGCTCCCCAGTTGAATCAGCACTCGACAGTGTCAGACTTGGACATTTTTCTCAGCCAGGCAGTTTCCCACGGACGGAGGAGCCTGGCAGGCTGTAGTCCACGGGGTCGCAAAGAGCTGGACACGACCGAGTGAGCACACAGCCGCGCGATGGCCACAGTTTTCATTTGCCTTTCCCAGATTATTAATAAGGTTGGGCACCTTTTTACATGCTTCTGGGCCATTTATTTCTTCCTTCCAGTGAAAGGATTGTGAAGCCTGTTTTCGCTCATTTCTCTGTTCTGTTGTCTTTTTCTTAGTGAGATGTCGGAGTTCTTATCATGGTCTGGTATTCCTGACATGGTCTGGATGCCAATCATTTCTCAGTTACACACTTTGCAAGAAGCTTTTTCCTGGGAGGGGCTCACCTTTTTACTTTTTTAAATAGTGTCTTTTTATAGAGAACAGACTGGCCGTTGCCAAAGGGAGAATGAGAGTGGGGCAGGGAAGGACTAGAAGTTTGTGATTAGCAGATACAAAGTATTACCTGTCGAATGGATAAAAAGGTCCTACGGACACCACAGGGGACGGCATTCAACATCCTGTGGTAAACCGCAGTGGAAAAGAAGAAGAAAAAGAGTATATATATATATATATATATATATATATATGTAAAACTGAGTCACCAAAGGGAAAGGGGGAATAAATCAGGAAGTTGGGATTAATACACACACACTTTTGTACATAAACTAGATAACCAACAAGGACCTCCTGTATAGCACAGGGAACTCTACTCAATATTCTGTAATAACCTAAATGGGAAAAGAATCTGAAAAAGGATAGATATATGTAGATGTATATATAACTGAATCACTTTGCTGTATACCTGAAACTAATACCTTATAAATCAACTATTCTCCAATATAAAATAAAAATTAAAAGAAAAAAAGAATTCAGGAGCAGCTTCTCTGGGTGACCCAGCTCAGGGTCTTTCATGAAATTGCAGGCAGGGCATCACTAGGGCTACAATCATCTGATGGCTCAGCCGGGCTGGGGCTCTGCTTGCGAGGTCCTCGGGCGGGCCACTTGGATGGCTATTGGCAAAGGCTTCAACTACTCACTGCACGGATCTCTCCACAGCGCTGCTTGTGTGTCCTCATAGCATGGCATCCAGCTGCCCCCAGAAGGATCCAAGAGAGCAAGGCAGAGCCGTAAGCCTCTTAGGACCTGCTGGGCTACAGTCCGTGGGGTCACAAAGAGTCAGACACGACTTAGCTAGCAACTAAACAGGACACCATGCATCATCACTTCTACCAGATTCTACTTGCTGAAAGCAAGTCACTAAGCCCAGTCTGCACCCAAGGGCAAGCGTGTTGTCAAAGGGAGTATATCAAAGAGTTTGTGTTCATATTTTAAGCCATCACATTGGTTATCATTTCTTTTTCCCATATTGTCTCCAGTTTTCTTATCATGCTATACTAAACTCAAGATGAGTCGGATAGCTTTCCTTCCCTGTCTGTTCCCTGCCGTGGTTTGTCCATGAGAGGGGTGAGCTGTCGGCAAAATCATTTTGTCCTCGTGCTTTTTTCAAAGTGAAGGTGATTATTGGGAGGGGGAATACTAACTGTTTTAATGTCACACATGTTTTCAGGCTACAAGTTGGATAAGTGTTCAATATTTTTAGAACATGTTCCAGACTAAAAACTTACTCCCATTTTCTTAAACCTGATACATCTTTCGTCTACCTTGCCCTAGTCTAGCCTGCTGCAAAATTCTTACATTCAGCAAAACACTGAAACAAAGATGTAACCTCATTCACTTGAAGTATTTCAGCATGAAGAGTTGGGGAAGGTATAAGGTTGAAGAGGTAAAATAACAGACACTTAACTAATAACAAGTAATCCATTAGTAGACCCACTCATTCTCATAAATTTAGGACAGTGACTCTCTGACTTTTTTGGTTTCAGGACCCCTTTATCTTTTAAAAATAAATGAGTATTTTCTTAAATGTGGTCTTTATCAATATTTATTGTATTAGCAATTACATCAGAAAGTTTTTTAAACTAGTGCTTACTAACTCACTTGAACGTGGCACAGTAAGCCTATTGCACATGAATATCAGTTCAGTTTAGTTTTCAGTCGCTCAGTCGTGTCCAAGTCTTTGCAACCCCATGGACCGCAGCATGCCAGGCTTCCCTGTCCATCACCAGCTCCCGGAGCTTTCTCACACTCATGTCCATTGAGTTGGTGATGCCATCCAAGCATCTCACCCTCTGTCATCTCCTTCTCCTCCTGCCTTCAATCTTTCCCAGCATCAGGGTCTTTTCAAATGAGTCAGTTCTTTGCATCAGGTGGCCAAAGTATTGGTGTTTCAGCTTCAGCATCAGTCCTTCCAATGAATATTCAGGACTGATCTCCTTTAGGATGGACTGGTTGGATCTCCTTGCAGTCCAAGGGACTCTCAAGAGTCTTCTCCAACACCACAGTTCAAAAGCATCAATTCTTCGGCCCTCAGCTTTCTTTGTGGTCCAACTCTCACATCCGTACCTGACTATTGGAAAAACCATAGCTTTGACTAGACGGACCTAGATAACATTTTTATGGGAAACGACTGTACTTTCTTAAAAAGTAAGAGGGTTGTTGTATGTTCATAGGTCTGTCTGATGTCTGTCTTAAAAGAAAAGGCAGCTGAATTCTCCTGTGCTTCTGAAGTCCAGTGTTGTAACCTGTTTAGGCTGAGGTCCATGAAGTCAGCCTCACTCGGATATGTAGGTGGGAAAGGGAGGGGTGCTGTCACAGCCTTGTAAGTTAATCATAAACTTTCTTGTTGGATCCGACACCAACGCTCGGCAAGCGGGCATTTCTTAAAGGTTAGCGGCTGTGTGTAATCTCAGGGACTATCAGTGAAATCATATTCTTTACACTTGTGAGAGAGTGAGCTGCTACTGCTGCTAAGTCGCTCCAGTCGTGGCCGACTCTGTGCGACCCCATAGATGGCAGCCCACCAGGCTCCCCCGTCCCTGGATTTCTCCAGGCAAGAACACTGGAGTGGGTTGCCATTGCCTTCTCCAACGCATGAAAGTGAAAACTGAAAGTGAAGTTGCTCAGTCATGTCTGACTCTTAGTGACCCCATGGACTGCAGCCTACCAGGCTCCTCCATCTATGGGATTTTCCAAGCAAGAGTACTGGAGTGGGTTGCCATTGTCTTCTTCGAAAAGAGTGAGAGGAGAAGGGAAAATAAGATCTTAGTATTATGGGAATCGTTTTGCCCTTGGATACCATCTCACCGTTACCACCCCCTACCACTGACACCCCCCCCACACACACACACACTGAAAGCAGCTGAGAGACTCCCTAAGACTTTCCAAACTGCAGAGACAGGGAATCAAACATCCTCTGACACTGAGCTATGAAAGGAAAATCATGGACCCAGAGAGGCTGATCACAGCTCAGAGAGCAACCATGCCTGCTTCCTCACTGTGCAAATGAAATTCCCACCCAAGAGACACCGGAACTCATCCAGGACATCTGCAGAGCCAAATCCCGAGTCCTCTACCTTTGCCCTGCTGGGTGAAAGTCGAGGAAGAATGCAAAGAAAAGGAAGAGGAAGAGGCTAGTACAGCCGCAGCTCAGTGACCTAAGACAGCCAACTGTGACCCTTCTGTACTATTTCACCTGCTGATTTTCCAGTGGTTTTCGCCAGGCCCTCCTTGTCCCCAGATATCCCTTGTTAATGCTGCATCGGATTTGTTCTCTTACTCCGAACAGTCTCACCATCAGGAGACACGATAAAAACAGGTAACCACACTCAAATCAACAGAACTGTATTTCTCCTTTCCAGAGGAGGGGTGGAAGGATTAAATGCTTGACAATAATAATAGTCAGCATTTATTAAGCACTTATCATGAGCTTGTTCGTTCACTTTTCTTTCTGCCGTCCCCACTTCCCTTCCCTTCTTTCTCTCCATCTCTCCCTCTCTCTCTTTCCATCGTTCTGTCTTTCAGTATTTACAAGCGACAATTATATGCCAGGCATGGAACCACGGACATGACGGTTAAGGAAATAGTCTAATGCTTCCATCATTCACCTCTCACTCCGTCAACCCCACAGCATAGACACTGTGATAACCCCGTTTTCACCATGAAGTAATTAAGGCACAAGAGGCTCGCCAAGTTCACAGAGCTCGAGAAGGAACGCGTGTCTCACTCTGGAGCGGTGTCTGGTCCCCACAGCAGCGCATGAGCCTACGAATGGCTTTGAGCCGCTTGCAGTTCGCGTATCTGAATTTACACCCCGCCCCCTGAAGACTAGCGTGGAAAATCGAGTCATTATTGCCCCACTCCTCTTGACCCTCTCACCCCCTCTCGGCAAGCGTCTAACGCACTCTTTGCGACCTTAGGTTCAGGATGACTTCACTGCCGCCACGTGACAGGAAGTGGAGCTTAAGAGATGGCCGCACACTGCCCCACGCTGGGTCTCCTGGGGACGGCGGTGATGTGCTGAAGCCAGTGGGCGGTTCCTGAAACCTCTGACTATCTCTAAGAGGTCCTGAGATAGTTGTAAGAAATCAAGGACATTTACTTCCTCTCTCTTTTTCTTTTTTTTGGACAGGAAAGTAGGATTCATTGGTGGGCATGAGTAAGGAGGGGACAGTGCCAAGGCTCTCATGAGTCCACGACTGGTCATTTGTCCTGGGGGTCACCATTAGGGATGTATTTGACCTGACTGCCATCAGAGATGAGCCGCTTTTCGGCCACCCTGTTTTCAAATTCATCGTCATTCGACCTTGTAAACCCCTGCTTCTTGGAGATGTGGTTCTTCTGGCGGCCAGGGAACTTGAACTTGGCCATGCAGGGGGCCTCAGTCACATGTTCTTTGTTCTACAGCCTGGTGTGGATGGACATTAGGACTTGGCCAGTGTGGACCCTGGCCTCTGCCCTGGGGCTTTTCAGAGGCACCACGCACATCTGAAGGGAGCCTAGACTGGGGACAGCGTGCCAGTCATGGATGTCCACCGGGCAGGGCTGTCTCCAGGTCCCTTTGGGCCAGCCGTGCAGGCAACGGGCTGCACGCACTGCCAAGGAGGCTGCTCTCTTAGTTTTAAACTGGAGAATAAAACACTGGTCTTCAAGGGGGTCCTTAGTTGAAGAAGGTCAGATCCATGTCACTGAAACTTCCTTCTCTACAAGTGTCTACAGGGTTGAGTTTCTCTCTAGGAGAACAGTGGTTTGGAAGAGGAGGAGAGGGGTCGGGTGGAGAGAAGGTTACTTTTCTGGAGAAAGAGACTGTCTGGCCCGTGTCCAGGTCAGCAGCCCTCTGCTTTGAGCCAAACCCTAAAGGGTCTCGAGTAGATGGATCAGTGCTCAACTTTCCACCTCCTCAGAGGTCATAGGGCTTTGTTTCCTGACCCAAGAACCCCTGTTGCAGACCTCCCACCCAACTTCAGTCCCACCCAACTTCAGTCCCACCCAAATTCCCAGGGGGTTCTTTTCACTCCAGAACACCTCTTTCTGAAAACCCCTTGTTATGTAAACAGCTATGGACTAGGAGTTAGATGGTCTCAGTTTTAAAGGATCCTTTGTTACTTCAGACCACGGAGCCTGGGACAGGCCACTTACAGGCGCCGCACCTCAATTTTCCTCATCTACAAAATGGGTATAAGAAACCGTCTCTGCTTGCTTCGTAGAATTTCATGAGGACAAGTGCTGATCTAAAAGCACTTTATTTTTATCCCCTGAACAATGTCACACTCCAGTAATGGCCTGGGTTATTTAATCCCCTGTTCTTGCAGTTCAATAAGCTAAGGACTGGAGGCCATTTTCAAAATGCCAGTAGCCTCATGTCAGTCATTCCCCATGCTGACATCCCCATCCAATCCAGTTACGTGGAACACACATTTATGTAAATACACAGGAAGTGAGAATTTATCATCAGATAAAAGGTTTTTCAAAGGCAGGTTTTAGATACATATCTATGTGCTTATCTGGCAGTGCCAGCTCTTAGCTATGCATGCGGCAGCCTTAGTTGAGCCTGTGACCTTCCATTTGCGGCATGTGGGATCCCGTCTCACAACCAGCGATCAAACCCAGGCCCCCTGCCGTGGGAGCTCAGTCTTAGCCACTGGACCACCAAGGAGGTCCTCAAAATAGTAAAATAACTCGTAATCTCACAGTCTGAATAGAACCACTACTATGACAGAAAGGTTGGATCAAAAAAGGTTTGCCAACCCCAGCTTTGCAGTCAGACAGACCTGGGTTCTCCCCTGAGCAGCTGCAGGAGCCTGGCCTCCTGCTTACTGCTCTCAGTCCCTAAATCCCCTCCCCTGTGAGACAAGAACACACGTGCTCACTTCAGGGCTTGCTGACAGGTCTGAGGGGATAACATGCGTGCGGAGCCTGCCCCACAGCCAGCGCTCCAGAAATGGTAGCTGGCATCGCCACTTATGTGACCATCCCTCTAAACATGCACGTGCAACACGTATGAACACACACATGGCTCCAGACATAGGACTCACGGTGCTTTATAACCTGCCCTTGTTTACATGTGCACGCGTGCACGCTAAGTCACTTATGTCGTGTTCGACTCTTTGCAACCTCATGGGTGGTAGCCCGCCAGGCCCCTCTGTCCCTGGGACTCTCCAGGCAAGAATACCGGAGTGGGTTGCCATGCCCTCCTCCAGGGGATTTTCCCAACCGAGGGATCGAACCCGTGTCTCTGTGTCTCCTGCATTGGCAGGGGTGTTCTTTACCACCAGCGTCCCCTGGGAAGCCTCTCTTGTTAAATATTTTTCATATGAAATAAATACACATCTACTCATCTTTTATTGGTTACAGAGTAAGGGTCCCTAAGAAAGTTTGCTATTTCACTTAAACTACCCTCTACTACTGACCACTTAGGTGCTTCCTAAAATATTTTGCTAATTTATTTTTAAATTTTTTAAATGTATTTTTTCTCTTTTTTAATTAATTTTTTATTGAAGGATAATTGATTTACAGAATTTTGTTGTTTTCTGTCAAACCTCAACATGAATCAGCCATGGTACACACATATCCCCTCCCTTTTGAACCTCTCTCCCGTCTCCTGCCCCATCTGACCCCTCTAGGTTGATATGGAGCCCCTGTTTGAGTTTCCTGAGCCATACAACAAATTCCCTAGTTTTAAAAATAGCTATCTATTTTCCATATGGCAATGTAAGTTTCCATGTTACTCTCTATACATCTCACCCTCTCCTCCCCTCTCCCCATGTCCATAAGTCTATTCTCTATGTCTGTTTCTCCACAGATGCTCTGTAAATAAATTATTCAGAACCATTTTTCTAGATTCCATATATATGCATTAGAATACAATACCCCTAAGATCAGGAAGGACTTCCCTGGTGGCTCAGAGGGTAAAGCGTCTGCCTACAATGTGGGAGACATGGGTTCGATCCCTGGGTCGGGAAGCTCCCTGGAGAAGGAAATGGCAACCCACTCCAGTACTCTTGCCTGGAGAATCCCATGGATGGAAGAGCCTGGTAGGCTAAAGTCCATGGGGTCGCAAAGAGTCGGACACGACTGAGCGACTTCACTTTCACTTTCACTAAGATCAGGAACAAGACAAGAGTGTCCACTTTCACCACTATTATTCAACATAGTTCTGCAAGTCTTGGGTACAGCAATCAGAGAAGAAAAAGAAATAAAAGGAATCCAGATCAGAAAATAAGAAGTAAAGCTCTCACTGTTTTCAGATGACACGATACTGTACATAGAAAGCCCTAAATATAGTATCACAAAATTGCTAGAGCTAATCAGTGAATTTAGTGAAGTTGCAGGATACAAAATCAATTCACAGAAATCACTTGCATTTCTATATACTAACAATGAAAAATCAGAAAGGGAAATTAAGGAATCAATCCCATTCACCATTGCAACAAAAAGAATTAAATATCTAGGCGTAAACTTACCTATGGAGACAAAAGAACTGTACACAGAAAATTATGAGACACTAATGAAATAAATCAAAGATGACATAAACAGATGGAGAAATAGTCCATGTTCCTGGGTAGGAAGAATCAATACTGTGAAAATGACTATACTACCAAATGCAATCTACAGATTCAATGCAATCCCTATCAAATTACCAGTGGCATTTTTCACAGAACTAGAACAAAAAAATTCCCAACTCATATGGAAACACACAAGACCCCGAATAGCCAAAGCAGTCTTGAGAAAGAAGAATGAAGCTGGAGGAATCAACCTTCCTGACTTCAGATTATACTACAAAGCTACAGTCATCAAAACAATATGATACTGGCATAAAAACAGAAATACAGACCAATGGAACAAGACAGAAAGCCCAGAACTAAACCCATGCAGCTATGGGTCCCTTATTTTTGACAAAGGAGGCAGGAATATACAATGGGGCAAAGACGGCCTCTTCAATAACTGGTGCTGGGAAAACTGGACAGCTACGTGTAAAAGAATGAAATTAGAACACTTCCTAACACCATACACAAAGATGGGTTAAAGACCTAAATGTAAGACCAGAAACTATAAAACTCTTAGAGGAAAACACAGGCAGAACACTCGATGACATAAATCAAAGCAAGATCCTCTCTGGCCTCCTCCTAGAGTAACAGAAATGAAAACAAAAGGAAACAGTGTGGGCAAGTGGGACCTGATTAAACTTAAAGGCTTTTGCAGAGCAAAGGAAACTATAAGCCAGGTGAAAAGACAACCCTCAGAATGGGAGAAAATAACAGCAAAGGAAACAACTGACAAAGGATTAGTTTCCAAAATACACAAGAAGCTCATACAACTCAATGCCAGAAAAACAAGCAACCCAACCAAATGTGGGGAAAAGACCTAAACAGACATTTCTCCAAAGAAGACATACAGATGGCTAACAAACATGAAAAGATGCTCAACACAGCTCATTATCAGAGAAACGCAAATCAAAACTGCAATGAGATATCACCTCACACCAGTCAGAATGGCCATCATCAAAAAGTCTACAAACAATAAATGCTGGAGAGGGTGTGAAGAAAAGGGAACGCTCTCGCACTGTTGGTGGGAATGTAAACTGATACAGCCACTATGGAAGATGGTATGGCGATTCCTTAAAAAACTAGGAATAAAACCACCATATGACCCAGCAATCTCACGCCTAGACATATGCCCTGAGGAAACCAAAATTGAAAAAGACACATGTTCATTTTTCACTGAAGCACTATTTACAATAGCTAGACCATGGAACCAACCTAGATGTCCATTGACAGATGAGTGGATAAAGATGTCGTGGTACATATAACAATGGAATATTACTCAGCCGTGAAAAGGAACGCATTTGAGTCAGTTCTGATGAGGTGGATGAACCTAGAACCTGTTATACAGAGTGAAGTGAGTCAGAAAGAGAAAGATAAATAAAATGTATTTGCTTTTGGCTGCACTGGGTCCTCATTGCTGCGTGTGGGCTTTCTCTAGGTGTGCTGATGGGGGACTACTTCTCGTTGTGGAGCTCGGCTTCGCATTGTTGCGGAGAAGAAGCCAATTCTGACTCCACACTGGAACTGTTTCTTTGACTTGCTTTTCGCTGCTTTTCTTATTATAATTGCACAGAATGGCCTGCCTCAGAGAATCCCGCCCCTCTGCCTGACTGTAAACTTAAGTGCCTTTGTTCAGAACCATGTGCTGTAGATGGCAGGAAGGAAGAAATTAACATATCCTCTGCCTAAGGCTGGGCACCCTAGGAGATGTTTGCAAGATTCATGGCTTTTTTACTTTGCTTCCTCACCTCCCCTCATCTCTGATATACAAGAACCTGGCATCCAGACCCCATAAGGTGGTTATTTTGAGGCACTAGCTGCCATCTTTTCCACCAGCCAGCTCCCTGATTAAAGTCTGTTCCTTGCCTCAACCCCTCGCCTCTCAGAGTCATTGGCCCGCTGTGCAGTGAGCAGAGCGGGCTTGGACTTGGTAACATTTGCCGTGGCCTCTCTTGTTGCCCAGTACAGGCTCTAGAGCCCTCGGGCTTCAGTAGTTGTGGTGCACGAGCTCAGTTGCCCCCGGGCATGTGGGATTCTCCTGGATCAGCGATCAAACCCATGTCCCCTACATTGGCAGGAGGATTCTTCATTGCTAGACCACCAGGGAAGTCCTATTTTGCCAGTTTAAACAATGTGACAGTTAATATCTTTGTGTTCTTGAATGTGATTATTCCCTTATCATCTTTCCCAGACATTTTTCTAGGCTGGCTGGATCTGGGGCTTTGATGAGCATTGCCAATTTTCCTCCAGAAAATGGGTGGACTGTTTTCAGGCACCCCATTGGCAATGGGGACTAATTATTCTTTCACTTTTAGAAAAGTGAAGTTCTTGAGGTAGCCTTATCACCCCCATACCACTCATGAAGCTGCAAGCCAGTCCTGCAAGCCATGGTCTGGCCTGGGGGCCTGAGGTGGACAGCCAGACCCACCACACCGATGGGAGTCCACCCAGGGCCTGCCTGAAGGCTTTTAATAACTATCCTTATTTGGGGAGCAACACTGAACCCCAACCGTGATCCTACTCCTTACTGATCCTCTGCATACCTATTATAAGGTAACGGCAGGACCACCGGTTTAAGCAGTTACACATCCTGGCTTAGCAGAGATTTATTTATCTAATTACTCCAAGTGCTTGAGGGGCTGTAAATCAAACTCTGCTTTTATGGCAAATGTACACCTTTGTGTTCAAACTACCACACAATTGCACTCATCTCACACGCTAGTAAAGTAATGATCAAAATTCTCCAAGCCAGGCTTCAACAGTACGTGAACCTTGAACTTCCAGATGTTCAAACTGGATTTAAAAAATGCAAAGGAACCAGAGATCAAATTGCCAACATCCACTGGATCATTGGAAAAGCACAAGAGTTCCAGAAAAACATCTATTTCTGCTTTATTGACTATGCCAAAGCCTTTGACTGTGTGGATCACAACAAACTGTGGAAAATTTTTAAAGAGATGGGAATACCAGACCACCTGACCTGCCTCCTGAGAAATATGCATTCAGATTTCTGTATGCAGGTCAGAAAGCAACCGTGAGAACTGGACATGGAATGACAGACTGGTTCCAAACAGGGAAAGGAGTACATCAAGGGTGTTTATTGTCACCCTGTTTAACTTACATGCAGAGTACATCATGCAAAATGCCAGGCTGGATGAAGCACAAGCTGGAATCAAGACTGCCGGGAGAAATATCAATAACCTCAGATATGCAGAGGACACCACCCTTATGGCAGAAAGAGAAGAAGAACTAAAGGTCCTCTTGATGAAAGTGAAGGAGGAAAGTGAAAAAATTGGCTTAAAGCTCAACATTCAGAAAATGAAGATCATGGCATCCAGTTCCATCACTTCATGGCAAATAGATGGGGAAACAGTGGAAACAGTGAGAGACTTTATTCTTTTCTGGCTCCAAAATCACTGCAGATGGTGACTGCAGCCATGAAATTGAAAAACACTTGCTCCTTGGAAGGAAAGCTATGACCAACTTAGACAGCATATTAAAAAGCAGAGACATTACTTGCCAACAAAAGTCCTTCTAGTCAAAGCTATGGTTTTTCCAATAGTCAGGTATAGATGTGAGAGTTGGACTATAAAGAAAGCTGAGCACCAAAGAATTGATGCTTTTGAACTGTGGTGTTGGAGAAGACTCTTGAGAGTCCCTTGGACTGCAAGGAGATCCAACCAGCCCATCCTGAAGGAAATCAGTCCTGAATGTTCACTGGAAGGACTGATGTTGAAGCTGAAACTCCAATACTTTGGCCAACTGATGCGAAGAACTGACTCATTGGAAAAGACCCTGATGCTGGGAAAGATTGAAGGCAGGAAGAGAAGGTGATGACAGAGGATGAGACGGTTGGATGGCATCACCAACACAATGGACATGAGTTTCAGTAAACTCCAGGAGTTGGTGATGGACAGGAAGGCTTGGCATACTGCAGTCCATGGGGTCATAAAGAGTCGCACACGACTAAACGACTGAAGTGAGTGAGTGAGTGCACCTTTGTAAACAGCCTCCAAAGTCGCGGGAAGATCCCCCTATAACAGTCGAGGTAATAATTAATATGCATTTGTAGAGCGGTTTGCAGACAGATCAGGATACACTGTGATGTGTGATCCTCGGGACAACCCCAGAGTCTCTATTATTGTGAAAAGGAACGATTACTATTTGTTTTACAAATCGGGGAATGGAAACACGGAAAATCAAACTGAGTCACCGTGGTCCCACAGCTAATTAGTGATCAAGGCTGGAATCCACTCTTCCAACTAATCCCAGACTCACACCACAGGGCTTCCTCGACTTCGTAAAAGGAAATTGGTCCTGTTGCTGGGCTTACCTGATCACAGGGGCTCTCCGATCACCATTTTGGCATGGACCATATGTTACCAAAGGGCTTCCCTGGTGACCCAGACAGTAAAGAATCTGCTCACAATGTGGGAGACCCGGGTTCAGTTGCTGGGTCAGGAAGATCACTTGGACAAGGGAATGGCTACCCACTCTACTATTCTTGCCTGGAGAATTCCATGGACAGAGGAGCCTGGCGGGCTACAGTCCATGGGGTCGCAAAGAGTCAGACATCACCGAGCAACTAACACACACACACACAGGTATCCGATGGATGGGGTCCTATGTTAGGGGTGACGGGCGGAGGAAAGAGAGAAGGGGCAGGGAAAGAAAGAGAGACATAGAGAATTTCCCTCGATCCCCCCCAGTTCTAGGTTTACCCTGGACCCAACAATGATAACATTTCAAGTGTGGAATGTTCTGTCTGGCAGTCATTTTCCAACCGGGAGGGCATTTAGACACCTTGATTCTTCAAATTATGCTTCCCGACACAGTGCAGTTTGTCTGATTATTTATACCTGTCATTTCCTACATCTTGGCAGCGTTTGGAGAGGAAGTCAGTCATATTGACAAATGCTGACTGTTCAAAAGGTAGCTAAAAAATCAGTGCATCTAAAGTTTCACATTAGATGATATAAAGGTTTGAAGGCTGATTTTTATTCCTCCCCTAAAAGGCAAATCTCAGGTAATAGCCACTCACACTGGTTCCCTCCGCCCCTCGGGCCAGGGATCTGGCCTCTCTGGAAGAGAGCTGGTGTCCACGGTGAAGCCATCTGCGCTCCTTCAAGGATGCTACCCGGAGCCAGATCAATGTCTCTTTTACGGCCGGCAAACCCGCCATCTACAAGTCCAACGTTTCACACATATCGTGGAACTCGAAGTAGTAGCATACCTTAAAGGTTATCTTGTGGCAGAATCTCAATGGGGAATGGGGCCGCCTCCCCTTGACCATCCAGGAGGACGGGCCCCGGGGTTCAGAAGCTCCTTCACATCTGGGGGCTGCCACCCTGTAACCCCACTTCCTTTGGCTCTACCTCCTCAGGCTGCCTCCCCTCCTGGCCATAAGCCCAGGTCCTTCCCCCAGTCCTGGGCAGCCAGGCAGGCTTGGGGACCCTCTATAAACCTCAGTGTGTCCAGCTGTCTGGTGGGAATGATCACAGAGGCCACCTCCCGGGGCTTCTGTGAGGACTAATGAGACCATGTGTGTACAAGCTCACCAGGCACAATAGTGTGTGCTCAGGAAATGCAGCTATTATTATCTCATTATGTTTATTTCCTCACATTCCTCCTCCTAGCCTGCCCGTGTGTCTCAAAGTCTTTCATCTGGAGAGCCTGATGAAATATTCCAGAATGTTCCAACTCAGAATAGAGGGCTATCATGGTCTCCAGGCATCGGAACACATGCTGTGCTACCCCATCTGCAGAGTTAGGTGAATACGTTCACTGCGCCTTCAAGGAAACTGCAAACTAAGGGGTCAGCTAGTGCCCACCGAGGACGGGACCCCATGCATGTCACCAAAGCCCTCTCCCGGGGCTGGTAAAGGTTCACCAAGCAACCCGCTTGGCTACGGCTGCTCAACTAGTTTCAAGTTCCCTAATCATCTCATCCAACCCAAACTGTCTTCAGTTTTCTTCATTTTGTCCGCAAAGACTTCTGAGCAACTCTGCCAGTATCAAACATATATAAAGTTAAAAAAAATGGAAATACAGTATTTCAAAATAAGCACTTTAGAAGTTCTAGTGTTTTCCTTCCTCTCTGAAGTGTGTGGTACTGCTGTCACGATCACTGTCTCCAGACGATCCTCCTGTTGCTGAATCCTGGTCACATTCATTTATGAAAGAACCCCATTGTTTTTAATAGAACAGCTTTGTGGCACCTATGGGCTTCCCTGGTGGCTCAGTGGTTAAAAAAACCCAGCTGCCAATGCAGGAAACATGCGTTTGATCCCTGGGCCAGGAAGATCCCCTGGAGAAGGCAATGGCAACTCACTCCAGTATTCTTGCCTGGGAAAAAGGAGAGGAGCCTGATGGGCTACAGTCCATAGGATGGCAAAGAGTCGGACAGGACTGAAGTGTTTGAACAACGACAAATGTGGCACTTAGTCTATTTTATTATAGATACTTGTGCATCTGCTGGTCTCCTTTACTAAAAGGAAAGCTCTTTGGGGGCAGAGATGCCAATACACCCATTGTTAGATGTCATTCAAACATGAGATTTTAAGCATACTAGATGCTCAGAAATTTCCTGCCAAGGGGACCATGAATTGTATCCACATGTGAAAAAATGAATGAATGAAAATGTCTCCCAGTAAAACACTGTCGAGTGTTATGAAGGACAGGAGTTACAGCTGGGCCGATGCATTCCTGCTGAACCCATGCTAGCTGCCAGAGACCAGGATTTTTCCCCTGACTGGCCATTAAACATCTGCTTATGTGAAAGTCACTCAGTCATGTCCAACTCTTTGCAACTCCATGGACTGTAGTCCGTCAGGCTCCGCTGTCCATGGGATTCTTCAGGCAAGAACACTGGAGTGGGCTGCCATTCCCTTCTCCAGGGTATCTTCCTGATCCAGGGATCGAACCTGGGTCTCCTGCATTGCCAAGGTGGATTCTTTACCATCTGAGCCACCAAATATTTTTTTCCCAGAATGTGGCACTATGAAATCTGATTTCTTGAAAAGTGAGACATCTACCTGTCTCCAGGTTTCTTTTCTGAATTTCACCAACAATCCCCAGAGTACCTCTGTGCCCACGTGTCCAGTGCACTGAGCACCCAGGGAAGATGTGTGTCTGGACGAGAAGACCTGGGCTCTTTTCTCATGCGTGTGCTCACACTGCGGCTCACACACCTGGGAAACAAGGTGGGCCGGGGCAGCTGAGTAGACTTTTCAAAGCCTCCAAACATTGTAAGTTGCACACTCCTATTAATACAAACATTTCTGAGCCTGTACCTTCAATATCTGGCTAATTATTTATCTATAAATCATATACATGTACTGCTATGCCAATGTATTATGTGCACATAAAAAACACAGTGAGGTAGAAACTGTTACAGGATGGAGATCTTCTTCCTACATCTTCCTGCACACCGAGGAGGGTTCATGGACCCCAGTTTGGAGACCCCAGAACTGTCAGGATCGTGAGCCAATACTCCCAAGGGCCAGAGCGGTTCACTGCCCTCCACAGCCACTTGGCTTGTATCCTTAACCCTATAGCTCAGTTCAGTTGCTCAGTCATGTCCAACTCTTTGCAACCCCACGAACTGCAGCATGCCAGGCCTCCCTGTCCGTCACCAGCTCCGGGAGTTTACCCAAACTCATGTCCATTGAGTTGGTGATGCCATCTAACCATCTCATCCTCTGTCGTCCCCTTCTCCTCCTGCCTTCAATCTTTCCCAGCATCAGGGTCTTTTCCAGTGAGTCAGCTAGTACCCTCCTAAGCATCAGAAAGCCCCAACACGTGGCTGGATCTGCACCCCCTTCTGGGGACCACGGCTCAAGAAGGTGGGCAACCAAGGCCACTTTGGGCATGAGCCCAAAGTGACTGTGACTGGGAACCCTGGTGAAAGTGAAAGTTTTAGTCTGTCAGTCGTGTCCCACTCTTTGTGATCCCATGGACTATAGCCCACCAGGCTCCTCTGTCCATGGGATTCTCCAGGCAAGAACACTGGATTGGGTTGCCATTTCCTTCTCTGGGGGATCTTCCCAACCCAGGGACCAAACATGGGTCTCCTACATTGCAGGCAGATTCTTTACCATCTGAGCTACCAGGGAAGCCCACAAGGACTCCCAGCGGCCGGCAGGGTTGGGGCGGGGGGTGGAAACAGGGGGCACCTTATTCTGGACAAGCTGCTGAGAACCACCAAGCTCCATCACTCATCTATAGAGTAGGAAGGCTAATATCTACATCTCAGGCTGTTATGAGAATTAAATGAGGTAACAGGTGCCTCGTGGGCACAAAACGGGTGGCCAGCCAACAATGTCTGCACACTCTCACGTATAATGCATGATCTTTTTATTTAGAAGCTGGTCCCAGAAATGAAGCTGCTCAGATCACAGCAGGAGCCCCCATCTTACTGCATGGATGTACTTTTCTTCTAGCCGGTGGTAGAAGATATAATTACTTAGAAACACTGGAAGGCACAATCTAGGGAGAGAGAAGTGGTTGGTGTAGATAAGGAAGGGAGTGAGAAAAAAAGCGCCCAACTTTGGGGAGAAACAGACATTTACTCAGCTCTCCCGCCCTCCAGCTTTCTCCTGTGAAGCCATCTTTATATGAGATATCTTTCAAATGTAGTTTTACTTATATTTAAACTGTATCCTACCATATTGAAGACATATTAAAGGGGACAAAGAAAAATACAACAGCTGTGTATCCAACACTCAGCTCAAGAAATAAAACATTGGAAACACTTAAACCCATCTTCTGCAACTTCCTCCCAACCCAATAACATTAATTTGGTGTTTGTCATTCCACACACATTTGCACACCTTTATAACATATGGATATATCCCTAAGCAGAGCCTAGTATCATTTGAAGTATTTTTAAACTTATAAACATGTTTTCTCATTTCGTTATTGTAATCACATTGCTTGTTAACTGATCCACACAAGAGACAGTTATAAAGCACCTACAACACTCTCTGTGCCATGATGGATTGTGATACACAGGGAAATCCCTTCCCTACAAAGATGTCAGCACAAGCAACATGAAAAATGGTGCTTTGCAAAGTAATTTTCAGACTTTGCAAATTCCGATTGCTTCTATTTCACTATCTCAAGAGAGAACCCACCACTCTGTTATTAGACAGAGTAAAGCTGGACTCTGCGATTTGAGAACTGGGGCATAAAGACTTGCCACAAGTGCCTAAACCGGCTCTCCCTCAGAAGGCAGGCAGGGTGTGCATGATGGGCGTGGAGGAGGCGTTATGCCTGGAAGCCCCGCCTCTACAAAGCTTCGCTCTAGACATGAGAGTTCAGAACAGAGCAAGATTCTCCTGTACTGGATCCCTGGAAGTTCATTTATGGAGGCATCTGAGTAGTGTTGATGCTGAAAACACTCCTGACCCTCCGGGTTCCGTCCACCAGGGGCTTCGTGTGCAGAGGGCTGGCTACAAACCTGCTGTGGGGCCTGGGACCCATGTTCCTTTCACAGGCTCCAGCCCTGCATCTACTCAAGGGTGAAGACCTCAAGGCCCCCCTTTCTTGCTTTCCACGGGTCACCCGTGGGCGGGCCGAGAAAGTGAAGTCATTTTCACCAGTTCCCAGCAGAGGACCCAGGGCGCGTTGCAGCCAGTCTGATTACCTGTTCCCAGGGCTTCTAGGGTTCATGACCTCCTTGTCCTTGGGATGAGGTACGCAGCAATCCTCCTGTGAACCTTAAGTGATCGATACACCATTCATCTTTTATTAAGATTGTTGGTAAGCTGCAGGACTCCTGCCTCTGTGGCCCCAAGCACTGGCCTTGGGGTCATACTTTTAGTTAATCCCACTCATGCTGGGATGCGCGCTGACTGAGCCCCTCCATTCTCGGTGGGAGAATCGCCTGCAGCCCCCACGGGATGGAAGGAAGTCAGTGGCGTTTACCAGGGGAAACCCAGTGTTTCTCAGGCCTCTGGATGGGAGAGTCCCGATCAGGTGAGCAGTGACGTTAGTGATGATTCTGTCCTAGGCAACACGTGGCCCAGGTTGCCCTTCCACACCTTGAATCGGCCATGCAGCACCCTGGGGTGCCCCCGGTATAGCTCCTGAGCTCAGGACCACTTGTGTGGCGCTGCCTCTGAGAAGTTGCCCTGCTGACAAAGAGGAGGTTCCAGAGTCCCAGGCAGGCGCCAGGCACCAGGGAGCCACCACGTTTCCAGGTGGGGGTTTGGGACAGAGTGAAGGCATTGCACCCGGATCCTGCCTGCAAGTGATGGTCCACAGGCAACCACGACCCCTTCACCCCAGTCCAGAGGCCCAGCAACTCAGAAGTCTCGCCAGTTGCTAAAGGAGGGGCTGGGTGTCAGAGTGAGCGGCTCCCAAATCCCCCTCCCTGGCACTCTGGTTACTTTGAATTTAAGTTACTAAGAAATGCAGGGGGCATGGGTTCGATTCCTGGTTGGGAAACTAAGATCTTGCCTGCCTTGAAGCTCAGCCAAAAATTACGTAAATAAAAATAAATTTAAGTAAGCATTTTTTTAAAAAAGGAAAAGACAAGACATACAAGAGGGACACTTTGACCCTCCTCTCTGTCTCCCAAAAAGCAGGACATAATCTCTTCCTCAAAAGGTGACCTCCCGCATCGGGAGGTAGAAAACGGGAATAACGGCATCATTGCTGGGGAATTGGGGCCGAGAAACCTGTATGAACAAACCCTGTTGCTTGTCTAGTTGATGACCCCGAGCCCAAGTTCTGCATAGACTCTTCATTGACTGAGCGCCCAAACCCAGTTTCTTTGTCTAAAAAGTATGAAAGCTGCCTGCCTGGGCCACTTCTTAGGTCCCAGTTTCTGTGTGACCTTGATGAGCACGAGCTCAGATTTGTGTCTTTTTTTTCCTGTTAATCCATCCCATGTTAATTTCATGATCAGTCCAGCCACAAAAACTCGAGATGAGTCCTGGGGATTAGCCCCCCTTGACCCGGGGCGTCCAGTCCGAGGTATGGAACGCGTTGTCTCAGGGCCTGTCAGCACCCCTGACAGCCCACTGTTAGATGTTTTATCCTTCCTTTCTTGCCTGTGCAATTGCTGTATTTTTCTAGAAGAGGCTTTTCTGGCCAAGCTCATTCACTCAGTGCTCATGACCCACGAGGGCCGGGTCTTCTGTTCTCTTGGGTCTGAATTATTCCTTGAACTGCCTCTGCGCAGGTCCCTTCCCACCAGGCCCCCTCCACTCCCCACTGCCGGACAGGATGCAATGCAGCCCGCAGGGCACCACCTGCCCCACACCACCCACGGGTCATACCCCTCACTACTGCGGCCTGCCACGCGCACATCCGCCCAGCGCTGGCCTGTGCGATCCCAGGCACGCCTCCCAAGGCGCCAGGGTACAGGTCCATGAGTACACGGGCTTCCCAGGTGGTGCTCGTGGTAAAGAATCTGCTGGCCAATACCCGAGACACAAGAGATGTGGGTTCAATCCCTGGGTGGGGAAGGTCCCTTGAGGGAGTCACGGCAACCCACGCCAGTCTTCTTGCCTGGAGAATCCCATGGACAGAGGAGCCTGGTGGGCTACAGTCCACAGGGTCGCAAAAGAATTGGACATGGGAAGACTCTTGAGAGTCCCTTGGACTGCAAGGAGGTCCAACCAGTCCGTCCTAAAGGAAATCAGCCCTGAATATTCATTGGAAGGACTGATGCTGAAGCTGAAACTCCAATACTTTGGCCACCTGATGCGAAGAACTGACTCATTGGAAAAGACCCTGATGCTGGGAAAGATTGAAGGTGGGAGGAGAAGGGGATGACAGAGGATGAGATGGTTGGATGGCATCACCGACTCAATGGACATGGTTTTGAGTAAGCTCTGGGAGTTGGTGATGGACAGGCAGGCCTGGTGTACTGCAGTCCATGGGGTTGCAAAGAGTCAGACACAACCGAGCAACTGAACTGAACTGAGCACACAGGCACACACACACACGCACACACACACACACACACACACACGAGTATACCTTCCTTTCCATAAGGAACAATGGGGACTTATATAGTAATCCAGTGGTTAAGACTCTGTACTCCCAATGCAGGAGGCCTGGGTTCAACCCCAGGTCAGGGAATTAGATCCTACATGCTGCTAACAAAAGATCCTGTGTGCCAGAACTAAGATCCAGCACAGCCAAATAAACAAATATTAAAAAATAAAAATAAGGAACCATGTGTTATTTTTTCCTCACTGTAAGACTAAATCATTTCATTATAAACAAAAAAATACCAAGAAGTAAAAAGGAGAAACTAAAAACCATCCATCATCCCGCCATCATTCGACAAGCAGTGTTTATATTTTGATACACTTGCTTGCAGTTTTTTCTTGCATATGAATAAAACATATTTTTTCAAAATTGGATTTAGACCATGTATAATGGCTTGTACACTGTGATTTTTTCCAGCCTCGCTCCAACAATAAACACACCACTCTTATTCTTCCCTCTGTAGCTCAGGCACGCTGTTCACAAATTCTCATCCCTTTCCTCCATCCATTTAAATCTCCCCCTACCTTTAATTCCCGGTCCTGCCAAGCCTGGCCTGGTAATCCCAGTTGGTATTAATTTGGTTCCTGTCAATATGTTCCACCTTTGTGATACAGATGGCACAGTTCAGTGCTTCATCTCATGTCTTATCTTTTCTAATTGAATTGGTCTTATGTCTCTGGAATTAATGTGAGCCCCTAAAGGTCAGCAACTGTGCCTCGTGTATGATAAGTAAGTACTGCTGCTTTTCAGACAGTTTCTTTGTGAATTCTGTTACGCTCCTTGCCCTCTGATGTTTGTGGAAATTCTCAGAGAAGTCGCCAGAAGCCAGGAATAAACACCAATCTCACGAAAAGTATGGGGCTCACACCTCGGTTCAGCCCCTCCCTTGGCGGGTGGAGGTTGGACCTTCCTGGGTCGGATTTTACCAAGGGTGGACCATCCCACAGTCTGGCCAGCTCATCAAACAAAGAAATAACAAAATGCAAACTCTCCTTCTGACCCTCTCTTCAAATCTTAAATACTAGTAAAAAGGTCTTCCAAAGAAAATTTAGGTTCGATGGGATTGCAAATTAACAAGTTATTTGCTGACATTTAAGCAGCTTTTTTTTTTTTTTTCATTCATTCACTCAACATGTGTTGCTTTCTGTCAGGCACTGTTCTAGACACTGAGGATACACTAAAGACATGTTGAAGCAGCATTTTTTTTCTGACACTATTTTGCAAAGGCTGTTCCCTCCACTCCCACATACAGACCCCCACCCCCTACCCCCAGCTGGAGCAAGAAAGAGCCAGCGCCCCACTCTCTGAAACTCACTTGTTAGTAATATGGACCAAGATCATTCACGAGTTCAGCACAGTCCCAGGTCACAGAATCTAAACAGGACATTCCACCCTAGATCATGGGGTGGGGCCGGGGAGGGGGTGTAAGTCCAGACATCTACTTGGAGTTATCAATTCTTCATCACCTGATGTTTGATGTGGCCTTCCCCAGGAGCTTAGATGATAAAGAATCTGCCTGCAATGCAGGAGACCCAGGTTCAATGGCTGCATCAGGAAGATACCCTGGAGAAAGGAACGGCAACCCACTCCAGTATTCTTGCTTGGAGAATCCCATGGAGAGAGGAGCCTGGTGGGCGACCATCCATGGGGTTACAAAGAGTCAGACACACTTTGGTGAACGACCAACACTTGCTCTCACTCTGATGTTTGATGCTCCATTTCACACTGAAGCTGTGTGCCGGGGGACAATGAAACTGGAAGTCTGGGTGCCCCCTCTTCCCTCCAGACCCCCACCACTCCTGCCCCGCCCCTGCCCAGCCCCCACCTAGTTAGCTGTGTGACTTGGGCAAATCGCTTTGCCTCTCTGATCTCCGTTTCCTTTTCCCTACAGGCGTGGCAGCCTCCCTCCCGCTCCTGGGTCAGATGTTCTATGTTCCAGATTTTAAAGGGCTGTGGAGCTGTCTGACGTGGGCAGAGGTGCGGGCTCCATCGGAGGCCACCAGCCTCTCGGTCCTGCCCGACGCCCCTTCCCTGAAACAGCGGCCCAGGTGCACCCCAGATGTCGCCTTCTCTAGGAAGCCCCCCTTTCCTTATAATTATCACCCCCCCATCACCAGATGGAGCATCTCCTGTGTGCCCCAAGAGCGTTTTGTTTGCTCCCGTTTGAGTCTTATACCCACTCTCTGTCCTTGAAAGAGGAGCACTGAAATGTCCTTGAATGCAACTGCTAACTGAATTATCCCTGCTCACAGAGCTGGGCAGAGGGCACTTGTAACCAAAGCACGCCCTGTTCCTCACACGTGCCCCGCCGTCCGGGACACTATGGTAAAGTGAAAGTGAAAGTCGCTCAGTCATGTCCGACTCTTTGTGACCCCACGGAATAGGCCATGGAATTCTCCAGGCCAGAATACTGGAGTGGGCAGCCTTTCCCTTCTCCAGGGGATCTTCCCCACCCAGGGATCAAACCCAGGTTTCCCGCTTAGCGGGCAAATTCTTTACCAGCTGAGCCACCAGGGAAGCCCAAGAATACTGGAGTGGGTCCCCCATCCCTTTTCCAGGGGATCTTCCCGACTTAGAAATCAAACTGGGGACTTGTGCATTGCAGGCGGATTCTTTACCCACTGAGCTATGAGGGGGGCACTACGGTGAGGCAGTGATTTTTTCATTTCCCTTTAAACGTTCCATGCAAGGCTGCAGACTTTGGGAAAAGTGTTTGCCAAAAGCGCTGGGGAGGGAGAGGGTTGGCGAGCTGTCCCTCCTCCTGGAGAACCCTGAAAATGAGCGGCGAGGAGCGGGTCCCCATCACTCCGCCCCGGAAGAGACCCAGAGCCCGGTCCCTGCTTCGGCCCAGCGGTGCCCCCCTCGCCGGCGCCCCCTGGCGGCCGCTGAGCCTTGCGGGGAGCGGACTCATTGCTTAAATACTAACACATACATGCATAATCTTGGAGAAGGGCATGGCAACCCACTCCAGCATTCTTGCCTGGAGAACCCCATGGACAGAGGAGCCTGTGGGCTACAGTCCACGGGGTCGCAGGAGTCGGACACGACTTAGTGACTAAACCAACCATATGTAGAATCTAGAAAAAAGGGTACAGATGAACCTATGTCTAAGGCAGGAATAGAGATGCAGACATAGAGAAGAGACGCGTGGACGCGGTGCGGGAAGGGGAGGGTGGGATGGATTGGGAGGCCAGGATTGACAATATATCCCCGCCACGGGTAAAACAGCCAGCCAGTGGGAACCTGCTGTGGAGCCTGGGGAGCTCAGCTCAGGGCTCTGCAAAGACCTAGGGGAGGATGGGGGTGGGAGGGTGGCCCAGGAGGAAGGGTATACATGGATGCATATGGCCGATTCACTTCAGTGTACAGCAGAAACTGACCCAACACTGTAAAGCAATTATATTCCACTTAAAAAAAAAAAAAGATCAAATGCAAGAAATGCTATTCTGACCCGACTTTACAATGGTTAGACATGGGGCTTCGGGGGGCGGGGGGGCGCTCACTGCACAGCCTGCCACCACGCGCTCAAGTCCCCTCTGTTCTCCTCCGCCCGCTGCAGGGACCACAGTTGACACAGCAGGGGTGTCAGGGAAGCACCTTTCCAGATCTATTAGCTGGTTTTCGGACGCTTCCTCCACAAGGCTGCAAGGCAAAACCTCAGTTGCAGTATTTTCTAGAAGAAAACCTCTGAGGTTTCTTCCTGTGGCTTCACGACCTTAGAGGACATTTCCGAGGGTTGCAGATACGTCGCTCAATCTTCACAGTGATTTTATGAAGGGGGAGACCATCATTAGCCACACTTGCAGGTATAGAAGTTGAGGCTCAGAGAGACGAAGTGCTCAAGGCTACATGAGCAGCGAATGGAGCTGGATTTGAACCCAGGCACTCAGACTCCAGAGTCCCAGTCCTCACGTTTAGCTCTGTTTTCTCCTGGTCTCACCCTCTCACTAAAAGCTGGACTTTATAGTTCCCTAGCGAAGCATACATCATTTTCCAAAATGCAGATTCTCTTTCTGATTCTCCAAGTGCAGGAGGAGACCTTATTGCTTATAAGCCTGCCATTCCCCTAAGTGACCTTTTATAAAGAAAAACCTGACCTGCCAAATCTTTTCATTTCTCAGGTTCCCTCACCTTTGCCCACATATTCCACAGATAATATAAATGAAAGCATCTAGCATGTTTTGCCTGGCACACAGTGAGTACTCAATATTTGTTGAATCTGATTTTTTGCCTGCCTGAATGCAACTGGAAAAAGCCCCTCGGCCTCGCCTGACTTCTCGGCTTGAGGAACACGATGGGTCCCTGTGAAGAAGCCAGCGGGTCAAGCTGGAACAGCCAGTCTCTGCCCCAGTGCTCAGCTGCCAGGACGCCTTTCCTTTTCTTCAAAATACACACATATCTTCAAAGCACTCAGCCTACTAGATAAGCAAGCAGTTGCTCTCTGGGGTCATCTGTTTCTGATGAGAATTATTAAAATGGGAAACTATTTTTAAGCCAAATCATCAATCAAAAGTAGTCTCCATTCTGGCATGGCTGCTCTCCACAGATAATAAAAATCCCATCAACTGCTCCAAAGAAAAAATGACCTACATACCAATGACAGCGTGAATAATAATTAACCCTCCGTGGAAATGTTCAAAAGCTGGGACTGTGGTCAAGGCAAGATTCCCAGAGAGTATCAGGTCCTGCCGTCTTGATTCTGAACTTGGAGCAGATAGAGGAAGTGAGGACTGGGGCTCAGACCTTCAGGGGCAGGACACAAGTCCCAGATGGGGCGCTGGGGGGATGTAGTCAGACCCAAACGAGATGAAGCAAACAGTCGCCGGCAGTTTGAGGGGCTCTCAGAAGAATCATTGAGTAGATGAATCACAGAAGAATGCCTTTGTAGGTGACTCCATCAAGCCAACCACTCAGGGCCAGGACTGTGTCGGTGGTCCTCTCATTAAAGCCAGTTCAGCACATCGATATGGCTGTGTTTAAGCCACTTGACTTTCTCCACCCAATGGATTAATCCTTATGGTCACGTTCCCCTTATCAGTGGATGCAGAAGCTCCGCGGTCATTGCCACCGTGTCCCCTAAAGGACACATCAAGGCTACATGAGCAGCGAATGGAGCTGGATTTGAACCCAGGCACTCAGACTCCAGAGTCCCAGTCCCCACCTTAAGCTCTGCTTTCTCCTGGTCTCACCCTCTCGCTAGGAGCTGGAATTTATAGTGCCCTAGCAAAGCGTACATCGTCTTCTAAAATTCAGATTCTCTTTCTGATTCTCCAAGTGCATGAGGAGGCCTTATTGTTTATAAGCCTGCCATCCCTTTAACTGACCTTTCACAAAGAAAAATCTGACCTGCCAAATCTTTTCCTTTTTCTAAGTGAGGTTCCCTTACCTTTGCCTACATATTTCGCAGATAATATAAGGATGGAGTTGCAGCAGGAGCTGATGAAGGTGTGAGAAGCAGCAGAAGGGTGATCTGGGAGAGGCCGTGACACAATCACTAGTCATTGTACCTCCTGGGCCTCCATCTCCCCGTCGGTAAAAGGGCCAAACCAGGGATATAGTGCTATCAACTGAAAAGTGTGGGAGGCTTGGATATCCACTGGTTTCCCCATAACCCTCAGGCCTGGAGAGCTTCTTATAACATCAAACGTAGACTTGGCACGTGCTGGCAGGCCCACCAGTATGTATGTGCCCAAGATAAGTAAGACCCTTCACACACGACACCTGTATGTGAGTGTTTGCAGCGGCTTTGTTTATAATCACCCCAAACTGGACTCAACCCAGATGTCCTTGGCGGGCGAGTCAATGGATCCTGTCACATCCATGCAGGGGATCACTGCTCAGGAATGAACCACGGATACAGCCAGCGACACGGATGGCTCTCAGATGCAGCTGGCATGATCCCAGTACAGGCCATTCGGGAAGAGGCAGAACCAGGGGCGGGGAACAGAACTGTGGGGCTGGGGGGTGAGGTTGTGACTAGCGAGGAGCTGCCTGAGAGAATCTGGGGGCCTGATGGAAACGTTCGGTCTGCACTGTGATGGACGTGGCTCCGTGCATTCATCACAACCCACAGGACTGAACTAAAGAGGTGGATTTCACTGTTACTGCTTTTTTTTTTTTAAGTTAAAAACTGTTTTAAAACTCAAACCCAGACCCTCCAAGACTGAAAAGAGAGCCAGACTCCCCACAGGGAGGAAAGAAGGGGTTTCCAGGTGAACTCGGTTCCCGGGGGGCGCACCTCCCACCATAGACACCGCTGCCCTCCAAGGACAACACCCTTCCCCCGCTGCTCTCAGCTCCCCCACAAAGGCTAGGGGGTCCAACAAGGGGAAAGGAAACCAGGAAACCCAGAGGTTAAGGCCCAGCTCATGGTCTCCCTGCCTAGCTCTGCTCAGCATCAATGGGATGGGTACCCATTGATGCCCATCACCACCACGTGGGCAAACACCTGGAACCCCAAGAAAGTAAAGCCAAGAGGAACGACTTTGGTACCCGGGGCCCAGCTTCCCAGCCCTTCTTCTCCTGAAGGACTCCTCCTCTCCGGACTGATTGACACTGGGAACGCCCACCCCCTTCAAGGGCGCCGCCTCTACCAGGGTTGCCAGAGAAAAGACAGGAAGCTCCATAAATCGGAATTGCAGATAAGTAAGGAGTGGAAATCCCATGGATGGAGGAGCCTGGTAGGCTGCAGTCCATGGGGTCGCTGAGGGTCGGACATGACTGAGCGACTTCACTTTCACTTTTCACTTTCATGCACTGGAAAAGGCAATGGCAACCCACTCCAGTGTTCTTGCCTGGAGAGTCCCAGGGACGGGGGAGCCTGGTGGGCTGCGGTCTATGGGGTCGCACAGAGTCGGACACGACTGAAGTGATTTAGCAGTAGCAGCAACGTGTTGGTGTAAGTGTGTTTGCTGTGTGTCCCGTGCGATATGTGCACACATTTTTTAAACTGCTGGATTCCCCAAGTGAACTCTCCGGGTAGCCCTATCCTCCGCCACGCCCCCCACCACGGTGTGGCCCCGCCTACCACGCGTCCGATGGTGGCTTGTTACGCTTTCCTGAGTCCAAATCCACACACATGCATCGCTTGCCTCCTGGCGCCTCCCCTGGGGACTACCTAGCTGGGTCTGTTAGGAAAACCTCTCTACAAACCTGGCCCCAAAGCAGACTGGGGTGCTGGGGAAGGGGCAGAAAAGGCCAGCAAGGGAGATACTCTCTTCAACCTCTACTCCCCACTGGAAGCTGGACTCCAGGGCCACATGTGGGCAGGTAAGTGGGAAAGGGAAGCCCAGCCAGAAACTCTGCTCACAAGCAGGCTGGGTAGAAGGCAGCCCCTCCGGGATGCATCAGACCCCCTGAAAAAGACATCAGGGCTCATCCTCGAGGCACCCCCCCCCACCCACCCTCAAATCGACTCTGCCACCAGCCTGGGTCCTCACCCCTAGGGGGCTCTCAGTGGTCCCTACACTTTCCAAGGCCCCGTGATTGTGACAGGTGTCTGGGGGAGGTGTCACCCACAGGCCCCAGCATGTAGGGAAGGGGGTGTCACTTCCCTTCTTGGATTTTTTTATTTTGCCATTCAGTTCAGTTCAGTTCAGTCGCTCAGTCGTGTCCGACTCTTTGTGACCCCATGAATCTAAATCAGTGCAGAATTCGTATTAAAAGCCCCAGCAGACTCGAAGCAGCTGCTCTCCGTCTGCAGCGGCAGACGAACACGGTTAAGCTGAAGTGCCTGGGACTTGGGTTCAATTAGATCTCGGGAAGTTCCGATGGTCACAGAGGGAACGGCTCCGCTTGCGATCGGGTCCTCTCCTGTTCCTGTCTGCCCCAAACTCGGGTGAGAGCGGCCCGGTGTGGGGACCGGGCGTGTCTCAGCCCCATCCTGCCCTACCTACCGGTCACCTGTTGCTATGACGACTGCGCATCTCCTCTGTGTTCCCGCTGCTGTGCCAGCGCTGCGCTTACACAGCCACGTCCAGATAGTGCTAGCACTCAGGGAGGTCGCGTTCTGGGGGCAACCAGCACCCAACAGAGCTGGGAGCAAGCGGGGGGTTGCAGGAGGGTCGGCGGGGTTTCCTGGAGGCCATGTCTGAGCTGACTCTGGGAGGACCGGCAGAGGTGGGCCCAGAGGAGGTGGGGAGTGGAGGGGGGGCGGCTCGTGGGGGTGGCGCTCCAGGCGGGGGACCCAGCTCGGCTAAAGGCCTGGAGGTAAAAAAAAAACAACAACACAAAGCGGAGGGTTTACAGGGAACAGTGTGGCCGGAGACGAGAGTGGAAGGACTGGCTAATTAGGGTTAGGGTTAGGGTTAGACTCCAAGGTCACTGACCCTGGTGACCGGGGTCTAACTGGATGCTGAGGGCATGAGGGAGAGAGGACCAAGTCCAGGTGCATCTTAGGAGGAATGCTTGGTGGCAGAGGGGTGGGCTGGTCCAGGGTTAGGATGCCAAGGTCTTGAGCAGGAGACTGGTTTGAAAAGCATGTAGGAGGTGATTCAGCAGACCTGGGGATGAACTGGAGATGGGCGGTGAGGCAGGTGGAGGGGAGGGGCAGGTGAACCCCAGTTTCAGATTTGGGATGCCAGTCAACCAGCCAGGATGATAGAAAGGAAGTGGGTCTGACGTCAGGCGGCAGTACTGGGGTTTCATTCTTGCAAAGTCCAGGTGCACTCCCAAGCACCTGCTGGGCCACTCAGACCATGCCCAGCCCAACAAGAGTCCGCTCTGCAGCCTCGCCTGGCCCAGCCCCGCCCCCACAACTGCAACATTGGTGCAGGAGCGGCTTGACCTGGACCTACAGAGAGGTGATCAGGGTCCCAAGAGGACCTTTAGTGGTCACCGCGGGGATGTCCTACAGGCATCAAAGAGGTCACCCAAAGTAAAGGAATGTGGCCCAGTCTTGGAGGAAGCAATGTGGGGGATGGCGCACCGGCCCCTGCAGATGGAGCCTCCGGTAAGCAGTCCGGAGCCCCATGTGCGGAGTCCGGAGCACCGGCCCCTGCTGTGGCGCGCAGCAGTCTTGTCTCCATCTCCTTCGGTGATGAAGATGCAAAGGCCAGGGCCCTATTGGGTCTGAGGCTCTTGCTGAGGGTGAAATTAAATAAAGGTGGCTCAGTGCTGCCGCCTACTGCTCGCCTCCTGCCATTGCACACACTCGGCATCACTGAACACCTGGGCCCTCCCAGGGCAGGGCTCTGACCAGAATGGTTACTGAGCCCCACGGCCGGGCTAATTCGCAGCCAAAGATGGAGAAGCTCTATACAGTCAACAAAAACAAGACGGGAGCTGACTGTGGCTCAGATCATGAACTCCTTATTGCCAAATTCAGACTTAAATTGAAGAAAGTAGAGAAAACTGCTAGACCATTCAGGTATGACCTAAATCAAATCCCTTATGATTATACAGTGGAAGTGAGAAATAGATTTAAGGGTCTAGATCTGATAGATAGAGTGCCTGATGAACTATGGAATGAGGTTTGTGACATTGTATAGGAGACAGGGATCAAGACCATCCCCATGGAAAAGAAATGCAAAAAAGCAAAATGGCTGTCTGGGGAGGCCTTACAAATAGCTGTGAAAAGAAGAGAGGTGAAAAGCAAAGGAGAAAAGCAAAGATATAACCATCTGAATGCAGAGTTCCAAAGAATAGCAAGAAGAGATAAGAAAGCCTTCTTCAGTGATCAATGCAAAGAAATAGAGGAAAACAACAGAATGGGAAAGACTAGAGATCTCTTCATGAAAATTAGAGATACCAAGGGAACATTTCATGCAAAGATGGGCTCGATAAAGGACAGAAATGGTCTGGGCCTAACAGAAGCAGAAGATATTAAGAAGAGGTGGCAAGAATACACGGAAGAAATGTACAAAAAAGATCTTCTCGACCCAGATAATCATGATGATGTGATCACTAATCTAGAGCCAGACATCTTGGAATGTGAAGTCAAGTGGGCCTTGGAAAGTATCACTACGAACAAAGCTAGTGGAGGTGATGGAATTCCAGTTGAGCTGTTTCAAATCCTGAAAGATGATGCTGTGAAAGTGCTGCACTCAAAATGCCAGCAAGTTTGGAAAACTCAGCAGTGGCCACAGGACTGGTAAAGGTCCATTTTCATTCCAATTCCAAAGAAAGGCAATGCCAAAGAATGCTCAAACTACCATACAATTGCACTCATCTCACATGCTAGTAAAGTAATCCTCAAAATTCTCCAAGCCAGACTTCAGCAATACGTGAACCGTGAACTCCCTGATGTTCAAGCTGGTTTTAGAAAAGGCAGAGGAACCAGAGATCAAATTGCCAACATCCGCTGAATCACTGAAAAAGCAAAAGAGTTCCAGAAAAACATCTATTTCTGCTTTATTGACTATGCCAAAGCCTTTGACTGTGTGGATCACAAGAAACTGGAAAATTCTGAAAGAGATGGGAATACCAGACCACCTAACCTGCCTCTTGAGAAACCTGTATGCAGGTCAGGAAGCAACAGTTAGAACTGGACATGGAACAACAGACTGGTTCCAAATAGGAAAAGGAGTACGTCAAGGCTGTATATTGTCACCCTGCTTATTAAACTTCTATGCAGAGTACATCATGAGAAACGCTGGGCTGGAAGAAACACAAGCTGGAATCAACGTTGCCGGGAGAAATATCAATAACCTCAGATATGCAGATGACACCACCCTTATGGCAGAAAGTGAAGAGGAGCTAAAAAGCCTCTTGATGAAAGTGAAAGAGGAGAGTGAAAAGTTGGCATAAAGCTCAATATTCAGAAAACGAAGATCATGGCATCTTGTTCCATCACTTCATGGGAAATAGATGGGGAAACAGTAGAAACAGTGTCAGACTATTTTTTTGGGCTCCAAAATCACTGCAGATGGTGACTGCAGCCATGAAATTAAAAGTTGCTTACTCCTTGGAAGAAAAGTTATGACCAACCTAGATAGTATATTCAAAAGCAGAGACATTACTTTGCCAACTAAGGTCTGTCTAGTCAAGATTATGGTTTTTCCTGTGGTCATATATGGATGTGAGAGTTGGACTGTGAAGAAGGCTGAGCGCCGAAGAATTGATGCCTTTGAACTGTGGTGTTGGAGAAGACTCTTGAGAGTCCCTTGGACTGCAAGGAGACCCAACCAGTCCATTCTGAAGGAGATCAACCCTGGGATTTCTTTGGAAGGAATGATGCTAAACCTGAAACTCCAGTACTTTGACCACCTCATGAGATGAGTTGACTCATTGGAAAAGACTGATGCTGGGAGGGATTGGGGGCAGGAGGAGAAGGGGACGACAGAGGATGAGATGGCTGGATGGCATCACTGACTCGATGGACGTGAGTCTGAGTGAACTCCGGGAGTTGGTGATGGACAGGGAGGCCTGGCGTGCTGCGATTTATGGGGTCACGAAGAGTCAGACACGACTGAGCGACTGGACTGAACTGAACTGAACTGAACGTCTGATCTGAAGACAGCGAGAAGGTGGGCGTAGCTAGAAGGCAGGAGGTGTCTTGGAGACCAAGGCCACTACCAGTGAGCCTTTTCACATTCATTAGCAAGAGTGATGGCTGATCGCTGCTGGGAAGACATTCAGGCTGGGGCTGGACGAACACCTGGTTCAGGAGTGAGGGGCCAGGGAGGCTTCAGGAGGCAAGAGGAGCAACATGGACTAGATAGGGGTCTGCAAACTATGGCCCCCAGGCCAAATGCAGCCATGGGCTGATTTTTGTACAGCTCACAAGCTAAGGATTTTTTTTTACATTTTAAAATGGTTGGGAAAAAAAAGATCAGGAGTAACAGTTCTGACAAAAACTGCACAGTCTGCAAAATCTAAGGTATTTATCTGCTGTCTGGCCTTTCATGGAAGTTTCTTGACTCCTGGCCTTGGGACACCTGAGGTCTCTGCCATCTGAGATGTTGAGTGGGGGCCAGGCTACTCTGGGACATCGTCACCCAGAGGTCCTGACTCCCCCGAGCAGACAGACCCCCCACAACCCCCTGGGACCCTCGCACACAGCATCCAGGGCGACCAGTCTGCTGGGAGCCCCCACCAGGGAAAGGGGAGAGGACCTGCTGTGGGAGGGCGGAAGGACTGGAAGAGGAGCAGCTCAGGGCCACGTGCTGCCCCCCAGGGCGCTCTGCGCCCCGCCCAGCTGCTCCAGTGGACCCCACGGACCCCGGCGGGGATGACGCGGCCCTCTGAGGCAGCAGTTCTGGAAGGCCCAGATGTGCCAGAAAGTTCCCCTGCACCCAGCGCAACTCACAGACTTGTCAAAATGACCTCCTTTCGTGCTGCAAATCCCTTCTTGATGAGGAAAATCTGCTGACGGTTCAGTTCCTTTGTTAACAACCCCAAGTTTTTTAAAGAAGGGGAAAAAAAAACAACCTCAGTTCTTGCTCTTGTGGAGGGGAGAGGAAGCCATTCGTAACATAAGTGAATGAAGCAGCATTTTCGCCCTCCACTGATTCCTGCGGTCTCGCGTCTGCAATGTTAGGGACCGCGTGATGAGGGCAGGGATGTCCGATGACCAGTCCTGCGCCGTGAGCACAGCTCGCGTGCCGGACGCCACGCCAGGCCCTTTACTGACAACACTGTTGCAGCAGCGCAGGCAGGCTCCTATCTCCCCATCCCCCCGGGGGTGGTTTTGGGGGCTGAGCATCATGTTGTCCTAGGCCAAGCTCCGTTTCTCAGCGTCCTGGCTTTGAATGCTGGCAACTCAGCCTGGACTAAAGCCCACGAGAGCTTAGGGCTCCAGGACTCTCTGGAAAGGAGGGCAAGGGGTAACCCAGGGCAGCACACGGGCCTGGGGGTCTGGACCTGGATGGAGGCCGTTGTCCTGGCTCTCTGCAGCCTGCTGCCGTGGGACACCTCCTCAGAGTCCACTCGCCTGGATTAAACAAGGTTACACCCGCAACACATCCCTGCAGAACAGCCTGGGCCAGCGTTAAGTTCCTGTACATTTCTCTGACCCGGGAGCTGAAGATTACATTATCAGCCTCTTTCCCTCCAGATGGTTCTGAGGCTGAGATGGGCTTAAGGATGCAACAGGGCTGTAAGCGATAAGCCTGACAGTCATGTATTCACGCAGCAAGCACTGATCACACCCTTACTCCATGCCACTTCTGGGACTAAGGTGTAGGAGGAAGGACACAAGGCAGAAACAGCCCTTGCCCCTGGGAGAGATTTAAGTCTTCTTTCCATAATGAGGGTGCTGTGCTTTTAATTACTGGGGCACATGCTCTCTGTGGTCAAGCGTTGGGAAGCAAAAGTACACATCCGTGGGCTTCCAAGCCCATTGCCAACAGTCTTGTGACCCATGGATGGATACGTGAGCCTCTGTTTTTCTATCTGTGAAATGGGAGAACATTGGTGAAAATTGAGTGAAATCATATGTATGAAAGCATGGAGCGTGGCCTGTGGACAGGGCAGAACTTTACTTTACTCAGATGACACCCCAATAAATAATATGGGGTGGCAGAAACATATTCACCCTAAGGACTGAAGCTATGGGGAAAGTGCAGGTAACCTGAGCCCCCAGTGGAGGGGTGACTGGACCTCAAAGGCCACCTCTTGCACACATACACGCTTCCCACTACTGGTGATCTCTCCTGAGCCCCTGAACAGTGCATTCCACAAAGGCTGTTCCCACAGATGTGTTAATGACACCAATGACTCCCATTTATTGAGCACTTACTATATCCCACACCCATCATCTCATTTAACCCTGACAACAATGCTACAAGGAAGTGCTACTATTATCCCCATTTTACAGTTGGGCAAAGTGAGGTGCAGAAAGGTTGGTGAACTACCTGAGATCACACAGCTGGCGCTGAGAGTGCTACCAGTCTGGGTTCTTGGCCTTCTACGGAACTCCAGATTATGGTTACAGCAAATATTGATCAGAGGCCAGACAAGGCTTTATTGGGGCTCATGCTGCAGTGGGGGGCAGGGCAGGGGGCAAGAACAAGTAACTGTTTCCTTTGCCTGCTCGCCAAGGAGGGTGAGCTTGTGCCTTATATGTGGTAAGGGTAGGGGGTGTGTGGGGATCGAGCCAGAGGATGGCTTAGGTGGTCTGCCCACCCCCTTGGTGGTGTTGCATGTAGGGGACGTGCAGACCCTGATTTTGCTCCCAACACACTGTTTTGTTCCCAGACCTTCAGAAGGGGTAGTTGGGTTCTTGGCCTTTTTGTATCTTTTGTCCATGATTTGCACCAACTGCCCATGCACGCAGTTAGTTTCAGTCCCTTATAGTTTCTTTGTACTTCGTTGCTGGAGGAGATGGTCCCAGGTCCCAGCCTGTCTCAAGAGCAGCCAGGATTTGAACTCTCATGCAGCTGGCCGCAGAGCCCACGGGTTACCCTTGGGGCTGTCGGACTGGAACCCCCTGGGAGGGCCAGGGGGCTGCCAATGACACACTACCTTGACATTTGTGAAGACTTTACTACGCGCCACACACTCCTGCGCTGTGTGTTAAAGGGGTCCTGCAAGTATAAAACCAGCCGTACCACCCGGGCGCCGCAGAGCTCACCGGCCTCCTCCATGTCAGTGGTTTCCAGTTACCACTGGTACTGACGTCAGCACAGCCGTGCCCGCTCGGTGCTAGTAGGTCCAGGCGCTCTGCACCTGCACCAGCTAACCAAGGTGGGTCTCCGGCACTCTCCCACCAACCGAAGCAGGGATGCGGAGTCACTGGCAGTGGGGTGGCTGCGGGGGCAGAGCTGGAAGCAGGCCCAGACTGTGGGGCTCCTCTCAACCCCGCTTCCCACCCCCTGCCCCCGAGCCTCGCAGGGCGCACAACAGGCTTGGCCACCCCACTTCCCCGCCCTGGATGCGGCTTCCATTTCCAGCTCGCACAGATGGGTGGGGTGAGAATTCCTCTGATTGAAATTTTGCCTGGGAAAATTGGTCTATTTAGCTCCAAATCCTCACCCACAGCAGGAACTTCCCAATGTAAGATTTGGACAGCTTCAGTGGGGACCTCCCTTTCCCAGGGACGGAAAACAGCCAATCGGCCAAATGACATCCTAGGAAATCAGTGGGTACCACAGCTCCCCCAAAACAAGGACAGTCAGACCCCGTCATAGCCAAGAGTAGCCTGACCCTCGATGACAAGATGTAGCATGGCGTCAGGATGTATCCTGGAACAGAAAGAGGACGTGAGGAGAGGACTAGGGAAGCCTGAACAAAGTGGGCTTCTGGTGAAAAAACCGTGTCAACGTTGGGTCACTAACTGTAATCAGTGTACCACACTAAGATGCTAACAACAGGAGAAGGTGGGTGCAGTGAGTTTGGGAGCCCTCTGTACTGTATGTGCAGTTTTCTGTAAATCTAAAATTGCTCTAAAAATATAAGACATGCATACTCATCAGTGGTACTACTTAAACTTACAGCTGTCTACTTTTTCACATTTCAATTTGTCTTATTCAACTTGGGCTGCTATCACAAAATACCTTAGACAGGGTGGTTTAAACACAGGCATTACTTTTCTCACAGCTTGCTGGGAGTCCAAGAGCAAGGCGCTGGCTGACTCGGTTCCTGGTGAGGACCCTCTTCCCGGCTGGCAGATGGCTCTTTTCTTGCCGTGTCCCCACACAGCTGAGGCTCTGCCGTCTCTTCCTCCTCTTATAAGGGCATGCATGCCATCACGAGGGGTTGCAGCCTCACAACTTCATCTGACCCTATCCATCTCCCAAAGCCCCACCCCCAACACCATCACATTAGGGGTTATAACTTCACTGCATTAAGTGGGGGAGAACACAAACATTCAGTCCATAACACAACTGACTTTAACAGCAGTATGCGTTCATGGTTAGTCACTTCGGTTGGGTTTGACTCTCTGTGACACCACGGACTGTAGGCTGCCAGGCTCCTCGGTCCATGAGATTCTCCAGGCAAGAATACTGGAGTGGGTTGCCGTGCTCTCCTCCAGGGGATCTTCCCAACGCAGGGACTGAACCCGCATCTCCAGTGGCTCCTGCACGGCAGGTAGATTCTTTACCACTGAGCCCCGAGGAAGCCTCAGTAGCAGTATATGCCAAGAAGGAAAAAGCGGCCCCTTGGAAAGTGACCCTTCCTATCGCTTCACACTTGTCAGGATGCTGTTATCCAAAAGGGTAACAAAGGTGGGTGAGGGGGTCGAGAAATTGGAGCCCAACTGCAGTGTTGGTGGGCATGTAAAATGGTGCGACTGCTGTCAAAACTAGCGTGCAGGTTCCTAAAAAAATGCAAAATAAGACCACCTTATACTCCAGCAACCCCCATTCAGGTTGTATCCCCGAAAGAACTGAAATTCGGCTCTCAAAGAGATATTAGTAACCCCATGTTTATTGCAGCTTTATTCAAAGTATCAATAGTATGGAAACCACTCCATATCCCTCGACAGATGAATGGATAAAGCGAATGTGGTTAATACACATATAATAAATATTACTCAGCCTCAAAGGAAAGGAAATTCTGCCACTTTTGACAACATGGATGGACCCGGAAGACATTGTGCTGAGTGAAGTAAGTCAGTCGCAGAACAAACACTGCCTGACTCCACTTACACGAGGCGCCCAGAGTCGTGAAACTTACAGGGGCGGATGATGGGTCTGTGGTTGTGGGGGCTGCAGGCAGGGAAATGCAGCCGGGATGTTCGGTGGATACAGAGAACGACTCAAGGTGAGCAAGTTCCAGAGAGCTGCTGTACAGCTCTGTGCCCACAGTTAACGACTCAGCACTGCGCCCTTCAAAGTTTGCTAAGAGGGTAGATCTCACTCTAAGTGTTCTTAAACAGGAAAAAAATACCCGAACTATCAGAACAAAATAAAGGGATGCAAGGAAACTTTTGGAAGCGGTGGATATGTTTACCACTGTGAGTGTGGTGATGGCATGATAGGTGCATGCATGCATCCAAAGTCATCAGGTTATACACACTGAACACGTAGCTTTTTAATATATCAATTATGCCTTGATAAAGCTGAACGGAAAGCAGGAAGGAAGGGAGGGAGGGAGGGAGAAAAAGTGATGCTTCCCACCATTCACCCGGCCCCCCTCCTCCCCGGAGCATGCTCAGGCAGCTGCCGTGGGGCGGACAGAGCAGCTCACACCCCTTAGCCACCAGCTCTTGTCTCCTGGGAGCATCACTTCCAGAAGAAACAGACTGTCATCCTAGAGCTGCGGTTACAGCCATGCTCTGAGCTGGGTGGAAGCTAGAGGGCGCTGTGCCTATCGCTAACCCGGCCTTGGAGCCAGAGGAGCCCCCTCTGGGTGGCGAGGAGGCCAGAGCTCCTGGGGCAGCCTGGCAGAAAGAGGGGATGCACAGGGTGGCCTCTTGGATGCGCTGTGGCTTTCCGGTAAAGGCAGGGAGGCGGGCCATGGCTTGGCTGTGTCCCAGCTCCGGGGACCCTGAGGAAAGCACGTGTCTCCTTTAAGACTCAGTCTCCTCATCTGTAAAATGGAGACACTAGGAGCAGCTACCCCATGAGACTGCGGTGGAGACTAACCAAGAGTGTGTTAATATCAAGAGAGGAGACAGCCACCCGAAGATGGGCATGGAGAAGCTGTTAAAGATGCTTTGTTGGGGGACAGTGTTGGATGAGATGGGGCGGGGGTGGGGACCATTGCCTTCAGTGAACCACCTGCATCCATCATTCGGATAAAGTTACTTGGAAGGCGTGAGATTGTGCAGGCAAAGCTCGGCCCGGGGTCAGCACAGAGCCCGCACTTGGCAGAGATGCGGAGCAGGTGGCTGGGGTCGCAAGAGTTGCTCTGTCCTGTGGGGCAGTCAAGGCCCGGGCCTTCCTGGAGAGGCTGAAGGGACGATGTGATAGGCGTCTGGGGAATCTCAAGGAGGGGGACCTGGGGATGCGGACTTCACCAAACCCCAGAACACGCCGCAAGGGACCTCTCTAGAGATTTGAAGGCGGTGATTTGGGAATGAATTTCCAGCAGCTTATACGTGTGTGGAGCTTGTTAGCCCCAGACATGGTGCAGTCTGGCAATCAGAGAGGGGGAGGTCGAGAAGGCTTCCAGAAGTCTCCCATCGTGACACCACACATTCGTCACTGAGGGAGCCAGCAGGTGTGGCCGTGTCCCTGGCCTTCTGAAGCTGACGTCTCAGAAGCCAGCTGCGCCCAGCCCCTGTCTCCCCTCTACCTGCTCGACCCTGGTACCCTCTCAGGAATGCCCACAGGCAAACCATGGGTGTGACCTGGTCTCATAAGGATGGCTGGACACTGCAGGAATCCAGGCAGGCCCAGGGGAAGAAGGCAGATGGACAGGCACCTGGCAGCCCAGATGAGCAGACATAAAATTTCCCCCACCTCCATCGCCCCCACACCCTACACACACAGGCACGCACCCCACCACACACAGACACACTCCAGGCACAGCACGGCCCTCCACACACAGAGACACGCACAGACATCCCATCACACACACCCACGCCCCCCACCCCTCACAGTGCTGCCCTGCAGAGGCGAGCACGGGATACAGCGCATGCGTGCAGGCTAAGTCGCTTCTGTCTGACTGCAACCCTATGGACTACAGCCGGGATTCTCCAGGCAAGAACACTGGAGTGGGTTTACCGTGCCCTCCTCCAGGGGATCTTCCCCACCCAGGGATCAAACCTGCGTCTCCTGTCTCCTGCATCGGCAGAGGGGTTCTTTACCACGAGCGCCACCTGGGAAGCCCACAGGATAGAGAATCGGGCTCTACTGGTCCTAGGCACATCACTTAACCTCCTCACCACTCGAGATACAGACCTACCAACAAACAGACTCGACACAGAACAAACAGGGGGGAGAAAAAAGTCTGAAAGAGCTGTGCAATTTATAAGTCAGATTGCAAAGGTAAGCTGTTGCTCTCATTAAGTAGTCAAGTGAGGCAGTTCCAGTGAGGGTGGGCAGGGCGGGCAGGGCTGGGGAGGGTGGGTCGGAAGCAGGAGCCTGCAAGGCGCCCTTGGATCAGCTTTCCGGAGCCCCCTGCACCTCCCCGGGCCAGAGACGAGCCCTGCCATCAGCCATAGGATTGCAGGGAAGAAAAAGGCAAATCCTTTTTCTTACTAAACTAATCCACCTGTTCATTTTTATTCTGAAAGAGACACTTCACCCCGCGAAACAGCAGGGCAGCTGATCTCATCACACAAAGATGGGAATGTCTTAACCAGTGGGCTGGCAACTTCTTCACTCAGTTCTCATCCTTCGGTGGCCTCCTGGCTGGGGTTTTGCTGCTGGGGCTGCTCCCTAAAAGGCACAAGAGACCCCAGATGGGAAGGTGTGGGCCTTGGGGAGCAGGAGTTGAGACTTGGGGGGTTGGTGGTGAACTGGTGAGTCACTCCCGTCTTGCGGCACCTCCCTTACCTCCGTTGGGGGCAGGGGGTGGGGATGATTAACTGTAGGAAACCGCTCGCCAAGAGGAACATAAACCGTGCCTTCCCACGAAATAATCCACCCAGAGTCAAGGCAAAAGGAAATTGCCTCTCTGTTCCTCTTTCCCATCTGTTTTTCTCCCTCCCCTCCCACAACTGTCTTAAATATACCAACACGATTTTAAGCTTCCACAGGCAAAAAAGTATATGTCACTGCATATATTACAGAGATGTGCGGAATGTTTATATACTGGGCTCACCAACAAGTTCTGCTTTCTTCCATCACTTCTCCCTACCTCATCCCCAAACTCAGCTCCACTATCTGGTCTGCAAAGGGAGAGGCTTCCAGTTTCAGGGATCACTGTCCACAGCCCCTGAGACTGCCTGTCTGTGGGACACGGACTGATGAACCAGACTGGAAGCTCCAAGAGGGCAGGGATGCTGTCAGCACCGGGACCGTCTCCCTGGGTCCAGAATTGGACAAATAGGCCCCCCTCCCTGGCCATGGCAGAGAAGAGAAAACAGGCCCAGGGCATGGCTGCGTTGTGGCCAAGTTCACATGGACCGCTACTGGCACTCCCACAGTACCCAGCACACCGGCAAGCTTGCCCCCGGGACTGGTTCACCTTCGTGCCCTAGAAGCCCCCCTTTGCAGCAGTATTCACCCACAGAACAGGAGTGCCAGGGGAGCCGGGCCCAGAGCTAGGGCAGACCTCTGCCCAGGCCCAGGTGCGCATGTCACCTGCCCCCAGCCGAGCCGGCTCTGGAGCCGGCAGCTCTGAAGGCGCACGGGGCCTGGCATTCGTCCCAGGAACAGGGGCCAAGGGCAAATCGCTTCTTAATTCCTGCTTACAGTGCAGGGTTTCTGCCTTGGCCTGGGCGACGGCCAACCCCCAACAACACATCCAGTCTCTTATCAGCCTGCAGTGGATTGATCCTGGGAACTGAGCCTTGCCTGATCCACAGACTCTCCTGTAACTCGAGAAGCGGCAGCAGCCATCTGCAGATGGAAGCTCCTCTCTGCAGCTGGCGGAGGCCTGGAAGCCCTCTTTGCGAGCCCTTCTCCCACCCACCATCCCTGGCCCTCCTGGAGTCTGAGACCAGGCCCTCCTCTCAGGAGCCTCACTGCCCAGCCTGGCCAGTACTGCATGGGCCCCTTCACAGCCCAGAGCAATTTCACAATCAGCTCTTATTGGATTTTCCAATGTGGATTTAAGAAACGATACATTGGGTTGATTATCACATCAGCGCTGACAGCAAACGACCCCCAAATCTCAGCGGTTCAACAAACTCGTTCGCTTTTTGCTTGTGTCAGTCTAATGTGAGTCGGGTGGCTTTCTGAGTAGACGTCCTCTGAGACACGTTTATCTAACATTCACCTGGGGAGATAAAACATGAAGAGGATGGCGCGGGTGCATCTGTGGTGAGGACAGGTAGACAGCACTTCTGACCACAGTTCGTCAGCCAGAAGCCGGCAGTGTGACTGCCAACTGCAAGGCAGGTTGGGAAATGTAGTCTTCCTGTGGGACAGGAAGAGGAAATGGACAGGTGAGCATCCAATCGCTCGGCAACAGGAGGAATGATGACGCTGGCTCTTCTCGAGGGAGCTCTCTGTGCCACGCATTGTGACGGCAGCTACAGACGTATCATCTCATTCGGTCCTGAAGACAGCTCACTGAAGACTCTGTGTGTGTGTGTTGCTCAGTCATGTCCGACTCTTTGCAACCCCATGGACTGCAGCCCACCAGGCTCCTCAGTCCATGGGATTTTCCAGGCAAGAATACTGGAGTGGGTAGCCTTTCCCTTCTCCAGGGGATCTTCCCAACCCAGGGATCGAACCTGGGTCTCCCACATTGTAGGCAGATTCCTTACCATCTGAGCCACCAGGGGAGCTTATTCATTTTCATTTACACACAAGGAGACTTGAAGAACACACAGTGCTCCAACTCCAAATTCCCTGCTCTGACACATGAGTATATTCTCCCCCAAACAAAACCGATGGAGAAGGAAATGGCAACCCACTCCAGTGTTCTTGCCTGGAGAATCCCAGGGACAGAGGAGCCCGGTGGGCTGCCGCCTATGGGGTCACACACAGTAGGAGATGACTGAAGTGACTTAGCAGCAGACAAAACCGAAACATCACAGAGAAGACTAGGGTTCTTTTTGGCCACCCTACCTTCCATCCCAGATTTTCCCCAAATTCTCGGTTGTTATCAGTTTGATGTGCAACTCTGTGGATCTTTGTGTACATGGATTTATGTGCGTGAATATATTCACAGTGATTGTTCAGTTGATTTGTCATTTTCTTTAAAAAATAGACCTATACTACACACAGTCCCTTGGACCACAAGGAGATCAAACTAGTCAATCCTAAAGGAAACCAATCCTGAATATTCATTGGAAAGACTGATGCTGAAGCTGAAACTCCAATACTTTGGCCTACTCATTGGAAAAGATCCTGATGCTGGGAAAGACTGAAGGTAAAAGAAGAAGGAATTGGCAGAGGACGAGATGGTTAGATAACATCACTGACTCCATGGACATGAATTTGAGCAAACTACAGGAGATAGTGGAGGACAGAGAAGCCTGATGTGCTGCAGTCCACGGGGCCGCCACAGAGTCAGACATGACTTGGCAATTCAACAACAACATCGGATACTACACACATTATTTTGTAACAAAATCTAATACACACCTCCTGATAAGTATCCAGAGTTTCATCACCAGATCTCTCAACCGCCCAGATTTCCATCAAGGAGCAATTCTCATGGCATAAGGTACAATCTCCATAAGGTCTTGGCTAAAATGCAAATACCTCCCAAGAGAAGTGTAGGCATGAAACACCAATAGCCACTCAGCCCTTAGCTTGACATCATTTGTCTCTGTAGAGCTAGATGCAGAAGGACAGAACCAATGTCTTCTCTTACCCCTGGCCCAGTGCCTGGCTTGGAGACACTCACATCTGTCCCCGAGACTCTGTCCTATGTCGACTGTCTCTCATCAAACCACCCAGGGTATTGGGGGCCGGGAAAAATGGGTCCCTGGGGGGTGAAGGAAAAAATCACCCTTTCGAAAGTGGGATTAGATGAGACCAACTTGTAAACAACCCGAGTCTGTACAGCTGAATATACTGTGCCCTCAAGTCATCTTGTAATCCTCCCAACAATCCCTGCCATGTGGAGGGTTTGGTTACTCCTATTTTACAGCTGGAACCCCCAAGTCTAAGCAGGGAAGTGGATTGCCCAAGGCTGGTCGCTAAGTCATTCCCCCACCTGCACACAACCCAGCCTCTAGGCCTGGGGGCAGCAGCCTGCCCTGAAGCTTTATTTAATGGGCTTCTTCTTTCCAGTGCCAGACAGGAACCCAGAGATTTGAACCACACCTAAAAATGATTTAAAACTCACTGAAGGAATGAAGCTAAAGCTGAAACTCCAGTACTTTGGCCACCTCATGCGAAGAGTTGACTCATTGGAAAAGACTCTGATGCTGGGAAGGATCGGGGGCAGGAGGAAAAAGGGACAACAGAGGATGAGATGGCTGGATGGCATCACTGACTCGATGGACGTGAGTCTGAGTGAACTCTGGGAGTTGGTGATGGACAGGGAGGCCTGGCGTGCTGCAATTCATGGGGTCGCAAAGAGTCGGACACGACTGAGCAACTGAACTGAACTGAACTGAACTGAAACTCTATGCACTTTGAATCATACTTGACACCATTGCACTGACCTCTGAACCATATTTGAGGGACTTTCTCTATCTCTCACATATGCTTGAAGACTGAACAGAAACTCGTCTCTCAGAAGAGGTTGATGATGGCTCTGCCTGAAGGGATCTCTTCTCCTTTGACCTTGGAGCATTTAACATCTGCACCGTTAACGGCTGATTAATCCACTTCACCTGTGTCAGCTCCTCTTCGGTGTTGGGCTGCTATTTAAATAATACTTGTCACAATTTATCAGGAGATTCTGTTGTGTCTCCCCCAGATAGAGGATGATCTCTTTGAAGGCAAAGGCAAACGCCTGACCTTGACTGTGAGCCGTGAGCCCCCAGAATGTACAGCCTGATGCCTTGCACATGGAAGGTCCTCAACCCACACTAGGGGGTTTTACATCATCTCAGCATTTTCATAGTTTCATGTTTAATATATTATTTTCACCAAACAGGATGATGTCTCTTCTAAGTGATCGTTTCACTTCCTTTCATTAGCACATAATTTTCTCTCTTCTCTTTTTCATCAACCATGTTTAAGTTCAAGAAAATGTATCTCACCCCCCCATAATCATCACCACCACCGCCACCACCACCACCATCACTATCATGATTACCGCCATCAACATTATCATCACCATCGTCACCATGTCACTACCATCACTATCACGTGACATCATCACCTCCACCATCCCGATCGTGCTTCGCACACCAGCATCATCACTGTAATCTCCATCACCATCATCACCACCATCATCTCCATCAGCGTCCTCGCCACTGAGGGCCTCTGCTATTGGTCAGGCAGTTGCCGTAAGCAACCAGCGTCACAACCGTGACCCCGCTGGTCCCTGGGCCACTAGTGCCACGCCCGCCCCATCACTACGCTGTCCTTCACTGCACCCTCCCTGCAGCCCTGTGTTTGCTCATGGGTATGAGGCCCTCCCCACCCTGCATGCAGGGCCCTAAGCGCAGCATTCAGTCCTCTGTATTGCCCTCTAAGGGAAGTACATTCCCCCCATTTTGCAGATGAAGAAACTGAGGTTTAGTGGGGCTCAGTAACTGACTTCAGGTCTCACGGCAACTTCTCCGGCACATGTTACAATGCCCTGTAATGCGGAGGGCGGTCAGTGAAGACTCTTCTTCTGGGTATATTTGACATTCCTCATAATAAAAATTTAAAATAAAGTGACCTCCTCAAGCAAGAAAAAGGGGACATTGTTAAAACAGGTGTCAGGCTGAACATCTTCACTTGTGTATTCCAAGTACCCAGTATATATGAAGTGCTCAATAAATGGTTACTAAATGGAAAATGAATGAAAAACTTGTGCAATACGCCAGGAAAGCAAGTGGCTGAGCTGGAGCCAAAGCCCACTCACACATCCCCACGCCACCTCAAGGAGGTCCTTCAAGAAGAGTCCAGGGGTCTCTGGAAGGGAGGTCCCCTCCACGGGAATCTCACCTGTGTCCCCTCACTCCAAAGGTGCTCCAGCACTGCTCAAGCTGGCCGGCATGCCTACCTTCTGAGAGGAAGACGTTTTCCTTTTCACTTCTACTGCTTCGGGATCAATAGTGGGGCTGCAGAGTTCACAGACAGAAATCGATTGATCTGGATCGATGTTGGCAGCACAGCACAGTCATCAGCTTGCTCAGCGGCTCCTCCTGCTGTCTCCCTCTCCTCCTATCTCAAAGGCCTCATCAGGCCCGAGAACGGCCAGGGCTGTTACAGACTCAACTGGAAGGCCAGGGTCTGACCTGCCACCAACTGGACCCAAACCTCCTACAGCCAGACTCAGGGGACCCGGAGGCACAGAGAGGGTTCTCACCAGGCTAACCCGATGTGGAGGGCCCAGCACAGGTCCCAGAGCAGGGCAGGCTCTCAGTCACATTCTTCCCCTCCGTCCCTCCTGCCTGTGGTCCTCTTTCCTCAGCCCCTCTGCCTCCGGGGATGGTTCCTTTGCCTCCAAGTACGGAAAGCTTCTGCCAAATGCAGACAACATGTGCTAGCTCAGCTCAGACAGCTCAGAAAAATAACCGGCACTGGGCGCTCTCAGCACAGTGATCCTTGGTCTTTGGGACCTTCTCAGTCAGATATCAGCACCTTATTCTGTGGTTTTATGGATGAAGGCTGGTGGACCAGGCTCTCCATAGGTGGCTGAGCCCTGGCCGCCTTCCTAGGGGGAGAAATTCAAGTGGAGGGAAGGAGAACAATGTTAGGGATGCTGAGCCTTGCAGGGGAGGCCACAGGGCCCAAGGACACCTTGGAATGGCATCCAGGGTGGGAGAGAAGAGGCAGGAGGTGCATGGAGAATCAGGGCTGTTCTGAGCCATTAGCCGTGAGACAGAGAGCAGGTCAGTTAAGGTTCTGCCCTGGGCAGGGAACATGGGGGCAGCAGGTTGGTGTGAAAACTAGATGGTAAGGGACTTCCCTGGTGGTTCAGTGGTTAAGACTCTGCACTTCCAATGCAGGAGGCCTGGGTTGGATCTCTGGTTGGGGACCTAGATTCCACATCCTGCAAGTAAGACTGGCATAGCCAGATAAGTAAATAAAAATAAATATCGAAAGGGGCTTCCCTTGTGGCTCAATCAGAAAAGAATCTGCCTGCAATGCAGGAGACCTGGGTTCAATCCCTGGGCTGGGAAGATCCCCTGGAGGAGGAAATGGCAACTCACTCCAGTATTCTTGCCTGGAGAGTCCCATGGACAGAGGAGCCTGGCGGGCTTCAGTCCATGGGGTAGTAAGAGTCGGATAGGACTTAGCAACCAAGTCACCACCAAATATTTAAAAAACCTAGATGGTGACTGTGACATTCTGGTTACATTGTGAGAAACTCTGCTGATTGATCATGGCCCTCCCCACACAGATCTCAGAGGGAAAGACCAACCTTAGGAGACGGTAAGAACAGCTAAAGTAGGGACAAGAAAGAGAGAAGTGCGGAAAACACAGGATGTCCCCGTTGGGTCACGGGACTCTGCACCAAAACACCTCATTGCTGCTATTTAGTTGCTCAGTCGTGTCTGACTCTTTGCGACCCCACAGACTGTAGCCCACCAGGGTCCTCTGGCCGTGGGATTTTCCAGGCAAGAATACTGGAGTGGGTTGCCATGTCCTTCTCCAGAGAATCTTCCCAATCCAGGAATCAAACTCACATCTCCTGCATTGCAGGCAGATTCTTTACCACTGAGCCACCTGGGAAACCCAAAAATACCCCGGGGCCCTCCCTAAACGCAGCCAGCACTTATGGAGCATCTGCTGTTTGCTTGCTGCAGTCCTGGCTCACCCCCCAGCACTTTCTAAGGGAAACAGCTTCATCATAAACTTGAGGAGCTGCAGGCACTGAGGTCAGATGAGTTTTCTAGGGCACAGCTTGTAGGTGACAGAGCCAGGAGCCAAACCCAGGTTGGCCTGGCCCCCTGCCTGGTGCCCTTACCACCTGGGACGTGGGTTCGTCGGCTCCTGAAGACCTTCCGTGTAGAAGGCTGCTCGGAGGACCCCTGCATCTGCCTGACTCCCTGAAAGGGTCTCCCAGCCTGGACCCCGAGGAGCGTGATGAGACTGATTAGTCTTCCTTCCCTTCTCTTTATCCACAGGTGGTCCCTGCTCTGAGCAGAAGAAAGAGACAAAATTCCAGACCTAGAGAGAAAATTTTAAATTGCAAAACGGGAGAGAGAGCGTTGAGAGAGAGGGAAAGTATTTATTTAACCAAAAGCTTCTTGTTTTTATGGGATTCCCCTAGCTCATTCAAAACTAAGACTCAATTTACAAAATTCATTTGATGCTCAACTTTTCAGGAACAGGACCATCATCAATTTACAAGAGAACAAAACTGCTCTCTTTCCTGGCTTTCCTCCTGATACCAACATGCCAGAGAGAACCAGGGTTTGCTGAAAAATGATTTACTCTATGAAAATGTTCTGGCAATTCTGCTTACAATGTCTTCTTAGCGCAGTGTTCAAATAGACTTTTGGAATTTCTGCATTGTGAAAACCAGCAAACTTAAAAATGCTCTGATGAGATCAGTGAAATATATTTTAGATTTCTTCCTTCTTCTGGGGGCCAAACACTTCATGTTTTTCTTCCTCTGGGTAATCTTTCACCTTGAAAGTTCAGTACTGCTTGTGCTTTAGGTGAGGTTGATGTACTGCTTTTACAAATCACATTTATTTTAATTTTTATATCTTAAAGAAAGTGAAAGGATGAGACTAGAATAAACTGCTTCTTGTCTCTTCTCAGTTCAATCCCCTCACACCCCCACCACCTTATAACAGACACTTAAAGAGGGCAGGTGTTCTTCCCAAAACACAAGGCCACCACCCCTTGGGTTAACACTGCATCAGTTAACAAAGGGGTACCACACTCAACCTTGGAATAAGATACATACCATTGCCTCAAAAAGGACAGACATTCCTTTGTTAGGTTGACATCCTTACCAACCTAACATAGGATTTTTTCACCCATGGATGGAGGAGCCTGGTAGGCTGCAGTCCATGGGGTCACTAAGAGTCAGACATGACTGAGTGACTTCACTTTCGCTCTTCACTTTAATGCATTGGAGAAGGAAATGGCAACCCACTCCAGTGTTCTTGCCTGGAGAATCCCAGGGACGGGGGAGCCTGGTGGGCTGCCGTCATGGGGTCGCACAGAGTTAGACACGACTGACGCGACTTAGCAGCAGCAACCTTGCATTAAATGTTTGGCTATTTAATATGGCTGCCAATCTTGCTGATTAGGTAGCAAAACCACGTCTCTCTGCAGCCGGCCACTGTTCCCTACTGGGTGGTCTGGGGTCCTGTGGGTGATACAGGGCCAGAGTAATCTCAAGAGAAAGAGAACATCCTTCGTAGAGAAGCTCACATGAAATAGAGGGAGGGGAAGCAGGAAGAGGGGACTGAGTGTATGTGGCTGCTCGATCTTTTTTGTAAATTGAAGTATAGGTGATTTACAATACTGTGCAATTTTCAGGGGTACAGCAAAGTGATTCAGATATATATGCATACATATATAGAGAGATGAATATATATTCAAATGAACATATACATATTCATCAATGCTACTGGCCTGTAATTTTCTTTTTCGGTAGCGTTTTTGTCTGGCTTTGGTATCAGTGTAATGGTGGCCTCACTGAATGTCTTTGAGAGCATTCCCTCCTCTTGTCTTTTGGAAGAGTTTGAGGAAGATTGGTATAAGTTCTTTGCATGTTTGGTAGGATTCGCCTGTGAAGCAGATATATTAAGATTCTCTGGGACTGACATATACACACTGCTGCTGCTGCTGCTAAGTCGCTTCAGTGGTGTCTGACTCTGTGCGACCCCAGAGATGGCAGCCCACCAGGCTCCCCCGTCCCTGGGATTCTCCAGGCAAGAACACTGGAGTGGGTTGCCATTTCCTTCTCCAATGCATGAAAGTGAAAGTGAAGTCGCTCAGTTGTGTCCGACCCTCAGCGACCCCATGGACTGCAGCCTTCTAGGCTCCTCTGTCCATGGGATTTTCCAGGCAAGAGTACTGGAGTGGGGTGCCATTGCCTTCTCCATATACACACTACTATATATAAAATAGATAACCAACAAAGACCTACTGTATATCACAGGGAACTCTACTCAGTATTTCGTAATAACCTATAAGGGAAAAGAATCTGAGAAAGAACCTGATCTAACTTCAAATCAAGATTAAAACTTGAATCTTCCAGCATCCACATACCTCAGCTTGGCCCCAATTCCCCTGAGTCAACCAGGTGGCCAAGAACACCCCCAGCAAAAGCATCTACGTCATGCAACTGTCTTGAAATCCAGCAAGAACAAACATCCTATTTGACAGGATATACACACTGGGGCTTCCCTGGTGGCTCAGATGGTAAAGAATCTGCCTGCAATGCAGGAGACCCAGGTTCAATCCCTGGGAAGATCTCCTGGAGAAGGAAATGGCCACCTACTCCAGCATTCTTGCCTGGAGAACTCCATGGACAGAGGAGCCTGGAGGGCTACAGTCCCTGGGATCACAGTCAGACACGACTGAGTGACTGACACTAACAGTTCATATACTGAATCCTCACGATAATGCTGAGAAGATGGGGGACACATTAAGGACCTCGGAGTCACTTGCTCCCAGGCCAGCAGCATCAGCACCACCTGTGAGCATCTTAAAAACACACAACTTTGGGTCCAGACCCACAACTCAGACTCTGCCTTTTAACAGGATTCCTGGGGATTTGTCTGTACACTGACATCGAGAAGCTCTGCTCTAGTATTTAGAGTTTAGAGACTATGTTTTATTTATCTTCACATTCCCAATGGCAATGTTGGTTAATAGCTCATACTCAAGGAATGTTAGTTGAAGAGATAATAAATGATAGATGGATAGACGGCAAAATAGGCAGATACCTGGACAACTATGTAAATAAATAAGATACACTCTCTGATGGGACCCAGAAAATGTGAAGTGATCAAAGTCACAGAGGTATGGACCCTGCAGAATCCGGGTCATCTCTAGATTCATCCTCTTCCCATTTTTAATTTTGAGGTAAAGAAAGTGGGCTGCAAGGCCTGAGACGAGCCCTCCATTTGGACCATGCATGGGCAGAGGACAAACCACACTGCCGAGAAGGCATCCTTCTTCTGTCAACATTTCAGATCCCTGGGTCATGTTTAGAGAGTATTTTTCACTGTCTAACTCAATGAAAGAAGCCACTAGATGTGCGGAAAAACCCACAGAGCCACTGTTTTCTCGCCACGTTGGAAATCAAATTATTCTGAGTGAGAGAAGTCAAGAGGAAGCGCTCTGCCTTACCCGAGATAACTGGCTCTATTTTTATAAATGTGACTGCCACGACGACACTGAATCACCCAGAACTGGACGTTACGCTGTGGCGTGTCCTGCAGCCTAGACACATCTCTGCCCTCTGTTCCCCTGGCATCAGCAAGTTCGCTGGAATGCATTAACCCGGGAGGGCAGAGCCTCCCTCGGAACCTGCCCCCGCCAAATGGAAAATCCTATAGGTCCTGGCTCCCTACCATCCTCCGTCTGTCACATCCCATCCATCTCCCAGCCCAGGACGGGCCTGGAGGCTGCAGGCTCCACGGATGCAGAGCCAGGTTCAAAGGGGCTTGGGGAGACCCTCCGGCACTGACTCCCTCCCGAACACACGTGAAACTCTGCCAGTGACCCAGGACAACATCACCTCCATCAGAAGTCCACGGATGAACTCTCCTTTGGGAATCTGTTTCCTGTCCCTCTAAACTGGAAGCCCTTGACCTTTTTCTGAGTCGTGAAACCTGTGAGAAGCTGATAAAGGCCCCTTTCCCTCTTCCAGGGAAAATGCACATGAATACAGTTCTTGCTTTTAATTTTAAGGGAACTTCTTAAGAGCTATTTGCAGAATCTCTAGGGTCCAGAAATTCTAGGTTAACAACCCCTGATAGAAATGCAAGCTTGAAGCCTTTTGCTCTGGTTTTCTAACATGCCTGAACCTTATCAAATGTCGACACCAATGAGAGTTGACTTAAACCTTTGGCCTAAAGGTTACTTAAGAAATGAGAGAGAAAAGGATTTGTGCAGAGTGGGAACTATACAGAGTCTGATCAGAGAAAACTGGCTTTGAGTCCCAATTCTTCATTTAATAGCTCTGGGTATTGGCAAAGCCCCTTCTCATTTTCTCATCTGAAAAGCAGGAATAATAACACTACCTCGTAGTTTTCAGACAACACATTAAAAAAGTGACTACTGTGTATTACGCTTTGGTGCTTAACACATATTATTTCACAGTCTCTCCCTCTCCTTTCCTTTTCCTTCATAAGAACTGACAGATTCCCCAAGAAAGCTTCTCCCCCTCACACACCTTGAACCCCTTTTTTGACTCATCCCTTTATACTAAGACATTGATTGAGGAATTCTGCTAAAAATCCACCTGGGCTGAGGGGGTAACACCGACATCAACTGTCAAGAAACAATTTTTTTTAACACTTCTTTCCATGTGAGTTACTGGGGGAGGTACCGTGGGTGTGGTCCTCGGGGTGTAAGGTGAAATGAGCACAGTCCCCTAAAAAAGACAATACGACTTAAGGGTCATGGCTACCAAGAGCCAGGTGAGCCATTCAGACAGTAAGTGCAAACCCAGGGGAGCACCTGAGGGTCTGGTGATCAGAGCTTGGGCTCAGAGGGGCAGGCAGACCACGGTTTGAATGCTGTCCCCCCGACTTACCACCTATAAAACAGGGCAAGGTCACCTTAGTCTCCTGGTCTGAAAAAACAAACAACAGAGAAGGGCAATAATGAAACCTACTTCACAGGGCTGTACGCGGATTAAGAGACTTGCTTACATAAACGCCGAGTCTGGGATGCCCCTTAGGGCATTGAACAGATCAAGGCTATTCTCAACACCTGTGTGGGGTGACGGTGCCGGGGGAGGCTGCTGGGGGAGGGAAGACAACGGGCAGTGAAGAGCAGAGAGGATTCAGAGCGGGAAAGGAGATGGGAGTGAGAACAGGGGGTCACCCAGGAACCTGGTCACCATCATCAGAAACGGTGCCGAGTGGAAGAAGGATGCTGAACAGGGCACCGGAATCTGGCATCAGAATCTGGGTTACCACTGGGTGGTCCCAGGGGGAGGGGATATCTGAGACCCCACGGGGCTCCACAAGAGCCTAGGGCTGAAGAGCAGGAATAAGCACAAGGGGACAGCGGGGGGGGGGGCTGGCTCCGAGGGCTGGGGGCAGGAGGACAGTGTGAGCCGTCAGCACCTAGAAGGCTGATCCCGGGGCCTGGCCCTCCGGCAAGAGCTGAGTTTCTTAAATCCAGATTGCTTTAGTGGCTACTGTTTTCGACAGTTACAGACTACATCCTCAATAAATAATGTACTGATTGATTTCTTCCTTGGCTACTGTTGCCAGAAATGAAACTACCCGCGCAGCAGCTCGGGTACAGGATTATGAATGGCTGGCTTCCGACCTCTAAGGAACCAGAGTCCTACAGGTCCAGGCGGGGGTTGGAGGGGCTGCGGTCACACAGGGCAGCTCGACCCTGGCCCCAGTCACCCAGCAGAATTAATGTGCCCACCGCCCACATTCCCTGGAAAATTGCCGCTGTCGTGCCTGACCTCTGCCTCCAAGAGATCCCTTGCAGTGAAGAGGGGAACGTGAGGAGGCAGATACCGTCAGAGAAACGGTAGGGTCTGCAGTAAGGACATCGCCCTCCTGATAGCTACATCAGCAAATAAGACAGAGGCAGACAGAACCTGCTCAGACATTGATGACAAGATGCAGGCAGGGGCCAAGGGGGCAGGGCGGGCCTGCAGTTCTCACGGACTTTTTAAAATTCTGCACAGTCTCCAAAGCCCAGAGGAGCCAGGTCATTAAAATCTTGTCTCTGCAGGCCAAGAATAGCTCAAGATTTATGCCCCACGTTGGAGAGTCCTGCTTGGCCTGGTTGCTGCCTCTGGGTAAGAGGAGCAATCTTGCTTCGATCAGCTCCAAGGCTGGGGCTCACGGGGCAGGCTTCCCAAGGTCTAAAGGGGCCAGAGCCCCCCACCCCCACCCCACACTTGGTGAAGGAGACAGGGCAGTCAACGAACAGTTGAGGCCAAACCTAACACCCAGAGTGAAAACGTGGCCGGGACCAGACCATGACCCCCCATCACCCCAAGAAGGCATTCAGGAGACACCCAGAGGGTAAGCGCCACTCAGGGCTATGAGTTGCAGAGGATACACTAGCTGTGTGACGTGGACGGGTCACTTAACCTCTCTGAACCTCAGCTTCCTCATCTGTAAGGTGGGAACAAAGAAAGTCCCCTTCCAAGGACTGTGGTGAGGGTCAGTACAGGCGATGCTCACAGGATGGTGCCTGAAACCAAGTAAGCAAAAAGAACAGGAGCTGTTGTTTTCCACATAGGCATCTCTCTCAAGTTCAGGGAAAACACAGAAGCGAAGGAGTATCCAGGTAACTAAGAACATTCTCCAGGAGGTGGCTCTCCTAGGGTGCCCTGGGGGCCGAATGAGAAACAGACGGGGTGAGGCGGGTCCTCAGAGCACCACCCTGTGTGCCCAGAAAAACGCCTGAGGTCAAGTCAACATTTCCACAACCAGGCTGCCACCAAAAGTGATACGAACGGGTCACACGTGCTCAACCGCTACTTCCAGGACACCCCCCTGTCATTTGAACAACCTCAGAAACGCTCCATCCTAGAAACCCTGGGATGAGGGGCTGAAATACTAGCCAGGAACCCGGAACCATAGCTTCACTGGAAAATCAACAGGGGCCAATGTCTCCAAGTGCAGCTGAGGAGGAAGGCTGTCCGATGAGATGCTCTTGGAAGAGACAGATTGGTAGATACCAACCTCGTGTGGAATTAAGTCTCAACAAGCAGAGCAACGACACGCACTGGATAAAGCAAAGCTCTCCTTCCAATGAGGCGGGGGCTGCCGGGCACGTCTTATGAGGTGCAGGCTTTGACAGTCTGCAGGGAACCCCAGGGAACCGCACTTCCCAGACTATCCGTGGAAACCATCCCGGAGTGTGCTCCATTTTTAAAAGGTTCTGCGCTCAGAGGATTTGGGAACTCTGTAGAGAGGAACCCCCATCGTCCATTTGCAATGCAGGAGAATCGGACCAAGGGGCCCTGCAGTTTGTCTGAAGCTAGAAGTGTTCGATTTTGTGGTAGAACCCACGGAACACAACTTGTGGGGGTGCCACAGAGCTCTGCTATGGAAGAAAAGCCAGCCTGGGGGTCTGTACTCTGCTGCTAAGCCAGGGGTCACTTCCCATCCCCAGGACCCCATACTCATGACCGCCAGCCCCCTTGTGAGCCCACCAGCAACAGCCAGGCCTAATGACACCGGGGCAGAAATGAATACACGAGGAAGCTGGGGGGTTGAGGCTTGCAGCCACTCTCTGGATTTCTGCCTCTCTTGCTAAGTCTTCAGAGAGACTCGTATCCTACTTTACTAACATGCCTTCTTGGAAAAAATCATTATGATCTCTATTGGCTAAAAGTAATTTTGAAACTGTGTACAACTTGTTGACCATCCTCCTAGGCACATGGAGTTTGCGAATATTTACTTACTGACCAAAAGGACATCATGCGAGATGTGCCGCTTGGTAATTTGCTTTTTTTTTCCCCCATGAATTCACATTAATAGATATATGTTATTGTGCCTATTCATACACAATAAACAAGAAGACATTTTTGCTTTTAATAATGTTCATGGAATCTAAGCTTTGGGTGTGAAGGCCCAGGCTGGACTAGCTGAAGAATTTTTCTGATAGCACCCTTGTCAGTGAGATGTTACTAACCCCATTTTGTAGATGAAACGTCTGAGGCCCATAACGGTGCCTGAGGAAGGTCAGACAAGCTGTACGTGGTGGACTGGGGCCCAGAGCTGAGGCTTCCTCCTTCCTGGAGCAGTGAACAGTCTTCCTTTCAGGCTATTCCTGAGAGTCTTGGGACTGAAAAAGTGCCAGAGGTCAGTCCAGGTTTGTTCTGATTACATAACACCAGGTGCAAAGAATGAGTCGGCTCTGTGCCGTCTTTCTTTAGCCATTTCACCCAAAAGCCAACTGGAATAGTGTTTCTCCCACTGGATTATATATGAAAAAACCAACACAAAGGTCTCCTTATTTGCAGCCCCGGGATGACTTTCCAAGGCCACAGGGGCTGCAGACAGCCTGTCCTGTGGAGGCAAGGCGCTGGCGGGTGTGCCCGACAGTGAAGGGTCCATCTAAGCCCCAGGCCCTCCCCACCCGGGGTTCCTCCTTCTGTGGGAAAGGGCCTCGCGTCAGAGTTCAGGATTTATTCTCTGGTGACCATGCTGGGCTGCATCATATACAATAGCAAACCGCAACCACTGGTTCATCATCGATAAAATCAACAGAAGAATTTAAGGAAAAGTAAGCCCTTCGGGAGATTTGCATGGAGAGAGTAAAGCAGAAGGGGAGATCACTCGGGGCCCTCCAACACCCTCCCTGTGGGGGTCACTGAACCCGTGGATGCGGAGTGTGTGCTGAGCGGTCCAGGACCACAGGGGACCTATCTCCCTGCCTTTCTCTTGCAGGCACCCCTGGTCCAAGCTGTGTGCACATGAAGCTGAATGCCTAGGTTTGTATACAGTGTTCCCTACTCAACCTTCCCCCTGGAGGAGGGCATGGCAACCCACTCCAGTATTCTTGCCCGGAGAATCCTATGGACAGAGGAGCCTGGTGGGCTATAGCCCATGGGGTCACAAAGAGTCGTGGGGTCACAACTGAGCGTGCCTCCAGCAACATCAGCTAAACCTTCCACAGCCCGAGCAACCCCACTACACCTCTAGGAAAGGTGTCTCTGGCTGGAATGTGGACCAGTTTGATCCCAAGCAAATGAGAGGGGCATCCAGGTAACTCTCCTTCAGGGAGGCTTGTGCCCCCAGGGACCCAGGACATCATGCCCATTCCTGCCACCCAGTTGGGGCCCAGTTGTGAGCTCTGAGTGCGGGCCTGGCTGCAGACTCCATCAGGCTCTGTCCCTCATATCCTCTGGCCTCCAGAGACCCCATGAGCTTCAGATTCATGGGTGCAAACAGCCTGCTGCCCCAGTGTGGATCTGTGAACACAGAGGCCTGAGTTTGTCACCCGGAACAAACTCCCTGTTTTAGTCTTGGCAAAAAAAAACCAAACAAACCCAGAACTTATCAGGCTGCCGACTTCTGCACTGCTGGGGGCTAGCAGACTTCACTCCCATAGCCTCACACGGTACAAACCTGGCCACGGGCTTCCCCGGGGGCTCAGTAGTAAAGAATCTGCCTGCTAGTGCAGGAGACACGGGTTCGATCCCTGATCCAGGAGGATCCCACGTGCCTCAGAGCAACTAAGCCCGTGAGCCACAACTATTGAAACCATGCTCTGCAGCCCGGCAGCCACAGCGACCAAGCTTGTGGGCCTCAGAGCCCTGCTCTGCAACAGGAGAAGCCACCGCCATGAGAAGCGGCACGTCGAGAGAGTAACTCTTGAGCACCGCAACTAGAGAAAAGCCCGTGCAGAAATGAAGACCCAGCACAGATGAAAATAAACGACATTTAAAGTAAAAATCATTAAAAGACTCAGCCATGTGCCCCATGGGATTCCCTGATTTATAGGAACCATGTTGCCTATTATGAAGGAGCCACTAGGTGAGCTGCTTTCAGGGGCTGTGCTAACTCTGCAGCTGGCCCTGGCCCTGGCATCCCAGCGAGTCTGAGGACGGGCTTTAAGCCACCGTCTAAAGATGCCAGCTCTTGGGAGCAGCAGGGTCTGCTGAGCTGGGCCTTTCCCCATCTGTATTCCTAGGGAGGGCCCAGTCCGCACCCAGTACTCAGCCCATCTCCCTGAGCATGTAACCAAGGGGACATGTATCCCCTGGCTGTGCCCACCATGGTGTTTGACAGAGGATGAGATGGTTGGATGGCATCACCGACTCAGTGGACATGAGTTTGAGTAAACTCCAGGAGTTGGCGATGGACAGGGAAGCCTGGCGTGCTGCGATTCATGGGGTCGCAAAGAGTCGGACACAACTGAGTGACTGACCTGAACTGAACTGAGAGCTGCATCTCTGCCTTCTCCCAAGGCTTCAGTCTTTTCTCTAATTTTTCTTTTTTTCAGAGAGGAAATGATCTCTGCCCTCTTTTCTATTATTTATTTTTGGCCATGCTGGGTCTTCGTTGCTGTGCAGAGTTTTCTCTAGTTGCAGCGAGCGGGAGCTAGTCTTCATTGTGGAGTGCGGGCTTCTCGTTGCAGTGGCTTCCTTTGTCGCAGAGCACAGGCTTCAGTAGTAGCAGCCCGTGGGCTCAGTAGCTGTGGCTCCCAGACTCTAGAGCACAGGCTCAGTAGCTATGGCGCAGGGCCTTAGTTGCCCCGCAGCATGTGGGATCTTCCCAGATCAGGGATCGAACCTGTGTCTCTTGCATTGGCAGGTGAATTCTTTACCACTGAGCCACTAGGGAAGCCCCCAAACTTTCCTCCCCAAAGCCAAATCCATGCCCACCACTGGCTACTAGAACAGATGCCCGGGGTGGGGGGCCCTCAGGCTGGAACCCTGCCTCCTCAGCTCCCCTCCTCCCAACGTAGGGCCTGGGGAACTGCCCCTCTCCACCTGCCTCCCCTGCTTCCCTTGGCTCCCATCAGCTCCCAGCTGAACCCCACATCGCCTCCCAAAGCCCTCGGGCTCCTCCTCAGCACCATCACTCCCCTATCTCTGCAGCGTCCCTCAGAGCCGTGGACCACAGCGATCCTGGAAGGTCTCCCTAAATTGCCAGTGTGACACGACCACTCCACGGGCATCCAGCACCTGAGGGTACAAGTCACTTCACGCTGGGCCACCACCAGCCCCTCTGCCCACGCTCCCCTGCCCTCACACCAGCTTCGTCTGAACTTGGAGGGACTCTGCAGACACCCCTTCCATGGAGAAGCTGCCCTCCCCGCTTTCTTACATTTCCTTTTCAGATACACAAGACCACCCAGTGGTAATCTGTATTCTCTTTTGTTCTATGCCTTCAACCTTTCCCCAAATTGAATTTCCCTTTTTTTTTTTTTAACGGGGTAAAATATACATAACATAAAATCTACCATTTGAAGCATTTTTAAGGGTATAGCTCGGTGGCATTAAGTACATTTACAGTTGTTGCACGCCCGTCACCCCAGCTGTCGCCAGAACTCTCCTCATCCCGCAGCACGGAAATTCCATGTCCCCAAGACAACGGCGCCCCACCCGCCTCCCCCAGCCCCTGGTGACCACCTCCTACTTTCTATCTCAGTGAATTTGACTCCTCTAGGGACTTCATCTGAATGGAAGCAGACAGTATTTGTCCCTTTGTGACTGGCTATTTTCACTTGTCATACTATCCTCAAGGTTCGTCCACACTGTGGCGTGTATCAGAATCCCCTTCCTTTTTAAGGCTAAAAATAATTCTTCATTGTGTGCGTGAACTACACTCTGCTTCTCCTTTCATCCTCCAGTGGACGCTTGGGTTGCTTCCATGTTTTGACTTTTGCGAATAGTCTGCTGTGAACGTGAGTGGACAAATACCTATTTGAGTCTCTGCTCTCAATTCCCCTGGGGTTGTGGCTCAGCTGGTAGAGAATCTGCCTGCAATGCGGGAGACCTGGGTTCAAGCCTTGGGTGGGAAGATCCCCTGGAGGAGGGCAAGGCTGCCCACTGTGGTATTCTGGCCTAGAGAATTCCATGACTACAGTCCATGGGGTCACAGAGTCGGACACAACTAAGCCACTTTCACAGATACCTTGGAGAAGGAAATGCCAGCCCACTCTAGTATTCTTGCCTGGAAAATTCTATGGACAGAGGAGCCTGGAGGGCTACAGTCCATGGGATTGCAAAGAATCGGACACAACTGAGTGACTGACAAACATAGATACCTAGGTGTGGAGTAGCTGGACCCAGAGTCATTCTGTAACTTTTTAGGAAGCACCAGACTGTCTTCCATTCAAATGTCGTTTCATTTTCCATCCTTCTCACTCATCAGCTCTGAACATGGAGAGGACAGACCCGGACCCCTGGAGAAGCAGTCAAGCTGCAAGTGTTGCAGAGAAGCCGAACCTGACTCCATGTTGGAGTTGTTTGTCTTGCTTTTCACTGCTTCTGTTACTATAATCGTACAGAAGGGCCTGCCGCAGAGAATCCTGCCCCTCTGCCTGACTGTTTAACTAAAGTGCATTTGTCCAGAACCCTGTCCACATGCAGATGGCAGGAAGGAAGAAATTAACACATATCCCCTGCCCAAGGCTTGCCATTCTAGATGTTTGCAAGATTCATGGCCTTTTTACTTTGCTTCCTCACCTCCCCCCATCTCTGATCTATACAAGAACCTGGCACCCAGTTCCCAATAAGACAGTTATTTGCAGGCACTAGCTGCCATCTTCTTGGTCAGCCGGCTCCCTGATTAAAGTATCTTCCTTGCCTCAGCCCCTCTTCTCTCGGATTCATTGGCCCACTGTGTGGCAAGCAGGGTGAGCTTGGACTCAGTAACTCAAGTTGCTAGGAGTTCCTTAAGAGGCAGAAGGAGATTTCTCAGCACAAGAGTCTCAGAGAGAAGGGTGGGGGCCGGGTGAGGCCCACAGCTCTGAGGATGGGCTCGTTCCAGGGCGGAAGGGGCGGATGAAGGGAGGAAGTGCGAAGGTCTGTAGAGGCAGGAGCTGTCTTCTCTCGGAAATAAGCCACCCGAGAGCCAACTGGAGATGCTCTTGCCCTGGTGCCTGTGGCGTCCAGGTGATAGCATAGCCCCGAGAAAAACCCCTGTAAGGCAGGCCTGAGGAGTAACGCTTCTGAAAGAGGCGATCTGGACCGGGCACACGCCCCTCCTCCCCAGGTGCTCTGCAGGCCGGCCGCAGCCAATGGCAGCCCCTCCGTGTCTCCACCTGGAGCAGCTTCCCGCCAGGCTCTTACTGATGCCCCAGCATCTCATTCGAGCACCAACCTTCCCAGGAGAGCCTTCCTGGCCGCCCGCCCCCGACCCAGGCTGGTCATGCCCACTCACTCAGAACGTCTCCACCACCAACCAGGCTGCTGGCTTTCTGTTCATCACCCCCATGAAGTTGTGTTCCTCGAAATGACACCTCTGTTTCCCCAAAACCTAGCGTGGTTGAAGCTCTTCACATATTTTTGGAGGGGCGAAGGATATTTCCCAGGTAAGTTTCTGCAGTCAAGGGCATTGGTACATACTGAGATAGGGTCTCTGTTGACCTCGGAACTCCTGACTTGGGGGCTAAAGAATTCTTTGCTAGTCGGGGGCGGGCGGTCCCTGTGCATTGTGGGATATTCAGCAGCACCCTTGGCCTCAACTCACTGGATGCCAGCACCCTTCAACCCACTCCCAACAACCGAAATGCTTCTAGCCTTTGCCGAATTTCCCCTGGGGACTGGGGGTGGGGGGGTTGTGGACCACGTCCAGTGAGAACCTCTGCACCAAGATCCAGGCAGGGCCCCTTGGGGACGTTCTAAAAGTGCAAAGCCTGGATGTGGACTCCAGACAATGTATGAAATCTCATCAGAAATACCACATTTATTATCGTCTCCTGAATGATTTATAACTTTATATATCTTGTAAATAATTAAGAAACGGGCCTGGGAACCTCTTCCAACAGATCGTCTGATAGGAATCTTAAATCATTTGCTATAAGATATTGACCCTGGTCTGATTCATTATTTACAAACCTCACTAAAGCCTGGGCTGTGGAAATGCTGCGTCAAAGCGGTTCCCATCCAGATCTTATTTAAAAAGAGCTTAGAAAATTTGGAGGGAGGGGGAGGGGAGATAAAAATTTATAAAGGCCCAAACTTTCCGATGGAGGAAATTTCACCCAAAGCTTGTTTAACAGAAGAGGGTGAGGTTCGGGGAGGAGGAACGCCCAGAATTGTAGCCCCAGGTGAAGTATATCCTAATTAGAAAGGGATGGGTGAAACATTTGCTAAATCATTTCATATTCTTGAGCTCCATATATACTGGCTTCCTTTGGGGGACCTTCCTGCCTGTGCGCAGAGGGGAAAAGTCACAGCCTTTGAGCAGGGAGGGATGAGAAAATGAGGCCTCCTCGTCTCAAAGTCCGTGTGGCTGGACAAGGTTGCTCCCCAGTGGCTCCCATCTCCCAAGACCAGCAGGTCCCCCACCTTGCCCCAGGCCACTGCGAAGGTCCCAGGTGGGGAGGTGAAGCCTGTGATCCTGGAATGTTCCCGAGCAAAAGAACATCCCACATTGGGAATCTGGCTGGAAATGCTGATCTGGGGACCACATCCACGGAGACCTTCCGTCTGTCATTCTGAGGCAGGACCCCGATGGTATTTTATATATTTGTATATACTTTTTATGATGGGCTCTATGCCGGGACACAGGTAAGACAAGGACCCCACTGAGAAATGCCACCCTAAAGAGGAAAAGGGCCCAAGGACTTGCAGAGGCTGCACCCACGGGGGCCTGGAGACACATTCCAGCACCTGGATGCTCTGTAGCTCTGGTCAGCTGACCCGAGAGTTTGATTGGGTGACACCGTACCCAGTAAAAAGGGCTCCCAGGGGGCTCAGGGGTCAGGAACCCACCTGACAATGCAGGAGACTTGGGTCCAACCCCGAGGCCCCGGGAAGGTCTCCTGGAGGAGGAAATGGCACCCACTCCAGTGTTCTTGCCTGGAGAATCCCATGGGCAGAGGACTCTGGAGGGCCATGGTCCAAGGGGCTGCAACGAGGTGGACACGACTTAGAGACTAAAACAACATAGTAAAACTGCATGTTAGTCAAAGGGAACTAGGAATTTGTGTATTTTCAGTTTCGTCACAAATCCCAACGTCCAGTCATTTAGCAATAATGTTGGCCTTTCAAATTTTACCATCTAGAGACTTAAGAGAAAAGGATCCAACATACAGATTCTTAAGATCTACCCCCAGAAAATCCAGTTCGGTAGATTGACGAGGGCAGGACTCTGAGATTTTAACAAGCACTGGGATTCACGTAGTGGCAAGCACACTATGGCCAGAGGTCGCTCGTGAACCCCTAGCTCCACGGGTCTTGGAACAGCAAGGCTACCAGAGACCCGTGAAACAGGCAGCCTTGGGCAAGACCATCCTAAGAGCCCCAATTCCTGGGATGATGAGCAGGCACCAGTTCTAGAGAGAGGCAGTGCAATCAGCTCTGAGCTATGCAGAGTTGAGCTGGGGCGGGGGTGGCGGGGAAGGGGTCGGCCTGGCACCCACCAGCAGCAGCCCACGCTCACACCTGCAGAGCGCCTGGTCCTGCTAGAGATGCTCTGACTGGGGCATCTGGGTTCTGCACACCAGGTGCACAGCTGGGGATGGGGGTCACAGCTTCCACTTGACGAAAGCTCCATCCAGAGTCAAGACAAGCTGTACCCCCTCCATGATCAAGGGGCCTATCTGTCCCTTTTCGCTCACTGTCCTCCAAACTCATGGCCAGCAGTCACCATTCTCAAGAAAGGTCCTCTCTGCAGCCTCCATGTCCAGAGCACGCCCCCCATCTCCTGGACCACACACCTGCCCAGGCCAGCCGCTCCCACCAGGGAGGACCACGCCCAATTCCCGGGGTTTCAGTGCAGACTCCGACTTGCCTACTCAGACCAATGTGGACTGTAACAGCTTTTGTATTAGTCTCCAATTTCTTTTTTTTTTTTTTAATGTTTATTGGAATACAGTTGATTTACAATGTTGTGTTACTTTCTTTTGTACAGCCGAGTGAATCAGTTACACATAGACATAAACCCACTCTTTTTAGATTCTTTCCTCATATAAGGCCATTACAGAGTATTGAGTGGAGTGTCCTGTGCTCTGTAGTAGGGCCTTATTAGTTACCTATTATTTTAAACAAGAAGAATTTTAAAGAATTTATTTGGAGCACCGGGTCTTAGTTGAGAAATGCCGGATCTTCAATCTTGGTTGGGGCGTGCAGGATCGAATTACCCGACCAGGGATCAAACCCAGGCCCCTGCGGTGGACGCGAGAAGTCTTAGCCAGGGAAGTCCCTAGTTATCTGCTTTATATATGGCCGTGTGGATGTATCAGTGCCAATTCTGATCCATTTCTGAGTCCGAATCTTCTCTCCCCAACGGGACTGGAAGCCACTGGAAGATAGGGCTCTGGATATGCCCACCTAACTTCCCACAACTCTAGGCAGGGGCTGAATCCAGAGTGGGGGCTTCAACAAATCCCCCCCTTGAATATTGATTAGACTCTCCCCCTCCCCCGCTTTCCCACTGACTATTAGATTCAAGCATCAAGGCAGCACTCAGTGGGAATGGAAAGGGGGAACTTTGCTGCAGACCAACTGGGTCCTAATTCCAGGCCCACCACTACCCATGCAATGCGACCTCCAGCCAGTTACCTAACTTCTCTGAGCCTGGATTTTCTCATCTTAAAAATGTAGGCGGAAACTCAACAACAAAAAAGTAAACCTTCTGATTCAAAAATGGACAAAGGACTTGAGTAGACATTTCTCCAGAGAAGATACACAAATATGCCCAACGAGCACATAGGAAGATGCCCAGCATCACTAATCACTAGAGAAATGCCAGTCAAAACCATAGTGAGGCACCATCTCACACCTATAGGGGGCCACTATCCAAAACACAGAGAACGAGTATTGAGGAGGCTGTGGGAAAACTGGAACTCCCAAATGGATGTTTGTAGACCATGTTCATGGAGGCATTATTCACAATAGCCAAAACATGGAAGCAACCCAAGTGTCCATGAGCAGACGGTCGTGTGTGGTGTGTGTGTGTAATGCAATGCTATTCAGCCTTAAATAGGAGGGGAAATCCTTTAGTATGTTACAACATACCTTAACCTTGAGGACTTGATGCTAAATGAGATAACCCAGCCACAAAAGACAAACACTGTGTAAGTTCACTTACACAAGGTCTTTAGAGGAGTCGGATTCATAGAGACAGTGAGTACGGTGGTGGTTGCAAGCGCTGCAGGGAGAGGGAAGGGGGCGTTATTTTTTAATGGGTGCAGAACGGCAGACCCATGAGATGAAAAGAGCTTGTGGATGGATGGTGGTGGTGGTGGTCGTGGCTGCACAAGTATGAAGGGGCTTAATGCCACTGAACTTAAGCATGGTTAAGATTGTAAATTTCATGTTTTATGTATTTTACAAATAAAAGGGAAAATGGGGATGGTCATAACCAGCATAGATGTTCTCTTAAAAATCAAACGAGATATGAAAGTACCTGGCACACCCTGAATGTTTCCTCCCCTCCTTCTTCCTCCTGGTCACAGGAATGCATGCGCTTGACCCAACAACAGGAGCAGAATGTAACAGCAAGTGGGGTCCAGGCAGTCGACATTCTGCCTCGGGGGCTCCCCTCGTGGAGCTTATTCCTCATCAGTAAATGAGGGGGGAATCTCATCAGCTTCAAGAGCCCAGAGCCCCTCTCCAATGACAGTCAAGGGTTTCCGGTGTCCACAGCTTGTGACCCCGGGCACACAGGTTCAGCATACGCCCACCTGAGTGTTTCGGGCTGAATTGTGTCATCCCCTAATCTCTCCCCGGCAAAAATCGGCATGTTGAGGTCCTAACACCCAGGACCTCAGAATGTGACCTTACTTGGAAGTAGGCTCTTTACACAGGCAATTGAGTTAACCTGAGGTCAGTGTGACTGGTAGCCTATAAAAAGGGAAAGTGTGGACACAGAGAGACACACACAGGGAGAATGCCACATGACATGAAGGCAGAGACGGGGTGACGCGTCTACAAGGCAAGCAACATGGAAGACTTGGAGCAAACCACCCGCAGCAAGAAGAGTAGACTGGCACCTTTCCCCATCACAGCCTCAGAAGGAACCGGCCCTGCTGACATCTTGATCTCGGCCTTCCAGCCTCCAGAAATGCTAAAGAGTAAACCTCTGTGGTTCAAGCTGCCCAGTTTGTAGTCCATTGTTACAGCCGCTGACCTAGCAATCAAATACACCAAGTCCTGATAGACAGTGTGGATTTAGAGTCTGGGAAGTTGCACAGAGCCCTGGAAGCTGCCTAGGAACAGAGGGCAGGGGCTGTGCTTGCCAGGGATGCATGCATCTTGCAAAGCCCCTCCTGAGGACCCTGGCTGGGGAGGAGGCCCCCCTGGGGCGGGGAGGGGCAGCCCGAGAGAGGCACCTACAGTCCCGAGGACAGGGCCTCAGCAGCCCCCGGGAGTTTATTATTTATAAGGTTCTGGCATCATTCTGCTCTAACTCACTTCAGAGAGTTTTTAATATTTCAGAAACAGATGAGCCTTGCATTGCCCAAGCTGATTCGTGCTCTTAGTCATACAAATCACTTCCTCCCAAGGAATGAGGCAAGATGACTTCAAGTTAAACATCTCAGAGGTTGTGCAGAGGGAAGGAGCTGGTGCCCCTGGAGGCTCCAGCACCCCTAAACGGAGCTGGGACATAGCCATCGGGAGCACCTGGCTGCTCTGAGCCCAGGTTGCCTCTGTCCATCCCTCACTGCCCTGCCTGGCACCGTCAGCTGTCATCTGTCGGGGGCTGGGCCAGGCCCTCTGTGCCCGCTACCCCACGGACCCCTCCAATACTGCTACCCGCCCCCAACTCAGAGAAAAAGAAACTCAGGTCCAGAGAAGTTCAGTTAACACGCCAGAAGCTCCCCTGATGGTGATCTGAAGCCAGGATTCTAGTCCAGCTCTAAAGCCCAAACACCCAGTTCCTCCTCCCAACTGACCCATCCTACTGAAGGTCATCCTGGGGGAAGGCGACAGTGACGGCAAAGATCCGGGGTCAGACCCCGAGAGCCGTGGGGACACAGCCAGCCGTGGGCGTCTGATTAGCACAGCTGGGGTGCCTGCCAAGCGGGTGCGGGCCCTCGCTTCATAATCCTCAATCTAGACTATAAAAGGAATTTAAGATTTTTTTTTTTTTAAAGGTGACGCCTGCAGCAAGGCTTCATGAAGCCTTGGAAAGAAGGGAGGTTTGCCCAGGTCTTTCCCTGGCATGATCTTTAAGAGATCTGCTGGGGTCTCCCTTCCCCACTGCCCTGGCCCCAAATCTCAGAGCCTGTCCTACCCACTGTCCGAGGGCCCATGTCCCTGGGGACAGAGGCAGAGGTGTGACACAGAACCACCAGCAACGTGGACACGTAACAGGGAGGGGAGGGGCCCAGATTTTTGGACATCCTGGGGTGTGGGGAAGGCAGCTGCTCCCTGAGGTGGGCAAGGCAGGGGACATGTGCCCGGGGCCTTTGAGGGGGCGCCTTGGGCTGTCGAGGGGAGGCCCGCCCTGGACTCAAGCTTCTACTTTCACTGAACGGCCCACTGCCACTTACCGAGGTCCCGCAGAAACCTGGAAATGCCTCTGTTTCAGATCATGCTTTGTCTCACATCCATTACAATTTGTTTTGACTAAATTAATTTCAAAGGCTTCCCTGGGCCTAGGAGAAGGACAGGGAGTTGGGGTAAGAACTGTGAAGGAGCAGTTTCCTGAGGCCAACCTGCTCATCTTCACGCCCGCCCCCGCCCCTAGCCACATGCCCTCAGGCCCTTGGACGGCCAGCGGTGCTGGACGAACACCCGGCTCTCGGACTGCCCTGGAGAGAGCAGGCACCCAAAGGACCGTGAGTCCCCTCCGCCCCCTCTTCCTGTCTGGGCACGGTGTCCTAATGAGGAGGCAACGATCCCCGACGATAACCAAGGAAGCCCTGGCGGGCCTCCCCCACGGCCGCCCCACTCTCCGGGTCTGCAAGGACGAAGTTTAGCACCGAGGGCTTGGCTTCTGGCTCCAGCCTCATCTGCCTCTGTACTCCCTTCAGTGTCTTGACTTACTACGTTTCTCCGGGATGACGGGCCCTCCGAGAGGCATTCCTCCAGGCCCTTTCACCACGGATGTCCAACTCTGAGATGAAAGAGCACTGTCCCAGCTGCGGGACTCTCAGGACGTGCAGGTGGGAGACTGCGGTGGTCCAGGGGAAGGCATTGTGCTGGCCCCAGGGAGGCCCTTGGGACAATCTCCTCCAGGGGTGGTGGCTGGAAGAGCAGGGAACCAGGCTAGAAGGCACCAGAAGGACCATATCCCCGTCGTCCTACCCCCTTCCTCCCCTTTCTTCAAACCCCAGGCCATCCCGCCTTCCTCCAGGCTCTGGGGTCCGGAAGCTGGGTCTCTGCAGCCCCCTTGGCACACGGTGTCAGCCGCACCAGGCTTCTGCTCACAGGGACTGGCAGCACCAGCGGGGACACAGGGATCTGGGTGAGGAGGAGAGAGGGGTGATGCACAGACGGGTCCGCGTGGAGGGAGATGAAAGCCTCCTCAGCCCTGGGCACCTAGAAGTCCTCGAGGACATGGTCACTGGCCTCCCCACCCCACGCGTCAGCGGCAGGGCCTCAGTGTTGACACTGAACAGCTACCAAGGTGCGCAGGTAAGAGCTCCAAGTGCCCCGCCCGAGTGGAGCCTAGACACGACCCCCCGGTCCCCCAACCCCCAATTCCCAGCTCTTTCTAACGGGCCACCCAGAGTCAGGGCCAGCTCAGCACCCCAGTCGGACACGTGCACACACAGGAGGTGGATGCTCACAACGTCCAGCTCACCCCGCCCGCTGCGCCAGGTAAAGGCGGCCTGAAGCGCATGGGGCGTGTGGCCAAGGGCAGCAAAGGGCAGGCTGTCCCAGGCATGATGCACCCTCTCTTCCACAGGGACCACAGCTTCTGTGTGTTCTCTTTGCTGTGTTTTCAGATGATCTAAAGTAGCCAAGGGCTGGGGGGGCGGGGGCAGACAGGCAGGAGAAGTGAGGACCAAGGACACCTCCTTCCTCCACCTTCATCACTGGGTTACCTCTAAGGCTCGCCCTCTGGCCCAGAGCACGCCTGGTGGGGCCTGGGACGGCACCCTCCCACCAGGACAGAAGCCTTCGCATCCCATCGACTTCCCCTGGCCTTGCTGCCCCAACACGGAGGCCACTCTCCTTTTCTGCAGGCTGTGAGCCGCCCTCCCCAACTGGCTGTCCTATCCTGAGTCCGTGACCCTTCCCTACCCATCTCCCAGCCCCACCTGGGAACAGGGCTGACCTTGGGCATACACCTGAATGGGCCAGGGTTGGGGGGTGGTGCGGGGGGTGCATTTAACATTTCCCTTAACCTTTAAGCCACACAGAGGAGTTAAGGAGGAACTGCAGGCCTGTTTTACAGGGAAGAAAACTGAGGCTCATAAAGAAGCACATGGTGTGGCTTAGACTGAGCGGAAGTCTGTCTAGCCTCAGAAGCCAGGCGCTTTCCTTTACATCAACCACTGAAAGGTCTGACTTCCAACCTGAATGCTGAAGAACTGAGAAACAAACCTCCCAACCCCCTTCACTTGATCCTCACTGGACTGACTGATTTTATTAAGGAACCAAGAGTTGCTGGGTATCCTTCCCATCTCTGTACCACTTCTAGGTTTTCTGAGCAGTTCTACGTACAGTCACATGTTGATGGGATGATCCATCAGGACCTTCCCTGGTGGCTGAGTTGGTAAAGAATCCGCCTGCAATGCAGGAGACCCCAGTTCAATTCCTGGGTCAGGAAGATCCGCTGGAGAAGGGAAAGGCTACCCACTCTAGGATTCTTGGGCTTCCCTTGTGGCTCAGCTGGTTAAGAATCTGCCTGCAATGCAGGAGACCTGGGTTCGATTCCTGGGTTGGGAAGATCCCCCAGAGAAGGGAACAGCTGCCCACTCCAGTATTCTGGCCTGGAGAATTCCATGGACTGTATAGTCCAAGAGGTCACAAGGAGTCAGACACGACTGAGTGATTTTCACTTCAATTTACTTCATTAGGGTTCAGGCAGATATTGTGGAACTTTTTCTTGTCAATAAAGGCCACTTGATCAATATAAAGCTAATGTAAAATGTAAAACTGAACGTGATTTAGTAGAAAGACTCATTTTAAAATTTGTAAATTTAAGCAATTTCGGCATCTAATATTTTAGAAAAACAACAATATTGTACGGAACTTCCACACTGACATAGAAGGACCCCGGGAAAGGGATCACCAGGCACAGCACAGGCTGGAAAAGTGAGAGCCCGGCTGCACAAGTGCACACACGCTCCTGACATGAACCCCAGGCTGGGGCGGGGGCAGGGTCCTCGGGGAGGCGGGAGACCTTGGTCCTGGCAGCACACTCGGACTGTGGAGCCCGCGGAGTCCCTCCTCTCCAAGCGGTGGGACCTTGGGCAGGTTTCTGAATTGCTCTCGGGCCTCAGTCTCCCCATCTATGAGACTGATGGTGCCTAGTTTACAGGAGGGTAGATTCATCATTTCATTCAACAAATACTTATTAAGACCTACTACTTCTAGACTCTTTCTAGACTCTGGAAGTAGAGTAGTGAATGAGCCAGACAAGGTCCCTGGTCTCAGAGAATTTTTTTTTTTTTAACTTTTTATTTCTTAGTGGGGCTTCCCTGGTAGCTCAGCTGGTAAAGAACCTGCTTGCAGTGCAGGAGACCTGGGTTTGATCCCTGGGTCAGGAAGATTCCTTGGAGAAGGAAATGGCAACCCCCTCCAGTATGCTTGCCTGGAGAATCCCATGGACAGAGGAGCCTGGTGGGCTACAGTCCAGGGGGTCACAAAGAGTTGGACACGACTGAGCGACTAAACTACCACCACGATCGATTAACAACGTTGTGATAGTTTCAGGTGGACAGCGAAGGGATTCAGCCATACATATACATGACAGAGAATGTATTCTTTCAACACAGGTAGAGGGAGACAGATAAAGCACCAGAGATAGGATGATTCCAGATAATGAAGAAAATTAAACAGAATAACGTGCTGGTGGGTGGATGGACAGCTGGTGGGGAGCTGAGTGGGGACTTCGGAGCAGTCTTTTCTGGGGAGGCGACATTTGTGCTGAGACAGGCATGGAGGACCCAGGGAGCTCCAGGGGGCAGTGACACGGACATGCACCAAGGCCCTGAGTGGGGCGGGGGGTGGGGGTGGGGGCCTGGGGAACGGATCACAGGGCAGCACGTAAGGGGGAGGCTCAGGCTGGGCAGTCACACCTGGCACCCAGCTGGGGGTCAGTGACCCAGGGCACTGTCAGTCCCGGCAGAACACAGTTCACTAGAAGCCCAGACAGCGGCATTCTGGTAGGGAGTGGGTCCAACAGCAGTGGCTTCGCCCACTCTGAGACCTGTGGTGTTATCCCAAATGCCATCTGCAGCAGCAACAAGAACTAATAGAGAGCTGTGTCTACACCAGACTGGGAGAGCCAGGGTGGCTCCCAATACTCAACCCACTGGGGAGACAGCACCCAAAGATTGACTGTGTGCCCAGCCTGGGGCCGAGTGCCCAGGCAGTGCTCGGAGGGCACGTCTTCGCATTTTCAACCTCACCTCCGACAAGAGAGTCATCCCCTGCATGCACTCGGACACACACCTGCCCCGTGGTCCATGGAGAAGGCGGAAGTGGGAGGAGCCAGGGGGTGACCAGCCGGCCTTCTTGTCAGACATCATCCAGGAACCTAACCTCGAGCCAGCGTCGGGGGACTTGTTTATGAAAAGATGCTCTTCTGAATATCCCAGCTGCCATGGCCAAGATCAGATCACATCCCAGAGTTAACAGGGTAGAAATATACAAGTGCCGGGCTATGATCTCATGGCCAAAGCTGGCTGCGTGCTTCGTGTGGCCCTGTGCAAAATGAAAATGCAATGTTAAAAAGTGAGGAATCTTTAAAAAAAAAAAAAAACAACAACTCCCAATTGAGAACCTGATGCATAGCAGCAGGAGCTCAGCTAGGTGCTCTGTGATGACCTAGGTGAACGGGATGGTAGGGCAGGGGAGTAGGAAGGAGGTCCAAGAGAGAGGGGATATATGTGTACACACAGCTGATTCACGTTGCCGTACAGCAAAAACTAACACAGTATTGTAAAGCAATTATACTCCAATAAAAGAAAAAAACAACGAGGAATAATTCAAAAGGACCACAACAGCATGTAGGCAAGCACAGAAGCTTTGCAAGAGCAGGGCCCCCAGTAACTTCAGGGGTTTCCAGCCTCACCCACAGCTCAAAAAAAGGCACAAAGTTTTCAAACTCCAGCACCAGTGAGACCGAGGCCTCCTAGAGCTCAGACCCATGTGACACCCCACACACACACCCCCACCCGATGGCATCCTCTGGGCCATTGGCCTCCAAGTTTGTTGTGAGCGATCAGATCAGATAATGAAGGTGGAAGGGCCAGGGTGGCAGGCGCTACCCAAACAGGACGGATTACTATTATTCAGCCAGACTGGCGAGCGCCGGGATTTCTGAAGAACATTGACATCCCCCGGCAATTAAGTCAAATTAACATAATTCTAACAAAACATCTAATTTTAGCTATGTGTAACAATCTCCCCTCAGCAGCACAGACACTGTGCCTCACATCCCAGCAGCGCAGCACCAGAGACACAGGAAGGAGACCAAGGCTCAGTGACACAGGCCTCCCCCCACAGGCAGGCACCAGATTGCTTCTATTTTCACAACCGAAAGACCCGCTCCTGGATGGCTGATCTCACCCTCATGGCCAGCCGTCCTGCTGGCCTGGCTCCTCCGAGCTTCCCCAGCGACTGAGGGGGCCTCAACACCCAGAGCAGCCCCCTGGGAAAAAGATGTAGCAGCGCCTCTGCCGGAGGTGAGATCCTGAGACTCTCCCATGGACCAGGCCTCCAGCCTCAGTTTTCTGGTCTGTGAAATGGGAGCAATAATGCTCATCACGTCTCCGTGTGTCAAAAAGATCCTTTAAAAAGTCAACCATTGGGACTTCCCTGGTGGGTCCAGTGGTTAAGAATCTGCCTTGCAGCACAAGGAACCTGGGTTCAATCCCTGGTCAGGGAACTAAGATCCCACCTGCCGCAGAGCAACTAAGCCTGCATACCGCAAGTACTGAAGCCGTGGCTCTCTGGAGCCCTCATGCCACAACTAAAGTGTCCGTGAGCCACAGCAAAAGATCCCACATGACGCAGCAAATATCCTGAGTGTGCAACTAACACCCAATGCAGCCAAAAAAGAAAACTTCTTTTAAAAAAAGAAGTCAGTGATTATTCTCTGTTTCTGCGCACATGCTGAATGTAAATTATCAGATTCATTCATCCAACCAGCAGGTTCTAGGGACACAGAAATGACCATGGCACAGCCTCTCTGCAAAGTCTAACAAGGAAGCAGCAGTCAGGCCAAGCCGTGGCAAGCTGCACCCAAAGATCAGAGCCAGCCTGCTGGCAGTTCTCGTACAGTCCAGAAGCTGAGAATGGCTTTCACATTTTTAAATAGTAGGGGGGGGAAATAAAAGAATAACATTTTGTAACACGTGAAAAGGTGCTGAAATCCAACTTTCAGTGTCCATAAATAAAGTTTTATTGGAACCCAGCCATGCTCATTCATTTGCACACTGTCTATGAATGCTTCTTTGCCAGGCTGGCAGAGCTGAGTGCTTCCAATCAAGACTGAAAAATATTTCCTATCTGGCCTTTTAAAAGTTCGCCCAACTCTGGACTTCCTTCTAGTAGGGTGACCTATTAGAAACTGTCCTGGTTTGTCTGGGACACTGGGCTTCCAATCCTAAAACTGGTTCAGTCCCAGGCAGACTGGGACAGCTGGTAATTTCCTGCATTTCAATCATCTATTCTGCCCCCTTTCCCTTAGTCAAGTGTGAGCCCCTAAAGAGCAGAAGCACATTTGCTCTGTGTAGGCCCCCACCCTAGACAGGGGAAGTGAATAAAGAAAATAAAGGAAACAAACTACAAAATTCTAAGTATGCTGTGTCCACAAAAACAGGAAACACAGGAACAGTCTAAAATAAATATACGCTAACATACAGGAACAGTGTATTAGAGAATACAGCTACGGATGGTTTAAAAAAATGTTTCTCTGTTTAGTGAAATTCTTGTAATGTTATTAAATCACTTCTTAAAAAAATTAAAAATAAAAGCATGCCAACTTCTGGTTAAAACAAAACAATGATTGCTGGAATGGTGAGACTAGTAGGATGGCTAGAACACAAAAGAGGGGCAATTATTTCTGCTTGGTAGTCAGGGATGTCTTCTTGGAAGAGGTGATAGTTTTTCTGGACTTTAAGGATGAATAGGAGTTTGTTGGGTAGCCAAGGGGAGAGGGGTTTCAAACTTTGAGTGCAGCATGGGGTACGGCAGCATGTAGGCAAGGACCCTGCACAAATGATGAAGAGGGGCAAGGGAAGAAGAGAAGTGGGAAGGAAGAGCTTAGGCCAAGGATGGAGAACACAGTGTGCCTGCAAGAAGCTTTTCTTATCCCGTTTCCCCAAGAAACAGCACAATGAAATAGAGGGCAACTAAGACAGATAGGGCTTCCCAGGTAAGTAAACTGCCTTCCCAGTGGGAAGTTAAGGCCTTCCCGGTGGTAAAGAAACTGCCTGCAGTGTAGGAGACGCGGGTTGGATCTTTAAGTTGGGAAAATCCCCTGGAAAAGTAAATGGTAACCCGCTCCAGTATTCTTGCCTGGAAAATTCCATGGACAGAGGAGCCTGGCAGGCTGTAGTCCATGGGGTGGCAAAGAGTTGGACATGACTTAGCGACTGGATACAGCACAGCACAAGATAGATGACAGACATACAGACAGACGCACTTGGTAACTCAAGGGGCAACCAGGCCTTACCTCCCAGTAGTACCCAGAAGGCTCAGGTTCAGAGCTTGCTCATGCGTGTGCCTGGGAGAAGTGACCCCCCACCCCTGCGCTGGCCTCAGTTCCTCCTCAGAATGAGGAGGCTGTCCTTCACAAACGTGCCCCTGAGGCTGCGGATGCATGGAATAAACCCAGCGTTCGCAGCAGGCCGTGGCTGGCTGTGCACGGGTCCCCAGCCGGGCCCGAGCTGCACGTGGGACCTGAGAGCATGAGTTAGGACGGCGGCTGAGGGCTCATGGGAACACTCCATCCAGAGCACCTTTCTGTCCACCCGGCCCGGGGCGGGCTCAGGCTTCTCCACCCAGACTCAGCCCCCTGGCAGCCTCCTCTGTGCCAGGGTGCCCGGGGGGGCCCCTCTGCCCACAGTGCAGGGGAAACACCCCATCTCTGCAGGCTCTCCCACTTGCTGCCTGGACGTGGCAGGGCCCTTTCCATGTAGAACCAAAGGACCAGAGTCCCTCAGTCCTTCTCCGAGTTCCTCCTACCAGGTCACGCTCAACGAATCCCAGCTCGTAAGGGCAGGGATTTCTCGCCACTTTTACACATGAGAGCTGAGCCTGGGGGCCTGGCTCTAGCGTGAGCTGGGCCACTAGGAACGGCTGTGTGATCTGATGAGCCACTTCCCGTCTCTGGACCATGGTCTCCCCACAAAGGGGCAAGGCTGTGAGATCCCCAAGGTCCCTTCCAAGATGCTGTGGTAGCTGGTCTACTCCAATCCCTCTGTGCTACGGGTGAGAGGCTCAGAGAAGCGAAGCGATGGTCCCAAGGTCGCCCAGCCACACCTCAGCATCCTCAGTGCCGCACGCTCCCACAACCAGGCACTGGTCAGGCACCGCCTCGGACGTCTCTCTGTATCCATCTCCAGGTCTCTGTGTGTCTTGAGTCTTCACGAGGGAGGGCTCATGCCTTCTCTGCCAGGTGGTTTGGAGGCCCACATAGAACAGGATGCATTTCACCTTGCAGAGTCATGGAACTGTGTGGCGTTCTCGTCCACCTCCAAGCTCGGTGGTAAGGGCTTTTAAGATGTCCTCCATTTCTGGCCCCATGGTTCCGCCCTTAGAAATGTATTTCATTCTGTCTGAGCCTCATCACAGCCCTAGAGGCGGTAAGGTGCAGGCTTTCCCATCCCGCAGTTGGTGTGAACCCCAGCCCTGGCTCTGATCAGCTGTGTGACCTGGGGCGGTCACTTAACCTTCCCGAGCCCTCCAAGGTCCTGTACAATGGCCCATTCAGCCAGCCTCCCGGGTCAAGTGGGCTCAGGTGAGTCACATCCCCTCTGTCCCTTCCGTTCCTCAGCGGAGAGAATACGGGCCACTGATGGCCGGGCCTTGCTGCATCCCTGCGGGCGGCGGGATAGGCAGCTGGTGGAGGCGGAAAACCAAATGCAACATGGGTTTCAATGCACCACACGCTACATCTGCTTCTGCCCGCTTGTTACAAAACTCCAGGACTTCAGAGAGAGACAGTCTGAAGACACACAGCACAGGCATGTCCAGACGGTGTGAACCACACTGAGTCTCCCCAGGCTCACTGTCCTCGCAAGAGACACGCCTGTTACCTGCCTCTCTGCCTAGCCTCCAAGAGTACAGCAAAGTAACTCACTGGCCCTGCTGGCCACCCGCCCAGCTCCATGTGACAGTGGCTATTGTCACTGAAGCCTGAGATCCAGGCACTCACCTCCGGGATGATGCAAGCACTGGAGAAGGTTCTAGTCCAACAACAGCCCAGCCCTGGCCATCCCCCTCCTGGAACGCTGCTCCTTCCTCTCTCAGCCCCTGGAGAAAAGGGGCTGGGTTTGCAGGGCCTGGGACGTTGCATTCCCCAGACAAGGCAAGGACTATGGGGACAGAGGCTGAAAAAAAGTAAACAAGCTTCGGCTGGGGCTGAATTGGGGAGACCAACCTCTCCCTCATAGCTCAACCAGATGAATCCGCCTGCAATGCAGGAAACTCAGGTTCAGTTCCTGGGTCCGGAAGATCCCCTGGAGGAGGGAATGACAGCCCACTCCAGTATTCTTGCCTGGAGAATCCCATGGACAAAGGAGCCTGGTTGGCTACAGTCCTTGAGGCCACAAAAGTGGCACACAACTTAGCGACTAAACCATCACCATCACCATCAACTTCTCCTGAAAATCTTGGCTCCTTGGGAGCTCAGTAAGTGACAAAGCAGGGATTTTCCAAAATTACATAATTCGGCTCTAAAAGCCGAGTCTCAGAAGAGTCAGGATGGGCTGACAAACCGCGGGACGCGTCTATCCCGCGGTGCATCCCCTGTTCTTTGGGCCAGGGATCTGCTGTGTCTGCTCTCCAGAAAACGGCAGGCGGTGGGGACCCTTCCCCCATCAGAATCAGGGCCTCCTGGGCTCCTTCAAGCTCGGGGAGGAGGCTGGCTTTGCTCATGCCCTTGAAAGCAGGTGACAGTCTCCCTCACCAAGCACTGAAAACAGAAGGTGCCCGCTCTCTCATTCTTTATTCATCTGGCAGGTGCCCTCTGCCCTCCCAGAGGCTGCACTCGTGATAAACGTAGGAGGTGGCACCAAACTGGCCACAGCAGGGAGTCTGAGGAGTCACGGGGGATGCCTGACGAACCCTGCGCCCAGGGGACCAGACTGCTGACCTTGAGCACGGCCGCCTTCCGGCAGCCCGTGTGACCCCAGCCCTCGCCAGCACGCCCTCCTCTCCCTGGTCTGCCCATGATAGCGCCAGCCTCAAGGGGGTGACCCGTCAGAGGGGATGAGTGTCCACACACTGAGCCAGTACCTCGAGCTACGCAGTCTTCCACGCTGTTGCCAACATCCCTGTGCCCGGCGGTCTGGGGTCCATCAGAGCTGGACCTCAACACCCGAGGGCCTCCTGCATCCAAGTGTCTGCCCGGCACACCTTCGGCCACGGCGGGCCAGCTGCCCTGAGGCCTTGGAAATTCACATGTTCATGGAACTACCCTTACTCCCCCAGAAGAGCCTTAGTTGCATGCATGCGTGCTCATTCATGTCCAACTCTTTGTGACCCTAAGGACTGTAGTCTACCAGGCGCCTCTGTCTATGGAATTTTCCAGGCAAGAACACTGGGGTGGGTTGCCATGTCCTTCTCCAGAGGATCTTCCTGACCCAGGGATCAAACCTGGGTCTCCTGCATTGTAGGCATATTCTTTACCATCTAAGCCACCGGGGAAGCCCAGAAGAGTCTCAGAAGCCCTCTAAACCAGTTCCCTTGCTTAAGAGGTGGAGAGAAGAGAAGCGAAAGGCAAAGGAGAAAAGGGAAGATATACCCATTTGAATGCAGAGTTTCAAAGAATAGCAAGGAGAGATAAGAAAGTCTTCCTCAACGATCAATGCAAAGAAATAGAGCAAAACAATAAAATGGGAAAGACTAGAGATCTCTTCAAGAAAATTAGAGATACCAATGGAATATTTCATGCAAAGATGGGCACAATAAAGGACAGAAATGGTGTGGACCTAACAGAAGCAGAAGATGTTAAGAAGAGGTGGCAAGAATACCCAGTAGAACTGTACAAAACAGATCTTCATGACCCAGATAACCATGATGGTGTGATCACTCACTTAGAACCAGACATCCTGGAATGTAAAGTCAAGTGGGCCTTAGGAAGCATCACTATGAACAAAGCTAGTGGAGGTGATGGAATGCCAGTAGAGCTATTTCAAATCCTGAAAGATGATGCTGTGAAAGTGCTGCACTCAATATGCCAGCAAATTTGGAAAACTCAGCAGTGGCCACAGGACTGGAAAATGTCCATTTTCATTCCAATCCCAAAGAAAGGCAATGCCAAAGGATGCTCAAACTACCATACAACTGCACTCATCTCACAAGCTAGTAAAATAATACTCAAAATTCTCCAAGCCAGACTTCAACAGTATGTGAACTGTGAAACTTCCAGATGTTCAAGCTGGATTTAGAAAAGACAGAGGAACCAGAGATCAAATTGCTAACATCCACTGGATCATGGAAAAAGCAAGAGAGTTCCAGAAAAATATCTATTTCTGCTTTATTGACTATGCCAAAGCCTTTGACTGTGTGGATCACAAGAAACTGTGGAAAATTCTGAAAGAGATGGGAATACCAGACCACCTGACCTGCCTCCTGAGAAATCTGTATGCAAGGTCAAGAAGCAACAGTTAGAACTGGACATGGAACAACAGACTGGTTGCAAATAGGGAAAGGAGTATGTCAAGGCTGTATATTGACACCCTATTTATTTAACTTATATGCAGAGTACATCATGAGAAATCCTGGGTTGGATGAAGCACAAGCTGGAATCAAGATTGCCGGGAGAAATATCAATAACATCAGATATGCAGATGACACCACCCTTATGGCAGAAAGCGAGGAAGAACTAAAGAGCTTCTTAATGAAAATGAGAGTGAAAAAGTTTGCTTAAAACTCAACATTCAGAAAACTAAGATCATGGCATCTGGTTCCATCAATTCATGGCAAATAGATGGGGAAACAATGGAAACAGTGATAGACTTTATTTTTATTTGGGGGGGCTCCAAAATCACTGCAGATGGTGACCGCAGCCATGAAATTAAAAGACACTTGCTCCTTGGAAAAAAAGTTATAACCAACCTAGACAGCATATTAAAAAGCAGAGACATTACTTTGCCAACAAAGGTCCATCTAGTCAAGGCTATGGTTTTTCCAGGAGTCAGGTATGGATGTGAGAGTTGGACTATAAAGAAAGCTGAACACCAAAGAACTGATGCTTTTGAACTGTGATGTTGGAGAAGACTCTTGAGAGTCCCTTGGACTGCAAGGAGATCCAACCAGTCCATCCTAAAGGAAATCAGCTCTGAATATTCATTGGAAGGACTGATGCTGAAGCTGAAACTCCAGTCCTTTGGCTATCTGATGGGAAGAACTGAATCACTGGAAAAGACCCTGATGCTGGGAAAGATTGAAGGCGGGAGGAGAAGGGGATGACAAAGGATGAGATGGTTGGATGGCATCACCGACACAATGGACATGAGTTTGAGTAAGCTCTGGGAGTTGGTGAAGGACAGGGAGGCCTGGTGTGCTGCAGTCCATGGGGTCACAAAGAGTCAGACACAACTGAGAGACTGAACTGAACTGAACTGAATTGAGAGGTGGAGAACTGAGGCTGGAGAAGTGTCCAGAGCTGTTCCAGAGAGAAATGAACTAGAATACGGGCTCGGCTCTCCTGATCCCACAATCTGCTCTTTTCGTCCACAACCCACGCAGCTAATGCTCGCACATCATTTGGGGGTAATGAGTGAGGAGGGGAGGCCCCTACTATCCAGATCACACATAGTCATCACCCGCTGAGAAACGCAAGGTAACGGGTCCATACCTTGTGTGGGGCAGCAAGTGCCATTCGCTGTGACAGACGGCAGAGTGGAAAGGTGTCCTGGACGTCCCCCTCCCTGACCTCCCTTCAGGCCAGGCACCTCTTCTCTGGTATCTCTGGCCCACACTTGGGAGAGCTTCTTGGAGGGGGTGACGGCAGATACGGAAGGTGCACGGGGCAGGGTGGCACCGCATGGGGTATGGGGTAAGACCCCAGGGGTAGGCAGGGCGTCAACATCTTCGGAAGTCATGAGGAAAAGCCTGGCTTCAGCCTAAAGGTGACAAGAGGAAACCAGAAGGGCTCATGATGAGAAAGGACGTAGGCCAGACTGGAAGGGCAGCCTTGGAGGTTCCGGAAGGCACAGTGGAGGCACAAACTGGGTGGAGGAAGCTGAGTTCATGGAAGAGACCCTCACATGCTTCTCCGGAAGAATCTAATGATGTTATTGCATTCACCTTGGTACAGAGTCATTTCATCTTGGTTCAGAGTCATGAAGGATACTCTTTCCATATGCCTCTTCCAAGTCCTGTTGTGCGTGAGGCAACATCGACAAGTGGGTTAAAGTGCTAAGACTCAACCCTGCAGCTTGTAGCCCAGACGTCCTTCAAAGGCAGATATGCTCAAGAATCAGGTCCTCAGGCCACAACACACACGCACAAGCCAGAAGATAACGTGAAAAGAAAGGCCAACCGTTGAACCACGGTCTGCTCCACCTACAGCAGAGCGCGAGGTCCAGCTGCAGCATTGTGGTTCCCAGGACACGGCTCCACGTCCACAGGGGCACAGGGTTCCATGCACACCGCATGAGCTGGGATCGGCTTCTCGTTTCCCAGGGGGCAGAGACTAAACCTCCTCTTTTCAAGGGCAGTGAATGGATCTGCCAAACCTCCACACCACATGAGAAAGTAACATCTCCATAGATTCAACACAACTCTACCGACATTTCAGACTTGGACATCTTTCTGACTTGGGCTGTTTCTGATTCTTTGCTTTCACTGGCATTTGAGATCAGGCTCACATTTCTTCATTTTTCCTAATTCATTTAAGAAATTGGCAGTGATGCTGGATGAGCGAGAGGAATCCTTGATGGTCATCTCTGGAAAGGAACCCTGAGCCTATTAAGGGTCATGCCTTGGATCTCACTGGTTGCTCCCCATGGAGGGTAGGGGGATGGGTGCAAGCAGGAACTAAGGCACCCGACTGGCAGGTATTGAGTGCTTACTGTATGTCGGGTGCTTGGGGGCTTCCCTAGTGGCTCAGATGGTAAGGAATTTGCCTGCAGTGTGGGAGACCTGGGTACGATCCCTGGGTCAAGAAGATCCCCTGCAGAAGCAGAATGGCAACCCACTTTGGTATTCTTGCCTAGAGAATTCCACAGACAGAGGAGCCTGGCAGGTTACAGTCCATGGGGTTGCAAAGAGTCAGACACAACTGATCAACTAACACTTTCACACACATTAACTCATTCAATCCTTCCAATAACCCTGAGTGGTTGTCCAGTAGATATTTCCTCTGCCCTACAAATGACAAAACCAAGACTCAGAGGAAAACTGAGAACCTTGCCCAAAATCGCCCAGTTAGCAAACATTTGGGACACAGTCCCTGGGCCACCTGACTCCATCCAAGGCCACTGTTCGTGTCTCTGCAGCTCGGACATCTTGACCAAGACGCCCTCCTGGCATACACAGTGGTCCACACAATCTCCTGGCCTCCTTACTGGGCACCATGGCCTAACTTCATCTAGCACCCATGAGGCGATGTTGAAACTGAATTCTGACAGCGGAGCCGGTGTCCATGCTTGAGGCCAAAATCTCAGCCAATGGAAGATCCAAAGGCAAAGAACACGTACATATCCTAAGTCCTAGAAGAAGGTCAGAGGACAGCTGAGGGCAGCTTGCAGGAGAGATGAGACAGGAAAGGCAGCTCTGGGCTAGACTGGGGACCTTGGACGCTGGAGTAAACTTCTAGGACTTTATTTTAAGGGCAATTAGGAAGCCAGCGAAGGATTTAAAGGCAGGAGTGTCAGAATCTGATTTGCATTTTTGGAAGATCACGCTGGCTGTGGAATTGAGCGTTCCACCCAACACACACACACACATACGTTTTCAGGCTGGTTTACAATGGACAGCTCCTCATGCCAAGACCCAGCTGCCTGGACTCTCAGGACCACACTCCAGCTCCACTTGGCACCAGAACATTCTGTTACCTACTGGGCTCCAGTCCACATCACCTTAGAATTCTTTACTGGCATGTGAGGTCATCCATCCATGCCAGCTTCCGTCTCTAGGAGACACACAAGCAGAGGATGCCTGGGACCCTCCTTGACAAGCAAGGCATTCTCTGTCTTTTAATTACATTACATTTTTAAATGCTATTACAGCTGAAGCCTATTCCTACTTGTTTATTAGAAGCATATTCTTAAAAACCTGTTCTCTTAAGCATCATTTTGAATGAATGCATAGCATTTCACAACTTGGGTGAGGGCACCAAGGTAACATCTTTAAGAGTGGCAGTGATTTTCCTGGTGGTCCAGTGGTTAAGCATCCACCTGCCAACGCGAGAGACACAGGCTCGATCTCTGGTCCGGGAAGACCCCACACGCCTCAGGCCAACTAAGCCCACAATTACTGAGCCTGTGCTCTAAAGCCTGGGAACGCAACTACTGAGTCCACACACCCTAGAGCCCACGATCCACAACAAAAGCCCCTGCAGTGAGAAGCCCACCCACCACAACCAGCGGAAAGCCCACCACGTAGCAACGAAGATCCGGTCTGGCCAAAAAAGAAAGAGTGACGAGGGGAGTCCCTGGTGGTCCAGGTGTTAGGATTACACTCTCGTTGCCAAAGGCCTGGATTCAAGGCCTGGCCGGGGAACTGAGAGGGTAAGTCCTGTCCCCACTGCAGTCCACCTCTGCCCTGCGCCTCCCCTGCAGGCACGAGTATCCACCAGTCAAACGCCTGAGCTCCCCCCAAGCCTAGTCTTGCAGGCTTGCCAGGTACACGGGCCTTAATTAAGGCAATCTCTCAGACGCTTTGTACACCAGGGCTTTGTGGAAGAGCTCAGACTTGAACTGAGGGCCTTTCCTCTCCTTCCCATGGAGTCTGACAGCTTCCCCCCACATTGAGGAACACTTCCTATTAGCTCCCCCTCCATCACATGAGCCCCCGGAAGCTATTGAACAGTTCAGTTCAGTTCAGTCACTCAGTAGTGTCCGACTCTTTGTGACCCCATGGACTGCAGCACGCCAGGCCTCCCTGTCCATCACCAACTCCCAGAGTTCACCCAAACTCCTGTCCATTGAGTCAGTGATGCCATCCAGCCATCTCATCCTCTGTCGTCCTCATCTCCTCCTGCCCTCAATCTTTCCCAGCATCAAGGTCTTTTCAAACGAGTCAGCTCTTCACATCAGGTGGCCAAAGTATTAGAGTTTCAGCTTCAGGATCAGTCCTTCCAATGCATATTCAAAACTGATTTCCTTTAGGATGGACTGGTTGGATCTCCTTGCATTCCAAGGGACTCTCAAGGGTCTTCTCCAACACCACATTTCAAAAGCATCAATTTTTCGGCACTCAGCTTTCTTTATAGTCCAACTCTCACATCCATACCTGACTACTGGAAAAAACCATAGCCTTGACTAGACAAACCGTAGATCCCATAAAAAGGACTCATCATTTTCCTCCTCACCCGCTCCATGAAGGGCACCCAGCTCCATAAAGGGCACCACCAACTAACCACCCCAGCGCCAAGTCAGATATGAGGCCTCACTGCCATTTCATATCACACACACGTGGATGTCTTAATGTATGTCCAGAAGAAACCCACAGCATCATCCTCAATTACTTACTCACACCCACTTTATTACTCACAAAGACGAACTTCCTCCACCACCCAGATGTCTACAGTCTGTCACACGCTCCATCACCATTGGCTGCCGAGCATGACCACCTTACCCTTCTCTGGACCACTGCTCAGCGTTCTCAATGCCCTGCTCACTGTGCAACTGCCCTATCCTGACCCACCTCTGCCCTGGAGGCGCAGCAGCTTTGCACACTTCCCTCTGGAGTTCTTCAGGCTTCCTCTGGGCTTTGGCCCTGGCCTGGCCCCAGCTCAGCTTCCTCTCTAGCTCCCCCTGTCCTCCCGACCACACTCTTTCAGCTCCTGCTACTGGGCTCACAGGTCCTGGGCCAGCTCTGTCTCCAGACCCCACTGGCTCACCCTCCACCCTTGCTGTGGCCTCAGCTGAATGTCCTGTCCCTCATCACCTGGCTGACCCTCAACAGTCCATGAGGACCCAGCCTCTCCCCCAGAGAGCCTCCCCAGACCCTACTCCCAGCCAGGCTTACTCCTCCCACAAGACTGGCCACAGTGCTCAAGTCAACCCTCCCTTCCCCACGTCCTTTGGGAAAGTGGACACAGGACAAATAAGTCCAGACAAACCTCCTACCCTCTCCTCTCTTCCCTTCACCTGCTGGTTCGATTCGCCCTTGGTCCTGCCGCGCCCACCAGCTGCTTCCTGTCTGTCTGCTAGAACAGAGCCTCCACGCTGCTCTGTGGAAGCGTCATCACCCGGGGGGCCTTACTGGACAGGCGGGTTCCTGGCCCTACCACCCCCAGTGGCCGATTCTGCAGGGAGGCAGTGGGGCAGGTGTGCTCGCGACAAACCCTCTCCTCAGGGTGGCTCTGAGCCTGGCAACGTGGGGGAGCCGCCGGGGCCGTTTCTTTCTCTCCCCGCTCTTTCCTTGCGGGTCTCACCGTGAGCGTCTGGGGCTATCCCTTCCATCTCAGAACTGGGTTAGGCATCATGGCTCTGGCCAGTCCATAACTAAGTGCCTCCTTCCCTTCCCTCTCCTGGGATGCTTCCTCTGACTCCACCCTGACTTCTCCCAACTCTACTTTAAGGCTAGTCTATACCTTCTCATCTCTTGAGCCTGTTTCCTCTCTGACTGCACTGCTCTTCATGGGCACCTCTTAACCTACTGGACTTCTTAGGAACGGAAAATGAAACCACAGAGATTCAAGGGAGGGACTCAGGGCAGGAGTCTGGCCCTGCTGTTTCTGTTCCCACACATCCAAATTGAGGTCTTGGCAAGCATTACACTAGGGGCCCAGGACCTCACAGGTATCCAGAAGAAAGCAAAAGTCCCAGAGAGTTAGGGGGAATGGATGAAAACGGAGACACGTCTTCACCATAACTCCATGTAGAAGCATGTTATTAAATGATTATACAGAGAAGATGCCAGCTCTGTGGCAGGAAGTGTGGCGGGCGCATGCTCAGTCATATCCAACTCTTTGCAACCCCATGGACTGTAGCCCACCAGGCTCCTCCATCCACGGAATTTTCCAAGCAAGAATACTGGAGTGGGTTGCCATTTCCTTCTCCAGGGGATGTTCCCAGCCCAGGGATCGAACCCGCATCTCTTGCATCTCATGCACTGGCAGGACTCTTTACCACTTGTACCACCGGTAGGAAGGGAAATCTCTAAAACAGGCAGTAAAGCAAGAAAGGACCGTTCTGTGAGGCAGGTGAGATGGAAACAGAGCAGGCCGCCCCTGGGAGTCCCTCATAATCCGGCCCCTTGTCTTAACCCAAGGCCTTAACGGGGTCTTCACTATCCCACGGGCTGCTCCAGGGATGTTCAGAGGAGCCCGTGGACCCCACCACCCTCCTAGCATCCCGACGCCAGTGCTTCTGTCCTGAGCCCAGACCACGGGCCTCTGTTCTCAGCCTCCTCGGGTTACTTCCCACACTGGCAGCTTTCCCTCTAATGTGCAAATCCTTCCCGCGTAGGCAGGAAAAATCCCGGCATTCTGGCTCCCCTCCCAGCACCTGGTAGCCTTGAACACACGGAGGATATAACAAACGGGTAAGAAGGCAGCCTAGTGCAGAGGCCTGTGAACGAGTTTTGGACCCAGGCCCCAGCTCTGAGGTCACTGGCTGCCAGAGGATCCAGCGAGATGATGCCCATAGGACCCACAGCCTCTCATTACATACAGGCCCTCCTCAGATAAGCAAAGAAGGGTGTTTGCAGCTGTCATGGTCAAGGATGCCCTGAAATGGATAAAAAGGCATTAACTGACACTGCAAAAGTATTATCACCTTAGCAAAAACACAGGAAAATTTTCTTCTCAGGAAAGCATCTGGTCACATGGGCAGCAAAGGAGAAACAAAAGGTTTTTTTGGTTTCAAACTGGCTGGCCACTCAGTCTTTGCTTTATCCCTGAGGGTTCCTCATGCAAGTTCTCCTTTCCTGGAGGATGTGCTAGGCTTACACTCCTGAGATGCACAGGGTCTTCCCTGGAGGAGTCTAGTCTGCCCATAACAACACACGTTTCATTGTCTGTAATATTCCACACCCAAGATTTATCAGCCAGGGCTCTAACAGGGATGGTATTCTCAGAAAGTTCAGGAACCACGTTCATGTGCCTCTCTTGGCAAGCAGCTGTAATTGTCACCCAGGGCTTTAATAAAGCCCATCTCAAAGTTGTAGACTGCACCCATGGAGATAACTAAGCCCGCAATAATAAATCTTGTCAAAATAGGAAATTCATTTCTTTCCTGAAAATGAAATGGAGAAAATGATTTAAAGTGTCCTTTTTCTCATTTACCAGCACTGAAATAATAATGGGCTGGCCTTGCCAAGCCAATGTCAAGATTTCACGCCACCACTGGAAGTCAGGCCGGAGCTTTGGCTTTGAATTCATTAGAAAGAATAATTTAATTAACAAATGTTATTATGTTACTAACTGTAACCTCTTAAATAGACAAGAGTTTTAAAGTTTACAAAGTACACCTCCTTTATTCTCATTTCAATTTCACAGATGAGAAAACTGAGGCTCAAAGAAATTTGGTGGCCAATAGGTAGAGAACTGAAACCAGAATCCAGGTGCCTGACTCCCAGCCCAGCGCTCTGTACGAGGTAGATGTTTGAGCTGCTTTTCACGAACCAGGAATGGCGAGATGGAGCCAAGCAAAGCATATCTGCCTTTTCCAAAAACCAAAACACTGATGGCACCAGACTTTGCCTTAGTCAGAATAATTCAGGGAGGGGGAAAAGAAACCCCAGATTGACTTGGTTCCACCTCTATAGGGCCAACTCTTCAAACATCAAATAGAAAGACCAAGGGAAAAACTTCTGAACCAGTTAAGTGTAGCTCCTGAATCATTTCAAGCCATAAATATTTGTTGAGTGGTTATGTGCAAAGACTGGCTTTGGCTTCAAGGAGTTTATAATCTAGTAGAAGGGATAAAATAAGAACAAACGTCTCATACACACACACCCATGCGCGTGCACACACACACCCAGAACAAAGGCTGGGGCAACCCAGAATGCAGAGAGGGATGGAGGATTTAGGAAAGCCACTTCATGCGGAGAGCTGACTCACTGGGAAAGGCTCTGATGCTGGGAGGGACTGGGGGCAGGAGAAGGGGACGACCGAGGATGAGATGGCTGGATGGCATCACGGACTCGATGGACGTGAGTCTGAGGGAACTCCAGGAGTTGGTGATGGACAGGGAGGCCTGGCGTGCTGCGATTCATGGGGTCGCAAAGAGTCGGACACGACTGAGCGACTGAACTGAACTAAACTTGAAGAGTGATGGGCTTTGATGGTGAAGGAGGAAGGAATGGTTGACGGGTTCACCCTACGGAGACAAAGCCCGGGAATGAACCAACATACGTGAAAACTGCCTGGCACATGGAACCCACTCACTAAAACTTGCTTGTTTTTATGGAAAGATGGGAGGAAGAGTCCTTCAGTTCAGTTGTTCATTCGCTCAGTTGTGTCTGACTTGACTGAACTGAACTGAAGAACTCTTTCCCCCTTCTTTCCCAAAAAAACAAGCAAGTCCTTAGACTGAGGTGAAAATATAAACTTTGTCATATTGAGAGGAGATAAGCAGAACTAGCAAGCAAGAGAAGGGTCCCAGGGTTGGCTCCTGGTCCCCTCGGCAAAAGGTCCCTTGCTCCAGGTTCTGAATTTCAGCTGCTGCTCCACCTACTCTGAGCAGCGGCTATGATGTGCCAACCACACGCTGCCAGATACAACTAAGGGTCTAACACCTTCTTTGCGCATAAGACCCTGCTCTCTGGGTCTAGCAGATGGTTGAGGGTGACGTCAGGTAGCCCCCAGGGAACGGCCCCACTAAAACTGCCCCTGCAGCAGGGAGGGAGGACTGGATTGGGAGATGGCCAGAGAGTGAGTTGGGAAAGTTTTCGCATCTTCAGCCAGTGCCAGCGCCTCCCAGCACTCCAGAGAGGAGCAAGGCCACGTCCCTGTATTGAGGCTCCCTGGTACTAAAATAAGAGACACCAAGGTGGCAGTTACCCAAGTCGTGGTACATTTTAAAGGCTCAAAACTAAATAAATTAGTGCATTTAATAGTGAACATGCAGTCATGATGCTTTCCAAAAGCCAAATGGAGATTTCATATACACATATCAAGGCATACTGCGACATACACTACTGCGGTGATTTCATGGCAGGACCTTGGTTTAAGGATGTGTGAGGAACATGCTTCTTTCTGATCCTGTGCGTTCTTCTTGGGTTGAATGTATAGATTCACTTGAAGGTACCAGCAGAAGTTTACATCCGGGACCCTTTACAAATGGGAAATGTGGGTTCACAGGACCCTCCTGCCTAATTTCCTGTCCTTCATCCCATTCTTATTCACCCACGCCTCCCTGCCTCATCCCATCCTCTTCCTGGGAATAAGCCCTCGCCACCCCACAGGGCCGAAAGTCTCCCACAGGTCCCCCTAAATCTCCCTGTGATTCCAATCACTGGATCAATGGAAGACATCTCTGCAGTCCAGAAGCAGGGCCTCATCCGCTGCGTGAGGAAGGCCCGGGGCCCCGGAGGATGCTGCGGAGGCTGGCAGGGCTGACAACACTGTCTGCACAGCTAAGCAGAGATGGCGACTTTCTGCTCCCGGGCTTCCGTTTCTTCCTTTCTGTATCCTCACCTGGGCTCCTCAGGGCCCTGTGCAAACGCTGCTGTTCCAAATGGCTAAACTCACTTGTCATTTAGTGCAGCAGGGACCCTGCAAGGAACTAACTGCAGGCTCGGTGGTGGAAGTCACTGCACCAAAAAATTAGATGGTTCCACTGCCTGCCTACAAGGCTCTGGTGGTTTGCAAAGTGATCAGGAATGAAAGAAAAGTCGGGCTTTCTTTAGGTGCCCCCTAGACAGTCAAGAGCACACTGCTCACCTAACACGAGCGAAGACCAAGAACCACCTGGGTGAACAGAGACAGATATAAGACCCCACCTGTTTGCCCACCCATCCCCACCCCCACATTCATGGCATGCCTGCTGGCTATCAGACAGACAGCTGTGAACAGGGCCTGGTCCCCTCCTTCACCAACATCAGAGGATGAAGGAGAGGGACAGAATAAGAGACGAGGAGAAAGCTCAGTAAATGCCACCCGGGGCACTTACAGGTGCTGCAGGCTGAGGGTCTCCCCTTAAAGTAGGGCTGAGATTCCAGCCCCCTTCTCTGTCTGCCTCCCTCCCTCTTCCCACTTCCCCCACCCCTTTCTTGAATTCTGCCTCACCTCACCTTCGTCTCCAAACTCCTCATCCTCGTCTCCCAACCTCAAGCTCCAAGAAGGCAGAAAAAGCATACATATCCTTATGCCCAAGGCTTCTTCAGCCCTAGAAAGCTGCCGTTCTTAATGCAAATGCCTGCTTAACACATGCCCTGCAATTTATTTACTTCCATCCCCATCTTCAGATGCAGGGGACTTATCAAGTCAGCATCATAAATACTGGATCTTTTTTTTTTTTTTTCCAAAAAGCTGCAGCTCCAACAGCAGGCATCTGATGAGGACGTATGCTGCACAAGCCGAGAACTGAATGAAGCCCCAGAAGAATGCAGGCCTTTTTCCAGCTACAGAGTCTGAGCTCAATTCCCTGCGTCGAGGTGGTTTCTATCTGTGTCAGCACGTCACAACAGCAGCCTCCAGGCCCGCTGCACAGCACCCCTCAGCCAGCGCCTTCCCACACAATACCAGCAACTGTAAAAGCTGCAACCACCACTGAAGTTACAACCGTGATGATTTCTACAAACGGGGAGCGCTGCGGTTCTGCTCCGTCAGACCCTGATAAGTAGGTTACCCGTGGGACAAACGCCTTCCCTTTCCGTAAATCCAGAATGCCCTTGCTGAGCTCCGCGCTCCCCTGAATTACCAGTTCACTGGCATCAAACGACTATCTGCATGTGTGAATTCTTTCTTCGTGCTGAGATGAGGGTGGTTCCACAGCCTCCCCGAGTCTGGGGTGACCAGGGTAGAGTCCTCAGCTGCTCAGTCTTAACATACTTCGCCTCAAACCATGACTTCGTTGGTGAAAAATGGGTCTAACGAAGACCTTACCTTATGTGAACCCTCCCTTGGGCCCCCACCCCCACCTCGGCCATCTGCTCAACCAGCTCCTGCACGCGCGTCCTCAGCCCTCTCCAGCCAGCCTTTCTGCACTGCTGTGCCTCCCCTCACCTTTCCCCAAGGGCCTGCCACCTTCTTGCGACTTTGCCTTTTGCTATAAATTTTAACTTGGCTCTCTGAAATGGCTCGCAAGACCAGGCTGATGGCAAAAAAAACTCACTAGCATTATAAAACACAAATACAGCACCCCAACACCTCATCTCGTACCTTAGTGCCCCTCTAGCCCAAAAATCCCTTGAAGAGTTTACAGCATCACTATCACTTTGAATTCAGGTTTCCTTATTATTGCTGTATCCCTCCTAGCACCCAGGATACTGCGTAAAATAATGAAAATCTGTGTGGAAGATTTTCAAATGCTTACTGACGCAGTATGCTGTGACCAGCTAGTAAAACAAAATAACCCAACTGGTTGAGCGGGGCGGGATGGGGAGGGAAGTGCGGAATATGTTATCAGCTAGACTTGACATGGAGATTAAGTTGACCAAGAATGTCCAGATTAAGAAACAAAAATATTGGACTTGCTACTTTTCTAGGTGTGTCTTGCAGGCAGTTGGGATTCAGAGTTATACTGAAGGGAGTTACAGTGAATGGGAAGAATTCTCAGAAGAGGGGAAAGGGAGACTTTTGTTTTGACTCTGGCTCACTCTCTCTCTCTCTCTCTCTATATATATATATATATATATATATATCTGGTCTCAGGAGCATCAAGGAAGAGGCTGGGGAGCAAAAAGTGGGATAAAAACATTGAGTGAGCAGTTTGGGAGAGGATGGGCTTGGCTCCTAAAGAACGAGGCAGGGATGGAAATAGAGAACATGCCTTCCTAAGGAGAAGTTTACATTCATGCCAAGAAAGTGGGTGAGCACTGTCAGATATAACCAGACTTCCCCCCGGCCTGACTCACAAGATGGGCTCTGGGCTCCAGTATTTCAGACCCAGCAGAAGGGCCTGATGGAGCGTTCTAAGTGGCACCAACCCAAACTCCCGCTCCCCGTCAGTTTAGAGAAAGCTTCTTTTTAGGTCCTGCTAAAGTGGTGGTGCCTTGGTGCAACTACAATTTACACATGAGACGGCAATCCCTTAGGGGGGAGGAAGACTGCCTTTGGAAGGGGTATAGGAAAGCCTAGCGCACTGGCCACTTGGGGTGCAATCAGAGAATGTCTTTGCTCCTGGATTTCATCTCGAGGAACTGGCTGGATGTGAGTCTCGCTGGCTGGCTGGTACGTGGAGGAGAAGGACCCACAGGCAGCCTGTCCCCACACTGCTCTCAACCACAGGCTTCAAACTTCTTTCTCAGAGGGAGCCAATTTCAAGGAAAAAAAAAAAAAAAAGTTTCCTTCTCAACCAAGACTAGCGTCTCAGACCTGGAACCCCGAGGGCCACATTCCCAGGCAACGGGCTCAGAGGCCATGCCCCACCTCGCCGTCCGCAGGTTAAAATGGCTCTGCTGGAGCTGAAGTTCGGCCTGTCTCCAACCCAAAGAACCGCATCCATAGGCGCCTGGCTTCCTCCATGGGGGGGTCCAAAACACCCGACTGGAGCCCTCGCCCAGTCAACTGACTCCCTCCCTTCACAAGTGAAGGTGTTTCTCACCAAAGGTGTTTTTATTAAAAGGTGCTTTGAGTTGGGGGTAGGAAGGCCCCAGACCCAGAGTGTTAAACAGACAGCAATTGCCCTAAGGGGTCTGGGTCTTTGTGGGGGCTGTCTTGTCACTACCAGCCCCTGCCCCCACCACCAACCGACTCCTACACAGAAAGACCTGTTCTCTGACCAGGCCCCTGGGTCAGGCTGGACAGCACCCGGGGCCGGTTTCCAAAGGGAAATTCCTTTGGTCATCCGCTACTCATCTTGAGTGACCCGAACTGGAGACGGTGCCAAATGCCCACCCGTGCCCCGCCTCCACCAGGCTAAGCAGTTCTGCCCCGGGGCCCCCCAGGGTCAGTCAAGGTGCTTCCCGGGGTTCAAGGAAGGTGGGGGAAAGGCAGAGGCCCCACCATTCAGAGACCTAGGAGGGAGGCTCTCCGCGCCTCCGAGAGTGGGTCACCGGGGAGGTGGCGGGCAGAGCGGTCTCCGGAGCCCGGGGCCGCATTTCCCAAAGCGGCTTCCTTGGAAAGCCCCGGAGTGACGGCGAGCAGCCCCCAACCCCTCTCCGACCACCGGGGGCGGGGGGGGCGGGGGTACGTAAAAGTTCCTCCCGGCGGCGCCGGGCCCGCGGCGTCTGTCCAAGGTGCTGAAAGGTCTCCGCGGGCGGCGGGCTCCTGCGCGCCCTCAGCCTCCGGGCCGCCCGCTCTGCCCTTCCAGCCCCTTGCCCGGTCCTCCTCCGGCCCCTGCGAAGCCCCCTCCCTCCACCGCTCCTGCCCCGCGCGCCCTGCGCTCGGCAACATCGCCTCGACCGGCAGCGGGGCCCCGCGTCCCCCTGTCTCTCCGGGCTCCGCCGCGCCCCTTCCCCCAGCGGCCACCTCCGGGCGCCTCTGCCTCCCGGCTTGCCGCCCCCCCCCCCAACCCGCCACCCCTTACCTTCTTCTTTCGGTCACGGGAGCGGTTCCTCCGCTTCCTGTTGGATTCCTCCTTCTCCTTCTGCTCCTGGAGGGCCTGAGCCTCGATGTCTTTGATTTTCTTCAGCTGTTTGGCCGCTTGAGCCATGGCCGGTCACCGTGCTCCGCTGGGTCCCCGCCTCCCGGGCCCTTCGCACTTGGCGATCCAGGTGGCGACACCCTCCCGGGGAGGAAAAACGGAGTCTGCCCTCCGCGGTGTGTGTGTGGGGGGGGGTGTGGGGGGGTCCGGGGCAGCGGGGGGCGCTGCCCTCCCCGCGGCGGGAGGCTGCGGCCGGGTCGGCGGGGACGCGGCCGCAAGAGGCGCTGAGGGCGAGGAGCGCGGCGGCTGCCCGGCGGCCCCCGGATGGCGCCTCCCGCCGCGGCCGGAGCTCCTGGCGGGCGCCCGGGACGGGCTCTGGGCTCTGCCCCACCGCCTCCCTCCTCCCCTCCCTCCGGCCCCCTCCCTCTCCTGCGGCGGCGGCGGCGGCGGCGGCGGCGGCGCGGGGGGCGGGGGCGGGGAGGTGGCTCGTACTGCGGCGAGCGCCGGGCGGCGGGCCGCGGGGAGGGGGCGGACCCCAGCAGTTAACGCAGGAGGGCGCGAGGGCAGCTGGCAGCCGGGCTGCCCCGCCGGCCCGACGAGGCTCGGCGCGCGCGGCGCCCGCGCTGGCGCATTGCGAGCGCCCGGCTGCAGGCGCGCGGGCCGGCCCGGCTCCGCCACTGCAGTGCCGCCGCCGCCAGACGCACGGGCCCCCGCGCCGTCGGGTCGCGGGGAACAAAGCGGCCGCGCCGCCCGGAGCTGCCGGAGGGCCCCGCCGCAACGAGCCGGGGGACGCGGGGGAGGCTGCCCCGCTGACCAGCGCGCCTGGAAGCGGCGGCGGAAGCGACCGCATCGCGGGGCGCGGAGGCCAGGCCCGCGTGGCCCGGGCGGGGGTCGGGGGCGCGGCGGTTCCAGGCCTGGAGCGCCCCCGGGCGGCGGCCGAGGGGGCCGGGACGCACCCCACCCCACCCGAGCCCGCCTGGCCTTCCGCCCCGGGCGCCCGCGGAGGGGCACGGTGCCCAGGCTCCCCGGAAGCGCCGGTTCCCCCAGCCGTTCGCCTAGAGCTTGATTTGCCCGGCCAGACCATGTGGGCCTTTCATTTGCATATTTACCAATTACAGATAGGAAACGCGTCCGAGATCAAGTTTGCCTTTAGTTGTCTCTTGAGAGGAGTGGATCTAGGTGTCGGCTCCGGGGAACCCCCCCTGCCCCCATTCCTGGCATCTCACACCCCCTGCTGCGCGTGGGTGTGCGGCTGCACGAGCCACACCCCTGGTCGTGTGGGTCACCGGCCACAGACCCATGCTGCGGAGGGGAAGGGGCCTTTGGCTCATCCCCCAGCTCCCTGCATGACCCAGTGCCAGCCACCGTCCCTCAGTCTGGGGCCTTTCCCAAGCCCCTTCTAGCCCGGCCAGTGGGAGGGAGCTCTTGGTCCACGTAGAGCTAAAGAGGAATTGGTTGAGGACGGTATTTCAGAATTAGTGAAAAGTTTTGATCAAACAATCTGTTTCTTTCCACGCTCCAAAACTGAGGGCTTGAAGCAGGTTAACCAGCCGGACTAGAGCCTGGAAGTGAGCATTCAATCTCCATGTCCCTGGCAACCGTCTCCACCCAGCTGCTTGCCTGTAGCTTAGATGCTGTCTGAAATCTTGCTTTGAACATCCTTCTTTCCCAGGACTGGGTCCTAGACCCCTCTCCCTTTCTCACCCTGGATCAGCGTTGTTCAAGCAAAACATGATGGGAGCCACTAATCCCAGTCCCACAAGTAATTCATTTTTTCAAGTACCATATTTTTCTTTTAAGTTCAAAGAAATTGGTACAATTCATTTTAATAATATATTTTATTCAATTCACTATATCCAAAATATTATCATTTCAACATGCAACCGATATAAAAGTATCAGTAAGATAGTTCACATTGTTTTATACTGTTGTTGTTGTTTAGCCGCTAAGTCGCATCCAACTCTTGGGACCCCATGGACTGTAGCCCACCAGGCTTCTCTGTCCACGGGATTCCCCAGGCAAGAACACTGGAGTGGGTTGCCATTTCCTTCTCCAGAGGATGTTCTTGACCCAGGGTTCAAACCCATGTCTCCTGCATTGGCAGGTGGATTTTTTACGGCTGAGCCATGAGGGAATGCTGTTTTTATTAGTATAGTAAATGCCAAAATTCAAATAAATTCAAAATTCAGTGGGTACTTTATACTCAGCACATCTAAATTCAGAGAAGGCACGTTTTAGTCATGTAAGAGCTGCAGGTGACTCTAGACTGTCTTCCCAGAGCAGCACCCCTATGCCCCTGGCTGTAATTACCCTGCCAACAAGCACATATTTTATCTCCAGCCCAGACCTCTCCTCCGAATGCCAGTTCCACACACCGGTGCCCCACCCCTGTCCTCCTTCCATCTTCCCTGCATCCCCTCGGTCACCCACAACCCATCCCGAACACTGCAGTCACATGAATCTTCAGAAAACACCGATCTGATGGTTGTCACATCTCAGCTCAGCATCTTTCTTTTGCTCTGGGGATGAAGAAAATCTTTGATGAGGCTCTGAAGGATCAGACGCTTCCTGCCACCGACTGGTCTTTCCTCAGACTGGCGCTAGTACCCCGGGCTCCAGCCTCCGCAGCCTTTGAAGGGGTCAGTGCTGTCCCTCCGTGGGGACTTGGACCTCACTGCCCTCTGCTCAGACTGCTCTGCCTGACCACCCACCCCACCCCACCATCCCCAGGCTGCCTCAGTCCAGCTCATCATCAGACATCAAGGTGGTTTTCACTTCTTCAAGGAAGCCTTTCTGGAGGCCCTGCCGACTCTTACCTTCCCCACTGTGCCTCCTGCAGAGGACCTGCTGTGGTACAACTGCACACGCGTGTGACTGTTTCCTCCGATGCCCATCTTCCCCACTAGATGTTAAGGTCCATCAGGAAAGGAACGCTGTTTTGCCCACCCTTGTATTGTCAGCTCCTTGCAGGCCAGGCACACCATAGTGACTCAATAAACGTGTGTTGAAGAAATCAACAAGTCTACTCTATCTGGCTCAAGGAAGACAGGCTATTGCATTTTATTGCATTTCACTTTCCTGCACTTCCCAGATACAACATTTTTTGCAAAATGAAATGTTGTGGAATGTGTGTGGGTTGGGAAAGAATTTCCAGACATGAGGCAGAATGAAAAGAAGAATAAAGTTTATGAGAGTGGAGAGGGGAGAGTGGCTGCCAGCACAGCGGGCTGGCTTCCCGATGGTCAGGGAGAGCCGACGCTGAACAGGGGTCCTTGATTCATTTTTATACCCTGGGTGTAAAGAGCGGGATAGGGGTCTTGCGGGTCATTTGCTGATTGGATGAGGCAGGTAAATTGGGTCGGGGGGAAGAGTAAGGCAAATACCTTGTTCCTATATGGGGAAGGAGGGGAAACAGGTTATACTGGTCAGGAAGACCTGAATTCATTAATAGTTACAACATTGGGGATGGAAGGGAAGGTGGATAAGGGTCTGGTTTTTCCGTTCCTGCATTCCAAGACCCTCCTTGGTTTCATCTGCTCTTTCGTCCTTGGGTCACAGCATGAAAGTTTGTGGCCACCCTGCATTGTCAGATGCTGCTTAGCACTTTGTAGCCATAAAGTGTTTTTTAATTAAGGCAGGCACGGTTTTAATGATGTCATGCTTTTGCACACTTAACAGACCACAGTGGAGTGTACCCATCATTTTATTTGTGCTGGGAAACCAGACAATTCGGATGACTCACTTTTTGCCATACTTGCTTTACCATGGTGGTCTGGAACAGAACCTGCAGGATCTCTGCGACAATAAAATGAGCTGACCCTCACTCAGCCCTCCGCTGCACTGGATGTTAGCGTCATTTTTCAGATGGGGGCACTGGACACAGAGGAGTATACCAATTCACTCAAGGTCACACAGCTAGTCAACAATGGAGCCACAATTTGAACCTAAGCAGTCTGGTTCCATAGTGCATATTCTTAACCATCACGTTGCACTAAATCACTCAATTTGCTTATCTATATATAGACAGAGACACTGATAATACCTCCCTTAAAGGGTGGTCAGGAGGTCCAGGGAGAAACCATTCAGTAAACAGAAAGTGCTGCAGTGAGCTTCATTTCTTAAGGCAATGAGTCGGACAAATTGGTGTCTAAGGTCGTTTTTAGCTCTGGAATCCTGATTTCTCTATATCTAGATCTTTACAGGAACCTTTCAAAGACCAAAAACAAAACAAACAAAAACCCCTGAGGCGCAAAGGGGAAACGCTGATCAACAGTGGGAGGTGGGTACAAAAATCCTGCCTCGGTTCCCCCAAATACCCTCTGGATGGCCCTAGATTTCCAAAACCTCAGTGAGGGCAAGACGGAAATCTGGTCCACAGCTGGGGGTCACTTATAAGATTGTTCCCTTGGATCTTAGGTACTGAGAAGGCTGCAAAATGAGAAGGAAAAGATGCTATTGAGCCGTCTGAAGGTATTTGTTCCAACAGGGTGACCTGGACGTGGGCATTCTAGCTGAGTCCCATCAGCAGATGAAGAGATGGGAGAAAAGGGCAACATCAGCTATCTTGGCCTCTGGAGGGGTTCCTTCGTCCTGGTCAGAGGACAGTGTTGGTCCTCTGTGTACCACCTTTGTGGCTCCAGGCATTGGTTTTGTGGAAGACAAGTTTTCCATGGGCCAGGTATGGTGGTGGGGGGCGGGAGGGGGTTGTTTTGGGATGATCCAAGTGTATTACATTTATTGTGCACTTTATTTCAATTATGGTTACATCAGCTCCAGCTCAGATCACCAGGCATTAGATCCCAGAGGTTGGGGACCCCTGATCTAGGGGGTTCAGAGGATAGCCCTTCTAGACACTCTCCATGTCAATGCTGCTGCTGCTAAGTCGCATCAGTCGTGTCCAACTCTGTGCGACCCCATAGATGGCAGCCCACCAGGCTCCGCCGTCCTTGGGATTCTCCAGGCAAGAGTACTGGAGTGGGGTGCCATTGCCTTCTCTGCCCCATGTCAATAGATGATAGTAAAAGGAATCACATTTATTAATTGTGCCCAAAGCACTGATACGCATTGTGCACCATGTATTTCCTTTGACAAGAGTCTTCTTATCTCTGCTTCTCACAGGAGGAAACAGGCCAGGTGGTGGTGGTTCAGTGGCACAATCATCTCTGACTCTTTTGTGACCCTAAGGCCTCCAGGCTCCTCTGTCCATGGGATTCTCCAGGCAAGAATACTGGCGTGGGTTGCCATTTCCTTCTCCAGGGGATCTTCCCGACCCAGGGATTGAATTTGGATCTCCTGGATTGCAGGCGGATTCTTTACCACGTGTGTTGACCTAAATTCCCTGAGGCCATACATGTAATACTCAGAGTCAGAATTCAGACCCAAGCTCCCTAACTCCCAGGCTGACCTAAAGCGAACCAGCAGATGACTGGTTGGGCAGGTGACTCAGCAGGCCCCACGGTGCGGAAGAAACAGCAATGACCTGAGTTGTGCCTGTCGGTACTGTCTGTAGGCAGGCAACCAAAGGACCAGCCTATCCCCCTGAAGGTGTAGAAGCAGAATCCACAGGGCTCTGCACAGCATTGCCGGGGACACCTTTCACATTCTTGACCAGCTGGCGGGGTAGGACCATCACCCTCCTTGGGCTCTTCTTGCCTTTTCTTCTTGCTCCCCGGCGTCCTGTGTGCACCCACGGTCAGTGCAGGCTGTCCACTCTGATGTCCGGGAAAGTGGCCGTGGAATGCGAGTTGAAACCCCAGCGTAGGCGATAGTCCCTGGAAGCCCCTATTTTTCTCTCCTCCCCAGAGACAATTACTACTCAAGTAAACTCTAGATTTCAGTGGAGTCTTTTAATTTTGCTGTTAAGGGAAAGGCAAGGCATCCACTTTTATATTTTTGCTTTCTTCCCTAGAATTTCCAATTCCCAACCCCATTCTGTTATTATGAGTTTATGCAACTAGACCGATTTTTGTTCTTAAAAGAAACATTATTAATAATTAATAAAGCTTCCAGAGATAAAAGCTGCCTCCTGTGCTAAATAATATAAATAGCTAAAATACCCTGAGTGCACCAGGCCTTCTTCTGAGCATACTTGACCCCAAGAACAGCTCCATGTGGGAGCTGCCATTGTCACCATTGCCATATTACAGGTGAGGAAACTGAGGCACAGGGTGCATAACTTGTTCCAGGTCTCTGGCTGGTAAGCCAAGGGACCTAGTGCGTGTGCTGTGCTAAGTCGCTTCAGTCGCGTCAGACTCTCTGCGACCCCCTGGACTGTAGCCCACCAGGCTCCTCTGTCCATGGGATTCTCCCAGCAAGAATACTGGAGTGGGTTGCCATGCCCTCCTCCAGGGGATCTTCCCGACCCAGGGATCAAACCTGCCTCTCTCATGTCTCTTGCACTGGTAGCTGGGTTCTTTACCACTAGCGCCACCTAGGAAAGCTAAGGTTGGAACAAAAAATCAGTCTGTAGAGTCTGCAATTCTGGGGCTGATATTCTAGATGGAGGGAGGGGTAGGAAAGTGAAAGAAAGTGAACCTCAGTCGTGTCTGACTCTTTGCGACCCCGTGGACTGTAGCCTACCAGGCACCTCTGTCCATGGGATTCTCCAGGCAAGAATACTGGAGTGGGTTACCATGCCTGTCCAACTCTGTCCCTGAGCTCTTAATCCCTTTTTTGGTTTGTTTGTTTGTTTCTTTGTTTTCTTAATCCCTTTTTAGCAAAGAAGGAACCGGGAAGTCTCGGGCAGCTCTGAGCCCTCTGAGAACAGAGGCCGTCCTGCCCCTCTGTGGGTCCCAACCCCCAGCCAGTGCCACCCCCGCAGGTTTGCAAGTCAAACGTGAGCCAGAAAAAGCTCCAAATCAGAAACTCTTAGAATCCAAAGGAACTGTCTTTCCATTTCCCAACCAGTGTGAGCGCTGGATCCCTCTGTTCGGTCCCATGTTCCCAAGCCAGGTCACTCCCCAGGCAGCCTGGAGGGTCCATTCTCTGCTCCATCTGCGCCCACAGCCTCTCCCTGAGTGCGTTTATCAGCCCCTGCACTGCCAACACAGAGACTCATCAAACTTTTCTTCTGTGTGACGTCCCTTCCAATATTTGAGGAAGGCTTTCCCTCGTCTCCCATCCTCGGCCGAAACAACGTCAGGAGCTCATCGCAAAGGTGATCACTGAGCTCCCGGATTCCTCGTTTCTGCCCAAGGTTTACTTATGATGGAACTTACCATTTTAATCATTGCCTTTTCCAGAGTGGGATTTGAAGAGATAAAGGAGCCCTAAAGCCAAGATACTCGGAGGAAACGGAAAAACAGAAGGAGGTATTACATTTGCATTCTTGGAAAATGCTGGAATCAAATTCATGTGCTCACTCACCTTGCCCTGGGCCCCAGAGCCCAAGGAGACCCTGTCTGCTCCGCTCCTGCCTGCCCCCCCTGCACCTTGTGCTCCCCCCCCTACCAGGTCCTCCGTCGCTCTCCACCCGTGCCCGTGTCTTCCACGTCAGGGAAGAAACCACCAGCTTGACCATCCTTACCTCTCAGCATGTGGACCTGTCTACGCCCACTGCCCTGGTCCACACTCCTCCTTTGGCTTGTCCTTTGGACCTCTTCCCCTCCCTCCTCCTGAAATAATGCGGCTTCTGTCAGCCTTGCCTCCCCAGACACTCGCAGAATGCCTCTCCACTAGCCATGATGCCCACAGGACCACTGGCTCTTCCTTCCACCGCCAAGCTGCCTGAAAGCACAGTTGCCGCCTCCCACCACTCACTCCTCACCCCGAACATGCTGTCCTCGCGTCGCAGAACCTACAGCCACGTCTCCGTCCTGAAGGTAACTCCCGAGGGCATCTGGCTCGGTTGTGTCTCCCTGAGTTCCTGGGTCTTGCCCCCATCTTGCCTGCTTCCCCTCCTGTCTCCTGAACTCAGATCTTCCCAGGGCTCATGAGTAAGAACTCTGCCCAGGCCTCTTTCAGTTTAGCTCTCCTCCTGCTATGATTCCCGGGCTTCCCTGATGGCTCAGCTGGTAAAGAATCCACCTGCAATGCAGGAGACCTGGTGTTCGATCCCTGGGTGGAGAAGATCCCCTGGAGAAGGGAAAGGATACCCACTCCAGCATTCCGGCCTGGAGAATTCTATGGACTGTATGGTCCAGGGGTCGCAGAGTCGGACATGACTGAGCAACTTTCACTTTCACTTTCCTGCCATGATCCCCAGCTTGGCAGTGACCTGCACCCACTTTCCAATGACACTGGGTCTCTAACTAGAGCTTTGATCTCTCTCCTGAGAGTCAAGCAGTGGACCAAGCCTTGGAGGCAGCATCGTCAGAGGACACACCCAGCCCCACCCCTCCCAGCATCTCTTCCCAGATGACACGACCACCATTCACTTGCTCACTCAAGTCAGGATCCTGGGGTCCCACGGAGCTCCCCCTTTCCTCTCCTTTCCACCCCCAGCTTCACTGCCCACTAGATAGCATAGTCTTTCTTCAAAACCTGTTCTCAAATTTGAACTCGCATTCAAATCACCTAGGGATCTATTCAAGTTTGAACTCCTCCAAGGGAGGCGTGACTTGCAACCAAGGCCCCTAGTCTCTGTCTCTCCTTTGCACAGCAATTCGACGCGTCCTATGTACTGCCACCAGACGAAGGCGGGGAACGTTTCCAGCACGGCAGTGGGCTACGTCTGACCTCCTCCCTAACGGTGCCTGCCCCTAAGGTCAACATTCTTCTGACCTCCATCCCTTTCGGTAACTTGACCTGGGTTTAAACTTTATCTCGATGGTTACACGACATAGACCCTTTTGTACAGGCCTTCCTTCACCCAACATCGCATCTCTGAGACCATCCATGTTGCCGCATCGCTCAGGAATCGCTTCCTTGCCATCACTGTGTAGCATATTCCATGGTGTGAATGTACAATTCACCCATCCTCATACTGCTGTGTGCTCATCCCCAGTTGTTCAACTGTGTCTGACTCTTTTCGACCTCACGGACTATAGCCCACCAGGCTCCTCTGTCCATGGGATTTTCCAGGCAAGAATACCGGAGTGGGTTGCCGTGCCCTCCTCCAAGGGATCTTTTCAGCCTAGGGATTGAACCCGCGTCTCCTGTGTTGCAGGCAGATCCCTTACCACTGAGCCACCTGAGAGGCCCCCTCATGCTGATGGATGTGAGCTACTTCTGCCTGGAGGCTGCTGTAAATAAAGCTGCTATGGACACAGCGGTCATGTATGTCCTTTCCATGGACAGAAGCACTGACACGCATCTGTGCTGGGTGAGGACCCAGGAGTGAAATGGCGCGATCGTCAGGCATGTGTGCATTTTGTTTGGCACAAGCACTTTTCTGAAGTGATTACACCGAGTTGTGTTCCCACCAGGGACGTTCCCACCAGTGGCTCCACACCCGTGCCCCCACTTGGCATCACTGATGGTTCCGCCCTTCCGGTGAGTGAGAAGCACTTGCCTGCTGTGGTTTCAATTTGCATTTCTGATGGCGAGAGAAGCTGTGCCCACTGCTAAGTGTTTATCAGCCTTTAGAATATTCCTCTTACCTGCAGCGTCTGCTCGGGTCTCCGGCTCGTCTTTTATTGGGTCGTGGCATTTTCCTCTCTGCGACTGTGGGCTCTTCCTCACTCCTGCCCTGCTCCAGTTCCCTTGTGGGGGCTCCTTGCCCAGCTGTGACCCCCCTGGCCAGTCCAGCCTCCAGCCTGACCCTCCTCATCTGATCACTCACCATGGTGTCTCCTAGGGGCTGCGGACGGTGCAGCTTAAACCACAGAAATTGCTCGTCTAACAGATCTGGGGGCCAGGTGTCCAAATTTCTCCTCTTTATAAAAACACCAGTCATATTGGATTAGAACCGACCCTAACGACCTCACATTAACTTGTTCAACAGCAAAGACCATTTTTCTGTGTGGGATGGTCCTATGTCACACACAGGACTGAGTGACACTCCCAGAGTCCCGTCCACAGATGCTGAGGTCAGGACTGCAACATTTTCTGGGGACATAGTTCAATTCCCGACACTCACTTTCCTCTGTTACTGAGAAGCTCAGCAGCTGCCTTCCTGTTTGCTGCCCAGGGAAGTAAAGGGCCCCTCAGGGTGATGGTGATCAAGGCTGCCTCCCTGGCTCCCAGGCTCCTCGCCACACTCCCTCGCTATAGCCCCTCAGAGGACAGTGTCTGCACACCTCCCAACGCCGTGGTCACACTCGCTCATGCCGCCCTGTCCTTCTCTTCCCTCCCATTTCCCCATCCACCTGGCTGAGCACCAAGCAAACTTTCCGAACTCCTGAGTTGTCGGTTCAATCAGTCTCACTCACACAGGGGTCAGGACCACTGTGGTAAAAGGCAGCCTTGTGCCTGCTCGGGGCCACCCTCTCTCTCACCCCACCACCCTCGCCCGGACACCGTGGTGGACACCGTGTCTGTTGCCTCGTGTCATCCTTAGAACCCCCTGAGCTGCAGGTTATGGGAAACATCAGCACAGGTAGGCAAGCAGCCCCAGCACTACCTGGAGAGAAAGGCACCACCAGGGCCAGAGCTGGAGGCTTGTCTGTGTCGCTGCACATCCTGGGCATCAGCAAGTAGGGGGCACAGAGACCCCCTGAGGTTCTGAGAGACCCAGGTGAGTAAAGGGCGAACCCTGGGGACCCAGCAGTTTCCAGGGGGATGCAGGAGATGAGTCAGCGAAAGAACCAAGGAAGGATGGCTTTGAGGATTTGGGGGGCATGCAGTTACCAGAGCTGGACCCGAGGTCCCCATCCCCCCATTCCAGAGCCTGCACAGGGATGCCCAGGCCATGTCAACAAGCCTCTGCTGAGTGATGAGGGAGGGAAGACGTCCACGGCCAGTGATGGTCCTGCCAAATCTCCAGATTACAGAGTGGGGCCCCTCCCTAATTTAGGGCCTCCCTGGTGGCTCAGGTGGTAAAGAATCCATCTGCAATGCAGGAGACGTGGGTTCGATCCCTGTGTCAGGAAGATCCCCTAGAGGAGAGAATGGCAACCCACTCTGGTGTTCTTGCCTGGAGAATTCCACAGAAAGAGGAGCCTGGTGGGCTGCAGCCCATGGGGTCGCAAAGAGTCAGACATGACTGAGTGACTAACACACACAACATCCGATTTAAAAGTCTTTTCAGCTTTTCCGTGTCCTTTTCCCCAATTCTTGGCCTTGGCCGCCCCTGGCTCCTCTCCTGACCTCGTTCTCCACCCCAGAGCCAGCTCTGGTCCATGTGCCAATCCTCCGGCCTCTGCCAGCAGAGACCCCTCTGCCCCTGGACCCATAATCTCGGCTGAGACCCTCCACCTGCCAACGAGGCCCATGTCGATCTTCAGGCCACGCTTACCCCCAGATGGCCAGCGGTCTCCATTTGGATTTCCAGCAGCCAGTGTCAGGCCAGAGGCTCCGACACGCCTGACGTGGAGCCCCGGTGCTCCGCCGCCCGCTGCCATCCTAGGTGCTGGCAGCTGCCTCCCTCCAGTGGATCGGTTGATGCAGCGCTCTAGACCCTTCTCTTTCCATCACTGTGTACAAAAGATTTGTCAGCCGATCCTACCAACTCTGCCTTCAAAACACAACCAGAATCCAGCCACATTTTATCACGCCACCCCAGCCCACTCTCGCAGAGGCTGACATCATTTCTCACTGGAGGCCCTGACCAGCCTCCTAACTGGTCCTTCTGCGTACTTGCTGGTCTACCCAACAAATGCTTGCAAGCCATACGGCAAGCAGCCGGGGTGCTTCTGGTAAAATGTAGGTCAGACCATGTCTCACATCTCTGCTCAAAACCCTCCAGCGGTTTCCTGGCTCAGAATAAAACCAGAGCCTCCCCTGCCTCACCTCCCAGACCCATGGTACCCCTGCGTCCTCTCCTGCTGTGCTGTTCCGGCCCCACGGGCTGCACCGCTGCCTCAGGGCCCTTGCACCTGCTCAGCCACCTCACATTTCACAGCCCCTGCTGGCTCAGCCCTCGCTTTCTTCTGACCACTGCTCAAAAGTTCCCTTCTCCGTGAGGTCTTTGTGTGGGTTTGCTCAGGCTCCCGTAACAAAGTCCCACATGCTGAGTGGCTTGGGGGGGCAGAAATGGACTGTCTTGTGGATCTGGAGGCTACAAGTCCCAGACCAAGGTGTTGGCCGGGCGGGTTTCCTCCGAGACTTCCCTCCTGGGCTTGGAGATGGTTGTCTTCTCCCTGTGTTCCCCCATGAACTTCCTCGTGGGCATCTGTGTCCCTGTCCCTGTCTTTTCTTCCTACAAGGACACCAGCCAGCTTGGTTCAGGGCCCACACTCACGATCTCATTTTGACTTAACCAACTCTTTAAAGACCTGGTGTCCAAACACAGTCACACTCAGAAGTGCTGGCAAGTTAGGACTTCAGTATGGGCTGGGGGGACACACCTCAAGCCCATAAAACTCTTCCTGATCATGTTCCCTGAAGCCTCGTCCCCTCGGCCCCATTCCCTTCCTTCCCCCCTTTCCTGTGTATATTTCGCTCCTGCGCTCTGGTCGCTACCTGTCACACTGTGAGTGTCGGTTCTGTGTTTTGTTTCTCTTGTAACTTCCCAGTTGAATGTCAGCCCCGTGAGGGCAGGGTTGGGTCTGTGGTGGTCAACGCGTTATTCCCAGAGCCTCTAACTGAGCCCAGGACCCAGCAGACACTCTGCTAATACGGCATCACTCACATATATAATTCACATGTGTTTAATGAATTGATTAAAGCCACAACTACTTTTAAAAGGCCTCCAGAACACCCTGGTGCTCACATTTCTTTCACTGAATACTTTTTATTAAAGATCGCGTAACGAGCTTGGAAATGGACTCGCCATCTCGACCACGGGCACTCGTGGTGAGCGCCAGTCTTCGCTCAGCTGTTAGTGGACTGTTTCTCCCCCAGTGCCTTCTTCTCAATCCAACTGCAAAAGGCCTTTTCGTTTCTTAATCTCCTTTTGGCACCAGAAGGCGTGTAATTTTTTTCCCTCCTGCCCTTCTGTTTGGTATTTAAAAACACACCCTGAGAAGCATAAATGTAGCCTTTTTTTTTCCCCCTCCAGTGAAATTTTCTGTAATTGTGGGCCTGGCTTTAAGAAGACTCAATACATAAAAATTTGAAAATGCCAAAAACATCAAATAAAGGAAGGGGGCAAAAGGAAAGGGTGATTGCTGCATAATGGATCTTAAAAAAAAAAATTCTTATTTTCTTTTAAAGGATTCAGTGTGCATTTCCTTAATAGTGGTTTTCCTCGGGCGCTTTTAGAATGTGGGTTGATGTCCACATCCGCCTTCACCTAATACCACCCAGGGCCCTCATCCTGTGCTGAGTTAGGCCCAGCCCTCCTGGCATTTCTTTGAACCTTTTTGTCTTTTCCCCCTAGAATTTCTACAAGGCTGCTCTGGGCTCCCAACTTTGGACTCAGGAGTGTGTGTGAGCAGAGGTTGCAGGATGGTGACCTGGGGTAACGTGGAGGGTTGAGGAGGGAGGCTGGTCCATGTGCGCCCCTGCCCGCCAGCACCAAAGGGACCTTGCAGCTTCCTTCGAGATCCCCTGTGACCCAGGGACAAGGTGCGTCTCAGCATCAGGCTCAGAAGATCTCACAGGCATCCCCCACCCTCCTCAGGATGTCAAGGCCACCAATGAGGTCCAAAGCCCAAGACTCAGGTTGCTGGCGGAATCCCCATCGGAGCCAAAGGCAGGTCAAGGTTCTCTGACCCTCCTGCAGAGAGGAAACTGAGGCCTGGGGAGGGGGTGTGACTTGGAGGGGCCAGGAGAGCAGGCCAGGCAGCCTGAGACGTGCAGGGCCCAGGCTTGGGGACCAAGGCACTTCCAGAGGGCTTTGTGGCCCGAGGTGAGTAAGCGCAGTCAGCCCACTGGGAGCACGGGGTCAAGAGATCCATCCCGAGGTTGTGCCAGGAGCCAGCAGCCAAGAGTCTCCCTGATTCCCACGGGGCCCTGAGGGCAGGGAAGGCCCGAGACAGCCTTGGCAGGGGCAGCAGCAGGGAGAGAAGGGGCCGGGAGAAGGGAGCAGACCTCGGGGCCACACCACGCCAGCCCGAGCAGAGTCCAGAGCAGGCCAGGCCATGTGACCTTTAGCAGTGGCCCCTGGGGTGTGCACTGAGGCTTGAATAAGTGACTCACTGAGCCTCCGCAGGCAGCCTCTCTGTCCCCCCTTGGTGGTGGCCTCTGCCAGTGAATGTCTGTTGAGTGAATGAGCGAGACCCCTTTCCACACCTCCATCACACATAGCCTTAATGTGACCATCTATTCGTGTGACCACAGGGAGGCCACCTGCGCCTCACCACCCAGGACCCCATCCCCCACCTCTACAAGGAGCTGCTCTGCAAGGACCCTGCACCCAGATACGGCCACAACCCATGAAGTCCAAGTTACTGCATCACCTATGAAGACCAAACACAATTTAAATGTAGACCTCTCCAGAAATACACTGGCACACTGGATATTTGAACGTGGGTTGGGTGTTGGAGAAGGGAATGGCAAACCACTTCAGTATTCCTGTCTTGAGAACCCTATGAACAGTATGAAAAGGCAAAAAGATAAGACACTGAAAGATGAACTCCTCATGTCAGTAGGTGCCCAACATGCTACTGGAGATCAGTGGAAAAATAACTCCAGAAAGAATGAAGAGACCGAGCCAGAGCAAACACAACACCCAGCTGTGGATGTGACTGGTGATGGAAGTAAAGTCTGATGCTGTAAAGAAAAATATTACATAGGAACCTGGAATGTTAGGCCCATGAATCAAGGTAAATTGGAAGTGGTCAAACAGGAGATAGCAAGAGTGAACATGGACATTTTAAGAATCAGTGAACTAAAGCAGACTGGAATGGGTGAATTTAACTCAGATGACCATTTTATCTACTACTGTGGGCAAGAATCCCTTAGAAGAAATGGAGTAGCCACCATGGTCAGCAAAAGAGTCCTAAATGCAGTACCTGGATGCAGTCTCAAAAATGACAGAATGATCTCTGTTCGTTTCCAAGCCAAACCATTCAATATCACAGTAATCCAAGTCTATGTCCTGACCACTAATGCTGAAGAAGCTGAAGTTGAATGGTTCTATGAAGACCTACAAGACCTTCTAGAACTAACACCAGAAAAAGATGTCCTTTTCATCATAGGGGACTGGAAGGCAAAAGTAGGAAGTCAAGAAATACCTGGAGTAACAGGCAAGTTTGGCCTTGGAGTATAGAATGAAGCAGGGCAAAGGCTAACAGAGTTCTGCCAAGAGAATGCACTGGTCATAGCAAACACCCTCTCCCAACAACACAAAAGAAGACTCTACACATGGACATCACCAGATGGTCAATATTGAAATCAGATTGATTATATTCTTAGTAGCCAACGATGGAGAAGCTCTATTCAGTCAGCAAAAACAAGACCAGGAGCTGACTGTGGCTCAGATCATGAACTCCTTATTGCCAAATTCAGACTTAAATTGAAGAAAGTAGGGAAAACCACTAGACCATTTAGGCATGACCTAAATCAAATCCCTTACAACTATACAGTGGACGTGACAAATAGATGCAAGGGATTGGATCTGATAATGTGCCTGAAGAACTAAGGACAAGGTTTGGGATGTTGTACAGGAGGCAGTGATCAAGACCATCCTCAAGAAAAAGAAATGCAAAAAGGCAAAATGGTTGTCTGAGAAGGCTTTATAAATAGCTGAGAAAAAAAGAGAAGCTAAAGACAAGGGAGAAAAGGAAAGATAGAAGCATCTGAATGCAGAGTTCCAAAGAATAGCAAGGAGAGATAAGAAAGCCTTCCTCAGTGATCAATGCAAAGAAATAGAGGGAAATAATAGAATGGGAAAGACTAGAGATCTCTTCAAGAAAATTAGAGATACCAAGGGAACATTTCATGCAAAGATGGGACAGACAATAAAGGACAGAAATGGTATGGACCTAACAGAAGCAGAAGATATTAAGAAAAGGTAGCAAGAATACACAGAAGAACGATACAAAAAAGATCTTCATGAACCAGATAACCACGATGGTGTGATCACTCACCTAGAGCCAGACATACTGGAGTACAAAGTCAAGTGGGCTCTAGGAAGTATCACTATGAACAAAGCTAGTGGAGGTGATAGAATTCCATCAAGCTATTTCAAATCCTAAAGGATGATGCTGTGATATGCCAGCAAATTTGGAAAACTCAGCAGTGGCCACAGGACATTTTTCAGTTTTAATTCCAATCCCAAAGAAAGATAACACCAAAGAATATTCAAACTACTGCACAATTGCACTCATCTCACACACTAGTAAAGTAATGCTCAAAATTCTCCAAGCCAGGTTTTAGCAGTACGTGAACCGTGAACTTCCAAATGTTCAAGCTGGATTGAGAAAAGGCAGAGGAACCAGAGGTCAAATTGCCAACATCCATGATGATGGATCATCAAAAAAGCAAGAGAGTTTCAGAAAAACATCTATTTCTGCTTTATTGACTATGCCAAAGCCTTTGACTGTGTGGATCACAACAAACTGGAAAATTCTTCATGAGATAGGAACACCAGATCACCTTACCTGCCTCCCGAGAAATCTGTATACAGGTCAAGAAGCAACAGTTAGAACAGGACATGGAACAATGGACTGGTTCCAAACTGGGAAAGGAGTATGTCAAGGCTGTATATTGTCACCCTGCTTATTTAACTGACATGCAGAGTATATGATGAGAAATGCCAGGGTGGATGAAGCACAAGCTGGAATCAAGATTGGCAGGAGAAATATCAATAACCTCAGATATGCAGATGACACCACCCTTATGGCAGAAAGTGAAGAGGAACTGAAAGAGGAGAGTGAAAAAGTTGGCTTAAAGCTCAACATTCAGAAAATGAAGATCATGGCAGCTGGTTCCATCACTTCATGGCAAATAGATGGGGAAACAATGGAAACAGTGAGAGACTTTATTTTCTTGGGCTCCAAAAATCACTGCAGATGGTGACTGCAGCCATGAAATTAAAAGACGCTTGCTCCTTGGAAGGAAAGTTATGACCAATCTATGACAGCATATTAAAAAGCAGAGACATTACTTTGCCAACAAAGGTCCATCTAGTCAAAGCTATGGTTTTTCCAGTGGTCATGTATGGATGTGAGAGTTGGACTATAAAGAAATCTGAGAGCTGAAGAATTGATGCTTTTGAACTGTGGTGTTGGAGAAGATTCTTGAGAGTCCCTTGGATTGCAAGGAGATCCAGCCAGTCAATAAAGGAACTCAGTCCTGAATATTCATTGGAAGGACTGATGCTGAAGCTGAAACTCCTTTGGCCACCTGATGTGAAGAACTGACTCATTGGAAAAGACCCTGATGCTGGGAAAGATTGAAGGTGGGAGGAGAAGGAGATGACAGAGGATGAGATGGTTGGATGGCATCACCGACTCAATGGACATGACTTTGAGCAGTCTCCAGGAGTTGGTGATGGACAGGGAGGCCTGGGGTGCTACAGTCCATGGGTCACAAAGAGTCGGACACAACTGAGTAACTGAACTGAACTGACTGGCCTTTGTGCTCATCACACAGAAGGAAAAGCTTCTGGGGGGCCCGGCCACCCGGGGCCGAGAGCAGAGGCTGAGGCCTCAGCTAAGGAGGAAGGGAGCCAGTTAGGAGGCAGGGGAGAAAATGAACAAGGAGGAGCTGGTGCCTGACACGGAGAGGCTGCAGCCTCCATGTGGCTCACTGCAGGGCTGACCCAGCACATGGGCCTGTACAGAGGAGATACCACGTGGCTAAGGTCCCAAGCAGACCAGGCCACAGGAGAGGCTACACGGCCCCAGAGAGAAGTGGAAAGGGGTCTGCATTTGCCTGTGATGAACATTTCCCCGCAAAGGAGAGCCATCCAGTGTTTACCAAAAACAAGCCAACGCCCCGTATGGTGGTTGGAGCCCCGAGTCCCTGCCAAAGGGAGTGAGAAATTCAGAGAAGAGGAACAAGAGCATTGCTGGTGGATCTGAGTCTGGGTAGTGAAACTGGCGAGTGAACCACATACTCCACACTGAAGGTTGCCGGGAAAGAGCCAGGGAAATCCTTCACAAGGCTGCTCTTGGGGGAGGGCATGGAGGAGGTGGGACGGGAGAGGAAGGAGCTGCTCATTGCAAACATACCTTTTTTTATTTTAACTGGTTTTTATTGGAGTAAATTTTATTGGAGTTGCTATAGAATGTTAATTTCTACCTTACCACAAAGTGAGTCAGACAGACATGCAAACGGACCCTCCTATGAGGTTCTCATTGTCTTACCTTGTGCGTGCGTGCACGTGTGCTCGGTTGCTAAGTCGTGTCCGACACTTTGTGACCCCATGGACTGTAGCCCGCCAGGTTCCTCTGTCTGTGGGATTATTCCAGGAGAGAATACTGCAGTGGGTTGCCATTTCCTTCTCCAGGGGGTCTTCACCACCCAGGGATCAAACCCACATCTCCCGTATTGGCAGGTGGGTTCTTTACCACTCAGCCACCAGGGAAGCCCATGTCTTTACTTACTGCTAATTACTAGTTAATTGTGCCCAGAAACATCACTTGCCAGGTCTTCTTTGGTTGCTGTCTCCAGGAAGGTCTCCATGACCTCCTTGCAGCCCTCATAAAGGACTCATGTCTGAGCTGGTTTACATAAGCCTCGCTCAGGCAGCTCCCATTCTCCTGCATGTGTTCCTGTCTCGTGAGCACCGTCAGCAACTTTTCAGCCCTTCTCTCAGCAGCTGTGTGACCCCTCTGTGCCCAGTGGCAGACCCCCTGAAAACTTCATCTTGCTGGGAAATGGGCCCCTGAGACGCCCTTTGACCTGCAGTCTCAGAAGATTCAGGGAGAAAAATCTGATCCCCAGTGCCCCTGTTTGGTCTTTCCCTTCTCTTCTTTTAAAAATTGTTGTAACATATATATATATATAACCTAAATTTCAGCATTTTAAGCATTTTTGAATGGCATTAAGTTTATCCACATTGCTGTAAAACCACCACCAATTCACCTCCAAAACTTTTTCATTTTCCCAACTGAAACTCTGAACCCATCAAACACTCCCCAGCCCTGTCTCCTCCTAAGACTCTAGTAATGACCCTTCTGCTTTCTCTCTGTGAACCTGACTCCTCCAGGTACACCCTCTAAGTGATATCGTATGGCTTTTGTCCTTGTGTGTCTGGCTTATTTCACTGAACGTAATGTCTTCAAGGCCTTCCCAGGTGACGGTAGTGATAACGAACCCACCTGCCAATGCAGGAGACGCGGGTTTGATCCCTGAGTTGGGAAGATCCCCTGGAGGAGGGCATGGCAACCCACTCCAGTATTCTTGCCTGGGGAATCCCATGGACAGAGGAGCCTGGCGGGCTAGAGCCTCAAGGGTCGCAAATAGTCGGATGTAACTGAAGCAAGTTAGAATGCACGCACGCAATGTCTTCTGATGTTATCCACATTGTCGCCTATGTCAGAATGTCCCTCCTTTTTAAGACTGAATAGGGCGGTCCCTGGTGGCCTAGTGGTTAGGATTCTCAGCTTGTCATTGTCATGACCCGGGGTCAGTCCCTGGTCTGGGAACTGAGATCCCGCAAGCCACATGGTGCGGACCAAAACCAAAAAAGACTCAGCATTGTTCCATTCTATGCATAGACCAGGTTTCGCTTGCCTACTCACCCATCAGTGGACACCTGGGCTGCTTACATTTTGGGGCTATTGCAAATTGCAAATAATGCAGCTGTGAACGTGCTTGTACTTCTCTCGTTTGGTTTTTAAATCAAGTGTAATGAAGTATAATTTATATACAACGATTTGACCCATTTTACATGTGCCGTTTGATTAGCTTGACTAGATACAGGACATGTCCATCACCTCAAGAAGTCCCTTGTCTCTTTTTGCTGTTAATTCCTCACCCCACCCCTAGGCAATCACTGATCTATGTCCTGTCACTAAAGATCAGTTTTGCCTTTTCTAGAATTTCGTTTAAAGGGAATGACACAGAAAGTCCTCTTCTGAGTCTAGCTTCTTGTGTGCTCAGCTTAGTGTTTTTCAGATCCATCTCTGTAGTTGGATACACCCGTAGTTTTTCCTTTATTGCAGAGTTCATTGTTCCATTGGATGGATAAATCACACTGGTTCATCCATTCAGCAGCTGTTGGACCCTGGGTTCTTTCCAGGGTTGGGTATTTGTGAACCAAGCTGCTGTATTTTCAGATCAGTCTTTGCAAGAGACGTCTACTTCCGTTGCTCTTGGGTGAAAACCAGGGAGTGGACGTGTGGTGAAGTATGTGGTCAGTTTACAACTGACTTTATAAGAAACTGTCAAACTTCTTCCGAGTGGTGGCATTACACGCATTCTCACCTGTACCATAAGAAAGTTCAAAGTGCTCCATATCCAGGATTATAAGGTAGACCTGTTCATGAAGCGAGGTCTCTTCATGGTCTTAATTTCCATTTCCTCCATGACTAACGTGTGAACATCTTTTCACCTACGTATTGGTGATTCACATACATTTTTTGGTGAAGTGGCTAAGTCACGTGCCTATTTTTTTTTTAATTGGGGCCTCCCTGGTGGCTCAGTGGTGACGAGTCCTCCTGCCTGATCCCTAGTCTGGGAAGATCCCACATGCTGCAGGGCGACTAAGCCCGTGCACCACAACCACTGACTGTGCCCCAGAGCCCGGGAGGCACAACTAGTGAAGCCCGAGCACGCTACAGCCTGGGCTCTTCGACGAGAGAAACCACCGCAATGAGGAGCCCAGCACTGCAACTCAGAGCAGCCCCCATTCTCTGCAACTAGAGAAGGCCCGCGTGCAGCAATGAAGGCCCAGCACAGGCAAATAAACACATTTTTAAAATTGAGCTGTTTGTCTTATTCTTCTTTATATATTCTGGGTGCAAGTCCTTCGTCTGATATATGTATGGCAAACGTGTATGCCACCCAGCCTGTGGACGAAATTTCATCCTTTTATGGTGTCTTTTGAAGAGAAGCTTCTTCTTTTGGTAAAATGCAGTTTGTCAACTGGTTCATTGCATGGTTCGTGTCCTTGGTGCCCTATGGCTCTCTCACATTTGGTTTCTTTTGCTCAGCACTGTTCCTAGGACTGGTTTATCACAGGCACTGGAGTTCCTTCACTGTGACTGGTGTGTGGCCCAGGCATACACAGTGCACACCATTCACCCCCTTTATCAGTGATGACATGAGGGTTGTCTTCGGCCATTACAAATTTCACTGCCATGAACTCTCTTATAACTGTATCCAGGGACACATTTCCATGTATTTCTTTAGCTTTATCAGTTCAGTTCAGTCGCTCAGTCATGTCTGACTCTTTGCAACCCCATGGACTGCAGCACGCCAGGCCTCGCTGTCCATCACCAACTCCTAGAGCTTGATCAAACTCATGTCCATTGAGTCAGTGATGCCATCCAACCTCTCATCCTCTGTCATCCCCTTCGCCTCCTGTCTTCAATCTTTCCCAGCATCAGGGTGTTTTCAAATGACTCAGTTCTTCACATCAGGTGGCCAAAATGTTGGAGTTTCAGCTTCAGCATCAGTCCTTCCAATGAATATTCAGGACTGACTTCCTTTAGGATGGACTGGTTGGATCTCCTTGCTGTCCAAGGGACTCTCAAGAGTCTTCTCCAACACCACAGTTCAAAAGCATCAGTTCTTCAGCACTCAGCTTTCTTTATAGTCCAACTCTCACATCCATACACAACTCCTGGAAAAACCATAGCCTTGACTAGACAGACCTTTATCAGCAAAGTAATGTCTCTGCTTTTTAATATGCTGTCTAGGTTGGTAATGGAGAAGGCAATGGCGACCCACTCCAGTGTTCTTGCCTGGAGAACCCCAGGGACGGCGGAGCCTGGTGGGCTGCTGTCTATGGGGTCGCACAGAGTTGGACACGACTGAAGCGACTTAGCAGCAGCAGCTAGGTTGGTCATAGCTTTTCTTCCAAGGAGTAAGTGTCTTTTAATTTCATGGCTGCAGTCACCATCTGCAGTGATTTTGGAGTCCAAGAAAATAAAGTCTCTCACTCTTTCCATTGTTTCCCCATCTATTTGCCATGAAGTGATGGGACCGAATACCACGATCTTAGTTTGATGAATGTTGAGTTTTAAGCCAACTTTTTCACTCTCCTCTTTCAGTTCCTCTTCACTTTCTGCTGTAAGGGTGGTGTCATCTGCATATCTGAGGTTATTGATATTTCTCCTGGCAATCATAATTCCAGCTTGTATTGCATCCAGCCCAGCATTTCTCATGAGGTACTCTGCACATAAGTTAAATAAACAGGGTGAAAATATACAGCCTTGACATACTCCTTTCCCAACTTGGAACCATTCTGTTGTTCCATGTCCAGTTTTAACTATTGCTTCTTGACCTGCATACGGATTTCTCAGGAGGCAGGTCGGGTGGCCTGGTATTCCCATCTCTTTCAGAATTTTCCACAGTTTATTGTGATCCACACAGTCAAAGGCTTTGGTGTAGTCAATAAAACAGAAGTAGATGTTTTTCTGGAATTCTCTTGCTTTTTCAATGATCCAGCGAATGTTGGCAATTTGATCTCTGGTTCCTCTGCCTTTTCTAAATCCAGTTTGAACATGTGGAAGTTCATGATTCATGTACTGTTGAAGCCTGGCTTGGAGAATTCTGAGCATTAATTTGCTAGCGTGTGAGATGAGTGCAATTGTGTGGTAGTCTGAACTTTCTTTGGCATTGCCTTTCTTTGGGATTGGAATGAAAACTGATCTTTTCCACCCTTATGGCCACTGCTGAATTTTCCAAATTTGCTGGTATATTGAGTGCAGCACTTACACAGCATCATCTTTCAGGATTTGAAATAGCTCAACTGGCATTCCATCACCTCCACTAGCTTTGTTCATAGTGATGCTCCCTGAGACCCACTTGACTTCGCATCACCATTGTGATTATCTGGGTAATGGAGATCTTTTTTGTATCGTTCTTCTGTGTTTTCTTGCCACTTCTTAATATCTTCTGCTTCTGTTAGGTCCATACCATTTCTGTCCTTTATTGTGCCCATCTTTGCATGAAATGTTCCCTTGGTATCTCTAATTTTCTTGAAGAGAGCTCTAGTCTTTCCCATTCTGTTGTTTTCCTCTATTTCTTTGCATTGATCGCTGATGAAGGTCTTCCTGTCTCTCCTTGCTATTCTTTGGAACTCTGCATTCAGATGCTTATATCTTTCCTTTTTTCCTTTGCCTTTAGCTTCTCTTCTTTTCGCAGCTATTTGTAAGTCCTCCTCAGACAACCATTTTGCCTTTTTGCATTTCTTTTTCTTGGGGATGGTCTTGATCACTGCCTCTTGTTACAATGTCACAAACCTCCATCCATAGTTCTTCAGGCACTCTGCCTAACAGATAGATCTAATCCCTTGAATCTATTTGTCACTTCCACTGTATAATCGTAAGGAATTTGATTTGATTGAATTGTAAGGTCATAGTTGAATGGTCTAGTGGTTTTCCCTACTTTCTTCAATTTAAGTTTGAATTTGGCAATAAGGAGTCCATGATCTGAGCCACAGTCAGCTCCTGGTCTTGTTTTTGCTGACTGTATAGATCTTCTCCATCTTTGGCTGCAAAGAATATAATCAATCTGATTTTGGTGTTGACCATCTGGTAACGTCCATGTGTAGAGTCTTCTCTTGAGTAGTTGGAAGAGGGTGTTTGCTATGACCAGTTCGTTCTCTTAGCTTTTGAACGGCTGGATGAGTGACAGGATGTGTGAAACTTCAACTGTACTGGGTGATCCCAAGAAGTTTCCAGAAGGAGGTGAACTAATTTACACTCTGCCAGCAGCTTATAAAAGTTCCATTTTCTTCTCATTCTCACCAGTAGTTTATATTTTCTATCCTTTTCACTTTTATTAACCTGGTGGGTTCATTTTTCAGACTTTCTTTCTGAATATAGGTGTTTCAATGAAGCCATAAATTTCTCTAAGTATTTCTTTGGTTGCATCTTGTGATTTTTAAAACCATTTTTCAGGAAAAATTTTAATGCATTCAAAAGTGGAGAAAATAGTATAATGAACTGTCCTGTTCTCATTAGCGACTTTCAACATTTATCAACCCACTGCTAATATTATGTCATTTACAACATCACTGGGTTATTTTGAAGCAAATCCCATTCACACATGTTCTCTCATTGATATCCATATTTTAGCATTTAACTCTAAAAGAAAATGATCTTTCTTTTTGAGAATGGTCTTTTTAAAAAGAAACATGAAATGAAATCATTATACTATACTTAAAGATGTGAATAACACAATAAAATCATAATAAACCTCCAATATGATTCAATATACAGTGTTCAGACTCCCCTGTATCACGAGCATTTCTAAGCTAATTTCTTGGACTCAGGATTCAAACAAGGTCCCCACACATCTCTTAAATCTCTTAAGAGATTCCCACTGGACTGCTGGTCTTCCACCACCTCTTGCCTTTTGTTATTCTTTGCAATTTACCTATTGGGGAAATTGAGTCACTTATCCGGGAAAGTTTCTCACATTCTGGATTTTGCTGACTGCCTCACTGTGGTGTTGTTTAGCATGTCCTATAGCCACTTGTGTTTCCTGTACACGGATAGACTGAGGTTGGTTCTGAATCAGGCTGACTTTCTGGCAGGAAGATTTTCATGGATGTGTCCTGGATGTCTCTCTCACTATGATGCTAGCAGTGTTTGATGGTCTCCCCTTGGATCTCCTATTTCATACAGGTGGCAAATAACTCAGCTTAAAATATTTTCTAATTTTTATTCTTTGGACCATGAATTATCTCAAAGTGTATTTCTTAATTTCCACATATATGGAGATTTTCTAGTCATCTTTCTGTTTCCAGTTTCCAGCATTATCACAGAGTAGTCAGAAGACTTACTCTGATTTCAGTCCTTTTCAGTTCTTTCCTATTTTTTTTCTTTAAAGATTTTTGATGGGGACCATACTTAAAGTCTTTATTGAATTTGCTACAATATTGCTCCTACTTTATGATTTGGTTTTTTGGCCACAAGGCATGGGGGATCTCAGCTCCCCAACCAGAGATCGAATCTAGACACAGATCTTACATTCTGCACAAAACTCAAAACTCTACTCAAGATGGATTATAAACCTAAATGTAAGACACAAAACTTTGTAAAACTCTCAAAAGATAACTTTGGAGACCACCTAGCTGACCTTGCATATAGCTATGATTTTTCAGAGACACCAAAGGCGTGATCCATGAAAGAAGTAGTTAATGAACTGGGCTTTGTTAAAATGTAAAACTTCTGCTCTGCGAAAGACAACATCAAGAAAACAAATCAGGCTGGAAGAAAATATCTGCAAAATATATATCTAATAAAGGACTGTTATCCAAAATATAAAAAAAAACAACTCTTAAAACTCAACAATAAGAAAAATAACAACATGATTAAATAATGAGCAAAAGATCTGAACAGATTCCTCACCAAAGATGACCACAAATTGCAAGCAAGCAAATGAAAAGATGTGAAAGTGTGATTTTGCTGTGTGCTATGCTAAGTCGCTTCAGTCATGCCTGTTTGGCTATTTGTGACCCTATGGACTCTAGCACGTCAGGTTCCTCTGTCCATGAGATTCTGGAGGTAAGAATACTGGAGTGGGTTGTCACACTCTCCTTCAGAGGATCCTCCCGACCCCGGGATCGAACCACATCTCTTTGTCTCCTGCATTTGCCAGCCAGGTTCTTTACCACTAGCACCACCTGGGAAGCCCTCAAAGTGTCATTAGGGGACTGTAAATTAATACAACAGTGAGATACTATCAGAAAGGCCAAAATCTAAACCACTGATAACAGTAAATACTGGTGGGGATGTCAAGCAACAGAAACTCTTGTTCATCGCCAGTGGGAATGCAAAATGGTACAGCCCCACTTAGAAAGACAGTTTGGCAACTTCTCAAAAAACTAAACACTCTCCTACTACACGATCCTTGGGATTTACCCAAATGAGTTTAAAACTTATGTCCACACAAAAACTTGCACATGGATGTTTATAGAAGCCTTGTTCATAATTGCCAAAACTTGGAAGCAAATATAAACTGTGGCATGTCTAGGCAATAGGATATAACTCAATGGCTAAAGAATTTTCAAGACATGAAAAGACATTGAAGAACCTTGGATGGACACACCTAGGGGAAAGGACTCCATAGGTATGCTTCCAACCGCATGACATTTTGGAAAAGGCAAAATCAGGGAGACAGTAAAAAAAAAAAAAATCAGTGATTGGCAGGGTTTATGGTAGCGGAAGGAGAAGGAAATGGCAACCCACTCCAGTGTTTTTGCCTGGAGAATCCCAGGGACGGGGGAGCCTGGTGGGCTGCCGTCTATGGGGTCGCACAGAGTCGGACACGACTGATGTGACTTAGCAGCAGCAGCAGCAGCAGGGTGGAGGAAAAGATGAACAGGTGGAACCCAGAGGATTTTCAAGACAGTCAAAACTGTTCTGTATGACACCATGCTGGTGGATACATGATACATATTTGTCAAAATCCATGGAAGCTGCACCACCAGGAGTGAACCCTAATGTAAACTATGAACTGAAGGTGATAATGATGTGAAATGTAGGCTCATCGATTGTAACAAATGCTCCATTGTGGGAGAACGTTCCTTAGTGGGGAAGGTGTGCACACGTGTGGTACAGACACAGGGTTTTTATAGGAACTTTCTGTACACTTGGCTTAATTGGCTGTGCATCTAAAACTGCTCTAATAAAGCTTATTAATCTAGAAAGAAATCTCTCACTATGACTGTAGATGTTTTTTAAATTTCTTTTCATAGTTTTGCCATTTTTGTTTTTGGAGTCATGACAATAGGTGTATATATGTATGTAGAATTTTTATAAATTAGCAGTGAATTAAAACTTTATCACTATTAAGTAGTCCTCTTTTAGTAATCCTTTTTGCTTTAAATTCTAGTTTATCTCATGTTAATAGAGCTACAGTAGCTTTCCTACTATATAGTAATTTCCTGACATACCTATTTTTTTATTTAAAATTTTGGATCATCCTTATGTTTTTGCTATTTCTCTTATAAACAGCACATAATAGAATTTTAAGGAGATTTTTAGGGTTTTTTTTTTTCAAAAAATGTTTAAGAAAGGTTTTTTTAATCCTCTAACTTATGTGAAATTGTCATTTTTCATTTTAATGATATGTGTATATAATCAATTAGATTTATACACATACCAGTTAGTTTGTTTTCCTAAATACTGGTTTAACATTAGAAAAGCATCAATATTTTGGCCACATTGACAGATTATGGGAGAAAAAATATCCTATCAATTCTCAATAGATGCAGAAAAAGCATTTGATAATATTTAACATATATTTTTAATAAAAACTCTTTTTAAAACACTAGGACCTAAATGAATCTTCTTTCATCTGATGAAGGATATGCCTACTTTTAACATTACACTGAGGGTCAAAAACAGCGCTGTGAGTCCTGAAAAAGGAAAAAGTCATAACAATTGGAAATAAGAAATAAAACTCTCATTTTAGAGATAATATGACAAAATAGGTAAATAGTCCAAGAATATGTAGATAAATTATTAGAATTACTAGGTGAATTTTAAAAAGTTACCAGATACAAGGGGAAAACACAAAATCACTGAAATTTTTATATACCAAAATTAAACATAGAATAAAATTTTTAAGTTAATATTTTAAAAATATTAAATATACAAGAATAAAATAAGAAAGTACAGAACATCTATGCAAAAAGTCAATTAAAAATTTTTATATAAATTAATCAAACACATGCATTATGTTAAATGAATGCAACAGTCAGTGCTGTTAAGATGTCAACTTTTGTCAAACTGACTTCAAGGGTCAATCCAATCATAATAAAATGTCATTAGGACTTTTTAAGGAATCCAATAAGCTAATTCTAAAAATATATGGGCAGACAAAAGACCTAGAAGGGTTGGTCATTTCTGAAGAAGAAAAACAAGAGGACTTGCTTTACTTAATATCAAGGCTTAGCTTAAGGCTAAAATGATTGAGATAGGATGGATATAGGAGATCAGTGGAACAGGATAAATAGTTCAGACATAGATCTACACATTGATATATTTTGAACTGTGGTGCTTTCAAACTCATGCTTTTGAACTGTGGTGTTGGAGAAGACTCTTGAGAGTCCCTTGGACCGCAAGGAGATCCAACCCGTCCATCCTAAAGGAAATCAGTCTTGAATATTCACTGAAAGGACTGATGCTGAAGCTGAAACTCCAATCCTTTGGCCACCTGATGCGAAGAACCAACCCATTGGAAAAGACCCTGATGCTGGGAAAGATTGAAGGCAGGAGGAGAAGGGGACGACAGAGGGTGAGATGGTTGGATGGCATCACCAACTCAATGGGCATGAGTCTGAGCAAGCTCTGGGAGTTGGTGATTGACTGGGAGGCCTGGTGTGCTGCTGTCCATGGGGTCACAGAGAGTCAGACACAACTGAGTGACTGATCTGAACTGAGTGAAATCTAGACATACACAGATACTTGATTGAGAGAGGTGGCGCAAGACAGAGTGGTGTTAAAACTGTATATCCATTTGGGAAGAGAATGAAACTGGTCCCCTACCTTGGTTTTGAACAAAAATCAACTTCAGATATTAGCTATGTAGGCAAAACAAGGAGGCTATCATAAATTACAGAGAATAATATTATAATCTCAGGGTAGGAAAGGATTTCTTAATCCAGGCAGAAAAAGCACTATCCATAAAGGAAAAACTCTGTTCATCAAAAGATGGTTAAGAAAGTAAAAAAAAGGCCTATGAGACTAGAAATCAACTGTAAGGAGAAACTGCAAACACACGGGGGCTGAACAACATGCTGCTGAAGCGGCAAAGGGATCACAGCAGAGATCAAAGAGGCAATTAAAGAAAAATGCCTGGAAACAAAGGGAAACAAAAATGCAGCAAAGTCTGCGGGACACAGCAAAAGCAGGTTTAAAAGGGAAGTTTATAGCAATACCATCCTAGCTCAGGAAACAAGAAAAATCTCAAAGAAACAACCTAATCCTACAACTAAAGCAACTAGAGGAAGAAGAGCAAACATAACTCAAAGTTAGTCGAAGGAAAGAAATGATAAAGGCGAGGAACTAAATGAAAGAGACAGAAAATAATCAATGAAACAAAAAGCTTGTTGGTTGAAAAGATAAACCAAATTGATAAAGCTTTACCCAGACTTGTCAAGAAAAAAAAAGGGGAGGATCCAAGTCAATAAAGTCAGAAATGAAAAAGAAGTTACAAACACCACAGAGACACAAAGTATCATAGGGGACTATGAGCAGCAATACACCAATAAAATGGACAGCCTAGAAGAAATGGACAACTTCTTGCTGCTGCAGCTGCTAAGTCGCTTCAGTCGTGTCCGACTCTGCGCGACCCCATAGACGGAAGCCCACGAGGCTCCCCTGTCCCTGAGATTCTCCAGGCAAGAACACTGGAGTAGGTTGCCATTTCCTTCTCCAATGCATGCAAGTGAAAAGTGAAAGTGAAGTTGCTCAGTCGTGTCTGACTGTTAGCGACCCCATGGACTACAGCCTACCAGGCTCCTCCATCCCTGGGATTTTCCAGGCAAAAGTACTGGAGTAGGGTGCCATTGTCTTCTCCTGGACAACTTCTTAGAAAGGTACAATTTCCCCAGATTGAATCAGGAAGAAACAGAAAATATGAACAGACCAATTACCAGAAATGAAATTTAGTCAGTAGTTTTAGAACTCCCAACAAAGATTGGACCAGATGGCTTCACAGGTGAACTCTATCAAACATTTGGCAAAGAGTTAAAGCCTATCCTTCTCAAACTACTCCAAGAAATTGCAGAGAAAGGAACACTTGCAAACTCATTCTATGAGGCCAGCATTATCCTGATACCAAAACCAGACAAAGATATGACAGGAAAAGAAAATTATAATATCAATGATGAATATAGATGCAAAAATCCTCACCCAAAATACTAACAAACCAAACCCACAATATATTAAAAGGACCATGATCAAGATTTATCCCAGGGATGCAAGGATTTTTCCACATCTGCAAGTCCATCAATGTGATACACCACATTGACAAACTGAAGAATAAACACTATACAATCATCTCAATAACTGCAGTAAAAGCCTTTGGTAAAAGTTAATATCCATTTATGATTAAAACTCTCGAGAAAGTGGGCATAGAGGGGACATACTTCAACATAAAGGCTATATATAACAAACCTACAGCTAACATCATTCTCAACAGCGAAAAGCTGAAAGGATTCCCTCTCAGATCAGGAACAAGACAAGGGTGCTCACTCACCACTTTTATTCAACAGAGTGTTAGAAGTCCCAGCTGCAGCAAGCAGACAAGAAAAAGAAATAAAAGGAGTATAAATTGGAAAAGAAGTAAAACTGTCACTGTTTGCAAATGACATGAAAACCCTGAAGATGCCACCAGAAAATGACTAATACAAGAATTTAGCAATGAATTCAGTGAGGCTGCAGGATACAAAATGTATAGAAATCTGTTCCATTTCTGTACACTAACAAGAAACTCTCAGAAAGATAAACCAAGGAAATGAGCCCACTCACAATTACACTAAAAGAGAATAAAATACCTTGGTGCCCCAAAGAAGTAACTAAGATAGGCTGTAGTGCCTAGCTGTGATCTCTTTGGCTTTGTTTTCCCTTTGATTCTAATCGTTTCTCGGCCTTCCACGGTTATTCTTCCAATGTTTCATATTATTCAGTTTCAGATTCAAGACTTTCTTTCCATCAAGGACAAAACAGATATGCAACAAGCAACAATGGTTTACTGTAGTCAATATCTTGTTAAAAAAAAAAAAAAACCTATAATGGAAAATAACTTAAAAAATAATATATGTGTATAACTGGATCACCTTGTATGCACCTGAAATATTGTAAGTGAACTATACATCAATACAATACATATATTAAGAAAAAAAAAACTTTCGGGGATGCCAAGTTAGGGGTTCTAGTCAATTCTAGTTTTGTTTTGTTTTTCCCCTTAAATAGGAGCTGAACAACGTTTTTTTTTTAATTGTGTAATTATTCCATTTTTGCAAGAGGTCCTTGCCTCTAGCAAAGCCTTTGTCACTGTCTCCTAGTCAACATACAACTGCTCTCACTTTCTCTGGAAAACTATCAAATTCAGTCCTTTTGACATAATTGACTACAGCTGCTTTTTTCTACTTTCTTTTAAAAAGAAAATGAAATCAACCAATGTTATTATGCAGGTTAGGAGGCAACAGTTAGAACTGGACATGGAACAACAGACTGGTTCCAAATAGGAAAAGGAGTACATCAAGGCTGTATATTGTCACCCTGCTTATTTAACTTATATGCAGAGTACATCATGAGAAACGCTGGGCTGGAAGAAACACAAGCTGAAATCAAGATTGCCGGGAGAAATATCCATAACCTCAGATATGCAGATAACACCACCCTTATGGCAGAAAGTGAAGAGGAACTCAAAAGCCTCTTGATGGAAGTGAAAGTGGAGAGTGAAAAAGTTGGCTTAAAGCTCAACATTCAGAAAACGAAGACCATGGCATCTGGTCCCATCACTTCATGGGAAATAGATGGGGAAACAGTGGAAACAGTGTCAGACTTTACTTTTTTGGGCTCCAAAATCACTGCATATGGTGACTGCAGCCATGAAATTAAAAGACGCTTACTCCTTGGAAAAGTTATGACCAACCTAGATAGCATGTTGAAAAGCAGAGACATTACTTTGCCAACAAAGGTCCGTCTAGTCAAGGCTATGGTTTTTCCAGTAGTCATGTATGGATGTGAGAGTTGGACTGTGAAGAAAGCTGAGCACTGAAGAACTGATGCCTTTGAACTGTGGTGTTGGAGAAGACTCTTGAGAGTCCCTTGGACTGCAAGGAGATTCAACCAGTCCATTCTGAAGATCAGCCCTGGGATTTCTTTGGAAGGAATGATGCTAAAGCTGAAACTCCAGTACTTTGGCCACCTCATGCGAAGTGTTGATCCGTTGGAAAAGACTCTGATGCTGGGAGGGATTGGGGGCAGGAGGAGAAGGGAATGACAGAGGATGAGATGGCTGGATGGCATCACGGACTCGATAGACTGAGTCGGAGTGAACTCCGTGATTTGGTGATGGACAGGGAGGCCTGGTGTGCTGCGATTCATGGGGTCGCAAAGAGTCAGACACGACTGAGCGACTGAACTGAACTGAATGTTATTAAATGGAATACATCAATTAAACAATTAGAGCCTGCCTGTACATGAGGCAGAGCCTCCGTCCTAGCAAAGAGGTTTTATGTACGAATGTTTTTCTTTACTTTGTTCACAAGAGACTTTGAACTTAGGATAACAGCTGAAGGGCTTTAAATGACATTTTCAAAAATAGAAGATTCTGAGGCTCAAAAATCTCTTTAAGGCCAATGTAAATAACTTGAAAGGTGATCTGAATGGCTGGTCTCGAGGCATTAACTGCATGTAAGTTTTCTGACGCATATTCATAGAAACCCCGGGCAGTCCCAGCTGTAGTTCTCTGATGTAGGCACAGCCGATGCATTTCTCTCAGTTCACCTGCTTGCCTTTGCTTGCTCTTTGTGCGTGCATAGACTAAAAATGATTAAAAACGAACACGTCACCCTAGAGAACGTGTTTTTTTTTTATGTCGCTTAAATGAGGCTTTCAGAAATGTCTGTTAGTATAGAGTTAAATGTTAGAACTTTTTTTCTTGCTAACAAGAATGTATCTCTCATTCTCAAAAAGTGTATTATTCACAACAGTTGCAGGAGAACAATTCCCTATGTCTTTCTCCTGTTTCAAAAGAGTTCAGAAAGCCAAAGGCCACCATACTCCATGGCTTCCCTTATTTCAGGCAAAAATTACACCTGCCACCTTTCTGAGTTTCTATGTAATCTGTATACCAATCTTTAGGCTCCTTATTGATGTAGCAAGGAATCACAGTTAAGCCCAATTTGTAGCTGTCACTCTGCAAAGCAAATCCATGGATCTGGGCTGAGTTCAGTAACCACACAGACTCACATAACAAACCCAACCTGCCCCTTAACAGAAATTTATTAATAGATGAGCTGGGTTTTGTTTGGGGGATATTTGACACTTAATTGGATGATCATGCTCAATAATTAGAGACATTTGACAATATAAATGTCACTCTGCAGGGTCTTGGGTTCACATACAGAACATGTCGCTTGAAATTTTAGAGGTAAGTTCCATGAAGAGTATGGCAGTCCTCCCCACCGCCACCACTTTAACTGTTTACTCTGCTGGGCCAACGACAGGGCCAACAACAGTCAGGTTTTCCTCTTTTCACTGTGCTTTCCCATTGTCATCTTTATGAAAAAGCAAGAGGAAGGACAAAAACCACCACACCCAGCACAGGGTGTCCCAGAGAGATCCTAAAACAGTAATTCTCACCTGAAGAGCTGGAGCTGTCACGCCAACCCCTGACGTTCAGTGAATACACGGGGCTGTCCCCATAGTACAGAAGGGTCGGTCCACCTGGGATGCTCAGAGAGACTGCATGGCAACAGGGCTCCTGGAATCCTAGGAAGGGAAGGTGCAGCAGCAGATTCTATCGTACCAGACCAAGGCGCTCAGCCACACATAGACATCAAGGGTGCGGTCCTTTCCTCCCTCACCCATCTGCTGAGAGTGAAAAGGCCAGATGGCGAAGAAAAGAGAGGCCCTCCTGACCTGATCACTTGGGAGTTGGCTACACATGGAATTACTCCAATTTTACACTTAATATGTAGTGGGGGTTGCTCACACTTAAAAGAAGCCTATTTGGTCACATTATCTTCTTGGTAGAAAAATCAGAACTGTTGCCATGTTGAAATCACTTAAAGCAGGGAATTTGCAGTAGCTTTAAAGGCAGTGTATGTTTTTGAGACAATTCATTACTAACTGCGTAGTGCAGTGACAACCTTGGGTCCAAGTTATGACTGCGCAAGCAAATGGCGGGGCGGGGGTGGGGTGGGGGGAACATTTATTTTTCTGGAGATGACGTGGCCTAAAACTCCAATGGCACAAAGTTTAGAACAAATGTCTGCTATGAACATGATTCACATCCGCTTCCTAAACTCCTAACTCAGCAGCAAAGGGCATCAGATCAAGTTAGGAGGGCATGAAACCCTGCATCTGCCTCGCCTCCCTACCCCAAACAGCTGTCAGTTTCCCAAAGCCAAATCTGATTCTGGAATCTGCCTCATACACAAAATTCTTAGATGAGAGGCGAGAACAGTAACTCAGAAAACATCAAAAAAATGACTGTTTACAACCCGGATTTCTGGCAAACCTTCCTAGATTACACAATCAGGTCAACTGAGATGAGAAAAAAACACTGCTTTGTTCCATGTCTGGGAGCTACTTGTTACTGTCTTTTTTTTTTTTTTTTTTGGTTGGCTGAATTACAACCCCTTTAAAAGTTTTTCAAATGGGTCCCCCTCCCCGCCCCAAAAAACCACCAAAGTGAGGTTCTAATATCATTTTCTCTGGAAAAGGGAAAGCTATCTATATTCTTGGAAATGAAACATTATTTGAATCAAAACTGAAATTTCAACGCAAAGGTCATACACTTATATTTGCTAGCTGAAGAGGAGTGTGAAAAGGCTAATATTCCTGAGTTTGTGTGTAGAAAAAGAATCAGAGAATTTGAAGCACTTGGGAGAAAAATTCCACTTGCAAGACAGACATCCAAAATGGCTCAACATAATTTATTTTTTTTTTTAATGTTAAAATGTACAGAGTTCTTTTGAAAGTACTTGCTAGAAAGGGGGAAAAAAAAGTGATATTACATACAGGAGAGGAAGGAGGCCGGCTGGCCCAGGAGCGCGTGACATGGAGAAGTACGAAGGCATCTAGGCACCCCTTCCCCATAGCTTACAAGTCACCATGAACAAAGTACAAAGAGGTTACAAAACAGGAAAAGCAAATATAAACAGACAGGAATAGACTTAGCTTCATTTGTACATGCGGCTTTTAGAGGCATCTGGAGCTCTATTCACACACTCTAGAGATCTCTTTAAAGAGAATTTTTATCTTTCTTAAAATAGTTTTTAATATTCTACAACAAAGATAAAAAATTTTAAAGATGGAATGAAATGAAAAAGCTCTTATTTTAAAAGGCATCAAAGTCACTAACAGTGAGTTTTTTAAATTTCTTTTTTTAGAAGATTACCCAAGTTATCTTGCTAAAAATACATTTTTTTTTTAAACAGAAGTGAAAAAATGACAGGTACCAATATTACTGTGTTGGATAATTTCTTTTATAATATAGAAAAGAACATTTTCTCTACAATAGTTCTAAAGTCACAAAAAGGCTTGTGGAAAAAGGGAGCTGCCCGATTGAAAATTGGTTTTTTTTTTTTTTTTTAAAGAAACAAAACCAAACACAACCGCAAACCAACAGAAACTGAATTCACGGCCCTCGTTTTCAACAGCTTCTCCTTCTGCCCTGACCCACCCTCCTCCCAAGACACCTCCCTCCCCACCCACCCCGTCCCCACCCCAACCAGGAAGCAATGACAGCGCTGAAGAGTCGGCAGAGGGCAGCACAGGGCACGTTCTACACACAGGACTGGGGGCTGGAAAGGTATATACAGAGGGACTGGTCCTACTCAGCCTTGCGCATGCTCAGAATGCTCAGACAGCGGTTAGGAGGCGGGATTCTGCCTTGTTCTACCTAACACGTTTAATTGAGAAAGTCAATTAAAGTGTATATATATAAAAAAAAAAACCAACAAACCTGTGCATTTGAAAAAATTTAATGCCTAATTTGTTACTTCAAAAATTTATCTATATAAAATGTACAAATAAAGGAGAGAATTTAATGCTTACAGGCATTTCTTTAAGCAGTACTTCCTCCTTTTGGATATTTGACTGCACATACCAAGTGGTATAATAGTGTCCATCTTCCAATGATGGAACATATATACGCATATATATATATACACATATATATATACTTATATATATATATATGTTTGTTTTTTAACCTATCCCTGGAGCAAGTGACAAGAAGAGAATGGGCAAACTGGCTGCACAAGAGAAAAGAGAATGAAGTTGGAAGTAACATAGGAGACTGCTAAAACCCTGCTGTCCAGATCTGCCCGACTATGCTGGTGGTTGGTCGATCCCTCTTCTCAGCCTCTCCCCGGGGAAGGGCCGCGCATCCCGATTCACAGGGGAAGGGACTCAGGATCTCAAAAGACGAAGGAAAACTAGAGGTATGTTATCACTGAAGTAGCTATAAGACTCATGCCACGGTCTCCCTCACAACACGCTATTGCGTCATCTCTTCCAACACGAAGTAAACAGTGTCAAAGGTTAGTCAGGTATTTCTCAAGTCGCTGACGTGTCCAGTCATCTGCCAACCCTTTATATGAGGATGTAAGAGGCTCATCGCCAAGTCACCGGGGACTGCTGTTCACTTTAATGAGTCAGGAAGGCTCGAGAATCGAGACCCTTAAGAGTCTCAAGGTATGTACTAAAATCAAGAGGCTGCGTGGAATTATGTGCGTATGGCTGATTCACCAGGTGGTTTAAAAAAACAAGAGGTTTACGTTCCTCTTTTGATTGTTAACTGACCATCTGTTCCTCCAAGGCTGATCAGGATTGCAAACAGCTTTCCTCTGAGATTCTGCTGTTAATTGAGACTTACAGTATTTTTGTGTCTCTGAGTGCTGAGTGGGAGTAGTTTTTAAAAAATTATATTACACTTGATCTAAGAAAAACATTTTCAATGAAGTCCATCTATAAGGAAACATTCTTGGGGAAAGGTTTCAAGAGGTGTGTGTGTGCGCATGTGTATATGTGTAGGGAGTGGAGGGGATTTTAGGAGGAGAAGCATTTTCCTGCCTCGCTTTATTAATAATAATAATAATAATAATATTAACAATAATAATAAGTTTAAGGAGCTTGGGTTGTTCTCCATGTCCCCGTCCGAGTCTCCCATAAGTGCCTCCTGCTGGAATGAAGTAGGGAATGAAAGGCTGGGTGTGGAGGAAAAGGGTCTGGCTAACCCTCGAGATGTATATGTAACATTTAAAAATGACGACACTGGGAGCTGCAAACACTTGAGGGGAAACATACATTTTAAAATAAAATAAAGATAATTCACTTTCACACAAATCCTGTCCATGTGGCGTGTAAAGAAAGTAAGGCTCTTTAATTATGAGAAGGTTTCTGCGCATGTTTTCCCATCCCCAAATCCGTGGTTAGGTGAGTTCTATTGTAAAATGCTCACGATTGTGAAGAAAACCAAAACCCAGAACAAAATGAACCCCCCAAAAAAGAGAAGACCAGGTTTTCTAAAAAATAAAATAAACCAAAGAAAAATTCCTCTAAATCTACAGCAATATTTTAACTGGAAAAAAGGTCCATTTTTCTCTGGTTTGTCAGTATAAAAGGTCCCTTTATTTATATATATTTAGGTTCTGAACTGCAAGTCCGTCTTGCTCATCTTCTCATGTAAGGCCCGTTGAGCGACTGCTTGGGCACGCCCGCCGCGTTCATGTAGCTGTGATGGGAGGGGCCCGTGTACATCACGTTTCCGTGCGGGCTCGGCTGCATAGGCTGCTGGGGGTAGGCCTGGCCCCCCATCACCCCCATCTGCATCTGCATAGGATACTGTGCTGTCTGGTTCATGTAGGCCGGGTTACTATGGTAACTGCTGTTCATCATGGGCTGGGTCATTCGATAGCTGTTCATGGCGTTCAGGGTGTTCATATTCATGGAATTGACATTATAGGCAGGGGTGGGCATCAAGTTCACCCCCATGTTCATGCCACGCTGCACGGCCAAGGCACGCGGGCCGGCCTGCATGGCGACGGCGGGCGGGCTGCGGCCGTACAGCTGCTGCTGGTGAGCCGCCGCGGAGGGCAGGGGCGCCGACTTGGAGCGGATGGAGATGTGCCCCTTGACCGGCATCTGGCCTTGCAGACGCTGAGTGTGGGGAATGCCAATGTTGGTGGCAGACATGTTGCACTGCAGCAGAGGGGACGTGAGGTTCATGGTGGTGGAGGCCAAGTTCGGGGGCGGCGTCATGGTGGCTTGTGCTTGAGGGGTCCCCGCTAAGGGATGCGATGGAGCCAGCTGAGCCAGTCCCGTGTTGGACAGAGAAACACTGGTTGCATAGGAAGTCACAGCAGGAGAATGGCTATAAGGCATGGCATGGGGGTCCATAATGGTGTTGGTCAGCTGCTGCAACTTGGCTAGACTGAAGGTGGCCGACGGCTGGGAGTAGCTGCCGGCCCCGAAGTCCCCGGGGATCCTCTCGTAGATGCTGATGTTCCCCGCGCTGCCGGACTCGGGGATCTCCATGATCATGGGCGCCGGAGTGAAGCTGTTGTTCATGCTGCACTGTGACAGCGGGGGCTGCTGCTGGGGCGGGGGCGGGGGCTGTGGCTGCTGGGGCGGGGGCGGGGGCGGGGGCGGCGGCTGGGCTGGCGGGGGGGGCGGGGCTGGCGGCTGAGGCTGTGGCGGTGGAGGCTGCTGCGACGACTGGGGTGGCGGCGGCTGCTGCGTGCTGGGAGGCCTCTCGACGGCACAGCTCTGCGGGGACTTGATGCCGCAGTTGGCGGCGGGTGGGACGCTGCTCTGTGGCATCAGGCTGCAGCCACCGCCCATGCCAGCCATCTGCTGGGTGACCACACAGCTGTTCTGGGTGAGGCTGCTGGAGGACGACAGGCCGTAGGAGCAGCTGCTCTGGGATGAGCTGTTCCCACAGATGCTGCCGCCCATGGTGGAGTCGTAGCTGCTGGGGTTCTCGTAGTTCTCCGTGGTGCTCTCGATGCTGCCCAGGTCACTGAAGCCGCTGTCCACCACCTGCTGGGAGTGGTCGGATACGGAAGGCACGTCCATCATGGGGCTGGTCTCCATGTTCTGCATAGACGGGGCGGACAGGGATCCTTGCTCCGGGCTGATCTGGGTGTAGCCCCCTTCAAGGGCGGGCACGCTGGGGCTGCTGACCGAGCGCACTGACTGGCTGGGGTGGGACTGGACGGAGGACAGCGGGCTGTTGTGCTCCGAGGCGTGGCAGTCCTCCACCAGGGCCAGCGGAGGGTCCTCGTCGGCCTGCGTGTAGCTCTGCAGCGTCTGGCAGGCGGCCAACGTCTCCTCGCAGTCCTGGTAGGCGCCCTCGTGCTCGCCGCGCTCCTCCTGTGTCAGGGACTGCACGGCCTGCACCGTCTCCAGGTCCAGCTCGCTGTGTGGGATCTCCTCCTCCTCCTTCAGCTCCAGCAGCTCCTCCTTCGAGCGCGAGTCCTCCTCGCGGTCGTCCTCAGAGCCCGGCATGTGCTCCGACACCACGGACGCCTCGTGCGAAGTCTGCTCCTCCTCAGAATCCGGCTCCGTCTCCTCCTTGTCTTTCGGGTTCTCCCCGCTGCCCTGCACGTTAGGATCTAAAAAAGCCTCCCGGCCGCCTGGCTCCTCCTTGACGCCCTCGCGCGCCGGCGGCTCCCCCAGCTCCTCCTCCTTCTTGGCGGGCTCCAGGTGGCCGTCGTCCTCATCGTCCGCGTCGTGGTCTTCGCTCTGGTTGGCCTCCGCAGCCGTGTCCTCCTCCTCCTCGGGCTCCTGCCTGGCCAGTTCCTGCGGCGCCTCCTCTGACGGCCGCTGCTCTACAGGGACGCGGGGCTTCTCCTCCTCCTCACCGGCCTCGGGCTCCTTGCCTTCGGCCTCGGGGCTGCTGGCGTCGGCAGGAGAGGCCGCCCTGACGTCACTGCTGGTGGTGTCCTCCTCCTCCCCCTCCTCGACCTCCTCCGCTTCCAGGGGCAGCTCCTCCTCTTCCTTCCTTTCCTCCGTTAAAGGCAAGTCTTCTTTTGGTTCAACAGTTTCTTCGCTCTCTTCCATTTTGGATTTACGTCCCGCTTTCGGAAGGGGGACGATGGGTTCAACGACGCACTCTTGAGCAGACAGGGGTACCATCTCCCGACTCAGCTTAAAGCCCGGCTTACGACCAGCTCTCTTCTTCCAGTGGACCGGTTTGCGGCTCTTGCCCTTGGGCCATCCCTTCTTCTTCTTCATGGGCGTGGATGTATCTGGCTCAAGTGGAGCGTCCTTCACATCACATTTTCTCAAGAGAGACACTGGCTTTAGGACAGGAGTGTCTGCACAGGAAGGATAAAAAATAAAATAAATTACAGGATCTTGTATTTGCTAGTGTCATTTCCCGAGCCCACATGTACAAGAGAAATGATTTTATTATCACCCCAAACTCCCGACTATCTTCATTTTTAGGTTAAGAGTCTAAAGGAGAAACCTATTTCATGATATCCTCTGAAGTCACGGAGTGAACTGGCAGAACCAGGAAAAGCATTCTGGTCCACCCACTAGGTTCAAGGGCATCATCAACGCCAACTGCACATCTTTGGGAAGTTACCCTAAGACTCAGTATCATCATTTAAAAAATGGAGATAAGATTTATAAGGACACAAATACTAGTAGTTCTCACAGCTACTTTAGATAAGCTGTCTTTACCATGTAAGTGACATATCAGCTCACTTATCCCTCCTCCCCCCCCCACCCCATTTATATTATTGCTTTGGTTTTCTTAGTTTCTACAAAATCGTTACTTTGGGTAATATCATGAGCCAACTACTCCAGGCCACGTGTGAGCAATCCTACAGGAACACTTCCCAGCCAGTGTTGTGTTTGTGTAAAAAGAGCTGCAAGGCATGTAGTCCTGGACAAATACTGACCTGAAGCAAAGGGTTTACTAGAAATAAATTTGATATTAGCATCACTTTCTCACCATCACTTTTTCTAAAAACTATGAAATATCCATAGCATAATAAGTACATCCACATTTCCCATTAATTTTTAAAAATAAGACCAGCAAGGTAGGAACAGGAATTTTTTTAGGGGGTTAGGGGGTGGAACTGGTGAGACTAAAAAGGTATAGTTACCGGTAGTAACCTGAAAATAAAGGAAATGGCTCCATTAGAGAAAATTCTGTTCAATAGGAACTTAGAGGATACTATTTTAATCTATGATGATATAAGACAGAATTCTGCAAAAGTGCCACATTTTTTACTTTACAAAATAAATTTTTAGTTTCCTAGTTACATATCTCAAAATATAACACAATAAAATTTTGGAAAATCATGCACAATAGAGCAAAAAACTTAAGTGATCACGATATTAAAAGTATCGATTATACAGAAATACGAGACTGAAGAAAATGCAAGTTGTCTACGAGATTTGAAATTGAGTGAATTTATTTTTAAAAGCCCAACTAGTCAGTACATAAAAGCTATAGGTTTATGCACCAAGCGTGGACGCGATTCCTTTGAATTTGACCAGCAAAGCAAAGCAGTTCAGTGTGACCCCAGCAAGGAGGCCACACAGCACAAGGCAGGAAATTTAGGCAATGATGTGAACAACTAGTTTGGGATCCAAGTCATATATGAGCCCCTTCTTTTCATCTTTAAAGAGGAAATGACAACCAGTCTAATCACTGGATTTTTAGCTATGCCATAAAATTTAACTTATTTTGAGGTACTGTTACCCTTTTAATTAGAAATTTACTACTCGTTGAATAAGACATATTACAGATATGATTCAGGAACAGATTTGAAGCAAGTCCAATTTACACGAGTCTGACCTTATTCGAGAGCCACTTCTAAGCACTTAGTCATTTAACTGTATTTACGGAGTGCCTGTTTTAAGCACTCAGCACACATAATTAGCAGAACAGGCCAGGTCTATAGACTGTGCACTCCAGTAAAGGGTTATTAATTATCTTCTTCACGCTCAGTCTCATCTACCCATTAACTAAAGATACACGTAATGGCCGAGAAAGCACTAGACAAAAAGAACAATTTCCGAACAGCAAGATTACTATCTGCAGAGGCAAAAACAGGTGCTATGGGGGAACTGGGAAAAAACAGTGACAAAAGGACAGAGAACTAAGGCAGAAGGTGAGTATGAGCACACTCAACACAGCCTTCGGAGGCTGCAAGTCATCCTGCACTTGCTCGGCGGGTGATGTGCCCTTCACCCTCTCTGCTGGAGGTTTTGCAGCTACCACTGCTGTATCTTTCAAAACCAGGAAACTACAACAGGCAACCGCTCTGTGAAACATACCATCAGCATCGTCTGACTCTTCGTCATCGTCTTCATCTTTAGACTTCCTCTTAGAATCGGACCGACACCTGAGAACGTCCTGGGAGGCCAAGCGATGAAAGTACCCTCGAGAGAAGAGTTCGCTCTCATCCTCTTCTTCCTCCTCCTCATCAATCTCGAACGTTGGCTCTAATCTCGGCATCGGCCTCTCGGAGTCGGAGTCTTCAAAAGGCTCGTCTAAGACCTCCGTGGTCTCAGAAATGGTCTCTGTGACCACACTGCTATTGTGGTGTTTGCGCTTTCGGACTCTCCTTCTGCGGTGAAGAATTGGTTTCTATTTAAGAGAGAAAGAAGCATTATTATTTATGGTAATGAACACCGTCATTTCCATTAATAACGATTAGTAGTTTTTAAACCTGACAGAGTTAGCATGTATCAAATGAGTATGCTGTTTGCCGAAAGACACTTTGAACATTAGTTCAAAATACCATAGTTAAGATACTATATATACATAAAGTGTCATAGATACAAAAAGGATCACTGAAAACAATTATGTAAAAAAACAGAGTAAAGAGTGGATGTTATCATTCCCCTACTAATGGTTTGGTTACACTTAGTACCCTAGGGAGCAGCCTGTTTCAATACTGAAATGACACAAAGGCTAGTCTCTTCTCTTTTCCTCCAAAGAGAAAAAAAGACATAACACAGCGTACATCTCACAGCTCCACTGTGCGTGTCAGCAGAACCAGCAGGAAGGCCACGCGCCACCGCCATGCACAATCAACAGAGTTAAAGCGGGCACGGGAATGTGGAATTGGTATAGATCTCCTTGGTGTTAGCGAGCATTTCAGAAATGAACAAATCTGGTGTTGGGACGTGGCACATTAGGCATACTTCTGTACTAGAGTTGATCTAACATCTTAAATCACATAACAGATATCACAAAATGATATCATATATTACCAAAGCTGATAGAATTCAATCCCCTCATTCTACAGAGGCCAGAAAGGTTACAGGACTTGCTTTAAGGTCACATTCAGACAGTAAAGAAATGGCTAAAAATTATTTGCAATTCCTAGTCAAGTGAATTTCTTCAAAACTTTACAAGTATCCTGTACATGTACTCACTGCCTGTTATAATATTCTCTTTTTACACAGGGAAATAGCATAATTTTATTTTGTAAAAAGGCAACATAAGCCTAGGATGGCAAAGATATATTCTTCACAGTCACGTAATGAACAGCAGGTTAATCAACTTTTCTCCACTTCAAACCTACTAGTCTTTCTAGTTGAGAACACAGTTTTTCAAACGAGGTTAAACACGGCCCTGCTCTAAGGAGAAATGGCTGATCCAAGGACTGGGGCATGAAAGTAAGTATCTATGAGGCCACACGGATATGTCAAGCAACAGGAAAAAATGGGTAACTCTCTCGAACAGAATTCCAAGTAATTAACACAGATATTCTGCTCTTAGGCAGCAGAGTATAACTTTCTGCATCTTAGGCATGGGCTGCAGGCAGTCACTTCCCTCCAAAGAGTACAGTATAGAAAGGGGTCTGAAAAAGGCAGTACCTCAAGAGTGAAGAGACCTGACAAGCCTGGCACCTGGAGGCTGACATCAATGGCAACAGTGAGAAGTCACATGGACAGCAGGTGCCCTTGCATTTGGGCCTGGTACAGCCTGATGGCAGAGACCCTTCTATGATGTGATGAGAATGGCACTCTACCTCTGTGGCCTTCTTCCCAAAACACTTCACCCCATTTTAATACCATAAGGGGCATTCTACAGAATTTATAGCAAGTACTCCTCAAAACTGACAAGGTCATCAAAAACGAGGAGTCTGAGAAACTGTCACCAACAGCCAGGGAGCCTAAAAAGATGTGACAACTAACTGCCATGTACGTGGTGTGCTGGGTGGTATCCTGGGGAAACGGGGAAATCTGAACAAAGTATGGGCTCCAGTTAATGAAGTATTTGTGCTGGTTCCCTATTTGTGACCAATGTGCCGCATCAAGGGAGAAGGTCAGTAATAGGGGAGACGGGGTGTGGAGAACATAGGAACTCTTCATACTTTCTTTGCAATAAACCTGTGAATCTAAAACTGCTCCTAAAATGGAAAGCTCTTTTTTCTCTGATAAATAGCCCTATCTTTTTTTTCCCCAAGGCTCTGCTATGGAGAAGAATGATTTTATTGCTCTGGGTGAAAGCTGCCACCTCTCTAGTCCAGGGTGGCTCATCCAGAGAGCCGACATGCTTCAGCTTGGCTGGTCTGCAGCAATGTTTAAGTTCACGCCACAGTTTGGGAGATCTCTGGTATACAGTTTAAGAGAATCTGTGACTACCACCTCACAGCATTCAGTAATAACCTGGCTATCATTCAGACTTTGCAAGATGATAAAATATAGCTTAGAAAATACTTTGAAAACAAAGTTAAGTGAAACCACAGAGGGTTGAAGAGGACAGAGACCCAGGCAGGATACAGCGCCGTGCAGGGTGAGGGGACAGGCATCACTCTGAGTACTGGGGCACTGTCCTGCCCACTCTCCATGCAACTATGGAGTGTGTGCCTCTCCTTTTCTAGTAGAAACATTTCTAACCCATGCTTTTGGCCTTGTGATTGTGGAATCTCAGCTCCCCGACCAGGGTTTGCACCCATGATCCCCACAGTGGAAACTCAAAGTCCTAACCACTGAACATGAGGGAAGTCCCCAGGGGATTTTTTAAATCCCTGCTGCTGCTGCTGCTGCTGCTGCTGAGTTGCTTCAGTGGTGTCCGACTCTGTGCGAATCCATAGACGGCAGCCCACCAGGCTCCCTGTCCCTGGGATTCTCCAGGCAAGAACACTGGAGTGGCTTGCCATTTCCTTCTCCAATGCATGAAAGTGAAAAGTGAAAGTGAAGTTGCTCAGTCCTGTTCGACTCTTCACAACCCTACGGACTGCAGCCTACCGGGCTCCTCCGCCCATGGGATTTTCCAGGCAAGAGTACTGGAGTAAGAAGTCATAATTTGAAATCAAACCAGCAAGCTGAAAACAGCCTGTCAGCCCTGAAATACGTGTATGACTTCCAGGTGAGCACTCATGAACCAGAGGAGCCGAGTGCACATCCCACGTGCTCACTGGGAAGATCACAGGCTAGGAGGCACTGGGCCTGCAGTTGAAAGGCTAACACTCTGTGGACTCCCGCCCCGACCTCCCAGAGCTCCAGGATGGGGCAGGGCAGGGCGGCCCACCTTCCGCTTCAGCGTGGGCTTGGTGAGCACTGGGGGCGAGCTGGACCGGGGACTCTCGGGCTCCCCATCCTCCTCGCTGCTCTCGCTGCAGCCCCGCAGCACGGGGCGGTCCCCGTCAGCGTAGCGGCCTTCGCAGTAGCGACCCTCGCTGTAGCGACGGGGCAGCCGGTCGTGGGCGTCGGGCAGCCCGCACTTCAGGGGCTCAGGGCTCTTCTTCGGGCCTCGCCAGAGCTCGAGCCCCTCGCCAGGTCTCCTCTTGGGCCCGTCCGGCTTCCCGTCCTGGCTCGGCTGCTCCTGGCAGGCTGCTGACGGCTCCTCGCTCTCCATGTACTGCTCTTGGGAAGGTTCTGACTTTTCCTCACAGTCTCCGTACCGCTCCTGGGGGGCTGACGTCTCTTCCAAGAGCAGTTTCGGGTCCTTATCACCAAAGCGTTCCTGGGCTTTTCTGTTCTTCCTCCCCCAGCGGCCTCGCCGAGACGGCTGACTATTGGCAGGAAGACTGTCACGGGGAAGGACCTGTTTGCTCAAACGAGTGGTACTGGCTGGTGTGGTAACTTCTGGTTTCTTCTCACTTTCTACTGAAGTGTAAGAATCCTGTTCTTTGTTCTCACGAGATGCAGACTTCCCCACCTGATTTTAGAAAATAAAACCATGCTGGTTAATTTTCAATCTTACTTGGTTACATCTCCTATTCTGGCCTTTTAAATGCTGAGATGACATTTAATACTTCAAAGATGACATTTAATACTTAACATAAATATCTCTTGTGTGATAGGGACTGTTTTAAAAGCTGTATGGGTAAAATCCACACCAATTATGTGAAATATTATTATTATATCCCTGTTTTACAAATGAGGTAACTGAGGCACAGAACATGTAAGTAACCTGCCCCAGGCCACGCAACAGCAAATGAAGAAGCTGGGATGTAACCCCAAACAGTCTGATCCAAGAGCCAGGACTCTTAACCACTATGCAAACAGTAAACAAAGGGACTATTATTTTCCTTAAGTGTTAGTCACTCAGTCGTGCCCGACTCTCTGTGACCCCACAGACTGCACCCCACCAAGCTCCTCTGTCCATGAGATTTTCCAGGCAAGGATACTGGAGTGGGTTGCCATTTCCTTCTCCAGGGGATCTTCCCAACCCAGGGATCGAAGCTGGGTCTCCTACACTGCAGGCAGATTCTTTACCTAGTGAGCTACAAGGGAAGCCTTGTATTATTTTCTTTATAATCTAGTAAATGTTAAATGAGACAGTTCATGAATTTTATCAGAAATTTATAAACAGAGAGGAGACAAATTCTGGGGCATGGGCAAGAGAAAGAGGATGCTTAAAAAATGAAAGAAAATTTCTGGAATGATTTTGACTTATTTTATTCTGAATACTTAATTTTACTTGGAAAATTACACTAAACAGGGGGCATTGAAACTATTTATATCTATCAAAAGAGAACACAGAGTTTTAAAGGATGAAAGCACTGCTTAAAAAAAAAAAAAAAAGGCCAGAGAACAGTATGCATCATGTGAAGAAAAATGATGAAAATGATGTCGGACCTTCGCTAACCCTTTAATGGCGAAGACACCGAAGCGTTTAGCGCTCTATTATGCACTGCTTACATTATTTCCTTAATGTTTTAAGGAAAATGAATCTTCATTTTAAACAACGGTCAGATTTAAATTTAATTCAGATTCCTCAATTCCTATACAGCTTCAAACTTAGCTACTTATAGGCACTCTTGCTAGATACTCATAACTAACACAATATAACAAATTTGAAGGTTTCCTAATGATACGAGGCTTGAAAATATACAAATAAGTAAACAAAACCCAGTCTTCCTGAAATTTCTATCACTGAAATAAACTTGGAAATTCTAATGTGAGTTTATAGTACTGGTTTCAGATCCCATTATATGTACATCACAAACACGCCTGAAAACCAACACGCGCTCTTCCTTTACCAACACCGGGGACCGTCCATGCCCTTACATTTGGCTCCAATTCTCGTTCCTGGCTCTGATGCTCTTCTGGCTCTCTCTCCTCCTCCTCCTCCTCCTCCTCCTCCTCTTCCTCCTCCTCCTCCTCCTCCTCTGAGACAACAGAATTGGACACTATGACGGGAGTCCAGCGCAAACACTCGGGATCTACATCTACAGGCCGCAGATTCAGCTGAAGCTTTGCCATGTGATCCTGGATAAGCTTTTCCCGGCGGATAATCACAAATCTGAAACCAGAGAAAAGTTTATAGCAATCAACGATGCACCAGGAGTACCAAACAGTGAATATGGAGCTACACTCCCAGAAAGCCCTGGAAATGAGAGCAGATAAATGCTTCAAAAAAGCCTGCCTGGAAAGACACCACCGAGATGGCTCAGAAACACAAAGCTGGATAAAGACTTCAAACTCAACTAGAGTGATGGAAGCGGTTGTTTCAGTCACTTCCTGTCTCACACTTCCCACCTCTGAAACTTCTGCCATTCTCTTGAATTCTGTCTTTTATTCTCCATCGTTCTGGCCCAAATGCCTCCTTTCTTTGTGACCTTTTCTCCATCACACTAGACAGGTAAGCTGTCTTTCCTCTGACCTGTAGCTCATTCTGTGCCATCTGTATGGAAATTAATCAAAGGTGTATTTTAGTTGATACTATTTCTGCAGCTGTTACTTGTATTATGAAGGTGCTCCCCATAAATAACAGATTCAGTAGCTTAGGTCTGAAAGTTAGACGGAAGACCAGAAAATACGCTTTTAAAAAGATCACTAGTATAAAATATATAAAGGAAATGCTGTCTCAGGATCACCAAGTACACCACTTATGTCAATTCATGCACTTTAACTGATATTAATCTGGCTGCCTGATCCAGACACCTTTACCCAATCACCTTTCAAAGGTTATACAAAGGGATGTTAATACTCACTGGTCACTCCGGAAGTCCAGCATTCGCAGGTGGTGGAGTGTGGAAGTAATGTCTTGAGGGCAGATTCCAGTCAACTTACTCAGCTTCTTGATGCTGAGCTGCTTGTCATTCTGGTGATAGAGGCACTCCAGTATTACGCTTTTCCAGTAAGCCATGTAGGAAAGGCGACCTAGATCGGACAGCGGTTTCTCTGGAGACCCTGCTTGGCCTTCACGCTTTGATAACAAATAACCTAAAGAAACCCCCAAATCACAAATATGTCAGAGAGCCTAAAAGATAGCAGTTTACAAAAATAACAAGCCCTTCTTCCATAATCAATCCAAGTATTATAGGCTATAATTTCAGAGGCTAATTCCTTCAAGAACAAAATTACAAAATTACTTGAATACAAATTTGCAAGAAGATTACACAATTTATATACTCTGGACATTGAATTAGTATTATTTTGTCTATAGTTAATATAAATCACATTGTTAGAAATATTCAAACTGTTAAAAATCAGGACTTCATATTAACGGGCTGCACAGATAAGATCGAGGCAAGACCGCTCTCTGCCTCAGTGTACAATGGGGGAAACCATCCTTGCATGTTTTACTTGGGCCACTAGATGGCAACAGAACTATTTGTTTGCACAATATAAGACTGCCTTCAGTTTTTACAGAATCCTGTTAAGACTGTGGTTCTACGAGGGGCCTCTATGACAGTTTCTGGTTTCAACCGAAGCGCCCCTCGCAGTCGCCCACCACCCGAATTCTTGATAAGCGCGAGTGGGCACAGCCAGCATCACCGTGTGGTGCTGTTACTCCGCCTTCTTGTCCAATGCATGGAACAGGAAAAGGAAGGAGTGAACTGTAAGCGAAAGCATCAAAATGGAGATGGCAGAAAAGGGCAGCATTTTGTCATCAAAGAAAATATCCATCTAAGAATGGTGAAGTGGGAAAATACATTACATTAGGAAAAGGTTTATAATAAAAACAAATACTATAATCATATAGACTGTTGTGTGTATAACTCCAAAAAAAGACTGAAAATATTCCTCCCAACGCTGCTACTTAATGGCATAACACATCCGATCATGAGTTCTATTTCAAAACAATATACTGATGCTAAAGGAAACAGCGTGTGTTGTGTCCTCTACTACTAGTTGGAAAAACAGGAAAATATAAAAAATAACCACATATGGTGGTTATACTGTGTCACATATTGGCACATATTTCCAAGTAAATGTGGTTAGGGACACAGTCTAAGGCTAAGCAGAATAAGCTTCACTGGTCCATGTGAGAGAATTAACACTAGAAATGTAACCACCTGATATTTAGAAGAACTGCCTCTCAGAGTCCTTTTAAGCATTACTTCTGAAAGTATTCCTTTAAATATTACTATTTTGAGCGAATATCTGAGGGAAAATATTCCCTCAAATACCACTATTTCATAATCAACATTAGGCACGTGTGCACAGTCATGTCCAACTCTTTGCGACCGCATGGACTATAGCCAGCCAGGCTCCTCTGTCCACAGAATTTTCTAGGCAACAGTGCTGGAGTGGGTTGCCATTTCCTTCTCCAGGAATCAATAGAAAATTTACCTCAAATACACATTTACTGTCAAAGCAAGATTATCAATGTATAAAACAAAATGCAAGTTCCACATGACCTTTTTAGAACAGTTAGCTTTCAATTTTTAACTGAAATTACATTATCTACCCTATCATTTACTTCTATCATTTTTATGCATCGCATATTTTTAACCACTAGGTAGAGCCTGTAACTAAAACGCGCTGCACACATTTCTCAGATAACTGGGTAAGAAAAATAGGGCAGGTGCTGCACTTCTTTATTAGTGCTAATTTAAGTAGTTCTACAAAGCTTTTTAATATTGTGAGACAGAATTATTGCATAAAATAAAACTAAGTTCCACTGTAAATTAATAGCTTCAAATTAAAACTATTTGCTATAAATCACATAGAAACTCATATCTAATATTAGCAATTTAAAAATACTTCATGTCCAACCAAAAGAAAGTCCACAAGAAGATACAATGAGGATACAATGAAGAGCAGTTACGTTACTATAATCCTTACTGAAATCGATGAGAAACCTCCCATAGCCCTTGCGTTGGTACTGAGGAAGAATCATTATACAGGAAACGTTATATTTCTGTTGACAGTGCTTTTCCTGGTAGAGAAAACAAAAGTCTAGTTTTAAAACAACAGGCTGGTAAGACTAAACACTAATGTTAATTTTTAAAAAACAAAGATTAACAGTCAAAACCACAGCCCTGGTACTTTGGGATTAGCAATGCCCATCAAGAAAAACATACCCCTCTGAGAGGGAGAGGGCAGTGTTAAGCCCCTGGCATTCCCCACAAAGCAACCATCCCCAGGAGAAAAACATAAACTGAAGCGACGCCACCCAACACCATCTGCAACTCAGAAACAGTATGTCAGCTCCTCAGCTGAGCAGAGGAATCCGAGTCCTGACCCACCTGCAGAGCTACAAATGCTGCCGTCAATGTGGCCCCTAGAACTGGGACAGTTCAGCACCGACTTCCAAGTGCCTTCTATTGTAGCACCTGCTTTGGCGCTACATACGGTGTTTTATAAATACACCTCTGTAGATCAAGCAAGATATTTTAAATTATGCTTAACTACTGAAATGGCCTACTAACAGCTAGGGCTTTGCACTTGACTAGTTTACACAGTTAGATTTTATCTTAAATAGAACTGCGTCTTCTACGTTGTCTGACAACAAAAGAAACTTTTTTTTCTCTTCAAGAGAATGGAAAATGGAAGGAGAGAAAGTATCCTTTAATAAAAAATGGCTTCTTAAAAATTCTTACTTCTATGTCTAAAATTCAAATTGGGAAGAGAAGATTTAAACAGAGAAAGAACTCAGACAGGTAATGACTCTGTTTATTTCACAAGTTCTCCCTATCATCACCATGGGAGCAGAAGCCATGGCAAAGCTTTCCCTCTGGGGTGTAAGTAGCAGTTTTGTGTTCCCAGCAGAGAACAGTCTGCTGAACGTCACTAGGCACCTGCTGGCACCTGCTAAGTGTCTCAGCGGTCCTCCTGCTTCCCTTTCCAGAAAGCTACACGGCACCCAGAAGGGGCTGCGTCCTGCACTGCCTCCTGGACACGACCAAAGGCTGTTTCACATTTCCATATGAATTCAAGACACATTTCAGCTGCTGTACTTACTTTAGAAAAGTAGCCGACAAGGTGGCAGCCCTTGACATCATTCTGGGTTAGAACATAAAAAAGAAATGGCTCCACGTCATAATAGAGTGTTTTGTGGTCAAGAAACAACTTTGCCAAGAGACACAGGTTCTGACAATAAATGGTACTCACATTCCCATCCACCTAGAGGAAAAAAACAGACAAAACGGTCAGCGAGGTGTCTCTTTAATTCTAGAATAACACATGTCAGCAAAGAGTGCCTGTGAGTACTCACAGTCCAGCCCAGGAGGAGCTGGCAACTCTCAGAACACACTGGATCTGGAAGCTGTCCCTTGAAATGGCAGAGTACAGTGTTTGCTACTTTAAGACACCTAAATACACAAAACACTGCACTTCAACAAAGCACAAAAGAAGGCTAGACAAGGAGGTGATGGCCATTTTCAAAACAGCATTTTGCTTTTATAAAAAGACTGACTACAGGAATCCTTCAGATGGCAAGCTGATCTGATGTATTTTTAAAAGTATTTAATTCAACAAAAGATCTAAATGTAACCTCTTCTGAAATACATCTGTTAAGCAAAACAAAGTAAAACAACAGTTTAACTTGTGCCAGCAGCCAGAAGCAATGTAATCAGACTGCCAAAATGAGGCTTCCCCCTAAATAAAGCTCCTTGAGGGATTATCTATTGTCAAAAGCAAGGAGCAGGTTCCCTAGGCAGCAACCTGGCAAGTGAGGTATTTCCTGGGCTCTGGTTGGCCAGGATCAGGCCAGCATGAGACTGTATGCTCCCAGCACCCTGCAGTGTGTGCTCCTCTATGAGCACGCCAATGACTGCTTACATCAGACCCAAAGACACTGACATTTTAAGACTGCAACTTGTGGAAACTCCGTGGCAGTCCAGAGGTTAGCACTCTGTACTTTCACTGCTGAGGGTCTGGGGTTCAACCTCTGGTTGGGGAACTAAGATCCCAGAAGTCACACTGTGTGGCCAAAAAAAAAAAAAAAAAGACTGCCACTTCTTTAGCAATTTAATGTACAAAACACCTTTTACCTCCCTTCAGGAGCTCCTCTATTCCTCACCTAAAATAAAAGCTCTGGGAAGATTACAAAAGTGAGAGATGGAGCAGATCCTGACAACCTGAAAGTCTGTCATCGGAATTAACAGAACCGAGCACATGGTAGGCACTCAGTTAGTAGCTGGGCAATCAAACCAGAACTGAGATCAAGGAATTAAAAACCACTATTAACAAACAGAATCACAGAGGTAGCCTAAGTCAAACAATCATGATGAAGTCAGGAAATATTAGGATTTACTACAGCTATTACATATATACCTCTACACAATATTCCTTTAAATAGAGCAGTAGAAATCTTTTAAGTGCCATGTTTCATAGAGTCTAAGGCACAATCTTATCACATCTATACAAAAATAAAATCTGTTGGCATTAAAATATCAAATGGAGTCATATATATATATATATATATCTCATAATTTGCAGTACTTTTACCTTCTGAGTGGAACATAAAATATGTTACAACTGATGTCTTTGATTCAATGAAATACAAAATAGTTTATTCAGAGATCAAGTTTGTGAACTGGTACCACTTAGACTGGCCTAATTCTGCTTCTCCGCTATAGAGCCGAACTACTGACTCCATAGTGAATAAACAATAGTAAAACATTTCCAAAACAAATCAAGCTGTGCAGTCGGATAAACCACAGGGGGTGCTGGATTTGAAATGGATAGGAAGACAACTACTAAACATCTTCTACTTTACCTCAAAAACAGAAATGTTATTCTTTCTATAAATCTCATTAGCAGGAGGATGGAACCAGCCACACTTCTTCATGTGCTGCTGCAGAATAGTTCTACTTTTCATATATTTTAGACAGAATTCACAGAGATATAACTTAGGCAGCCTGTAAAAAAAAATAATTACACAAACAAGAGGGCTTTATATAAGACTTCAAACTTTCACTCTTATTCTTTCTCATTACTACCCAGGTAAAAAGGTAAAGAATATATCATTATCCCCATTAATCAAATTTTTAAAAAAGGAAACACAAAAATCAAAGACAAAACTAATTTGGATAATAGGATCCAACTAATCGACAGCAAGAGGGCAAGGGTGGAAAATCAATTCACACAATCCAGGGATCTTCCTAGTAAACTAATCTCTGTCGTCTTTTAAAGTTACCCACCAGACAGCCATGAAAATCTCACCTTCTCTCCTCCCTGATAATCTCCAATAAGTAAAAAGTAAAGTCTACCTTGGGAACACACCAATAAGTGAAGATTTTGTTAAGCTGTATATTCTTTCTTCCTTTATTAGATCATTCACTCATTAATTTCAGAAAATGAACATGTATTGAACACCATCAGGCCCTGCGCCAGGTATACTGCGTACAGAGGCTGAGTATGATGGATAATATAGTGGGGATTGTAAAAGCAGATTCTGTACACATTTTTAAGTATAAAATTATAATACGGAAAACGTTTTTTCAAGTTAGGACATGCTATACTACTTCCTTCCTTCTGCTCCGAAATTCTGGCTTTCTCTTCAGTCAAATATGACATTAAATCCTGTACCTCAAAGGTCTATTTTCAATGACTGAAATAAAATCTCTAATTATTGCTTCATCTATGTTGTTATTTTTATATAGTAATTTCTATTTATTCAATGCACTTGCTTTTTAGCAGAGGACTTCTCCCTTGCAAAGTCTCTGTGATAAGGAGCCAGGCAATAAAGTCGTGTGTGCATGTGTGCTCAGCCATGTCTGACTCTCTGCGACCTGATGGCCACAGCCCGCCAGGCTCCTCTGTCCATGGGGGTATCCTGGGAAGAACACTGGCGTGGGCTGCTACCTCCTCCTCCAAGGGACCTTCCCGACTCAGGGGTCTAACCCGAGTCTCCCGCCTCTCCTGCAGTGCAGGTGGGTTCTCCACCACTGAGCCACCTGGGAAGCTCTACTGAAGTGGTCAGGCCAGTTCATAAAGCCACGGAAGGAACGCAACCTCAACTAAAAGCCAGCAGCTTCTGTAAGTATTTTAGTCTGCACTGAGAAGACTGCATGGCTCTCTATGATAAACACATACCCCGTGTATCCTCAGCACAGAGGCTCCCCTGCATCCTGAGCTATGTCCAAAACTGGTAAGCATGATCTGACACTATAACAAAACTGTATATACAAAAATACTGGATGATACAGTGACAAGAAACATAATTCAAATATATCTTCTCTCATATAAATACTGAGTACTGAGGCTGAAGGAAATTGAAAAAAAAAACACCACACCTCTGTTTATAGATTTTGGGTATTAATCCCTTACTGATCATATCATTTGCAAGCATTTTCTCCCATTCAGTAGGTTGTCTTTTCATTTTGTCAATCGTTTCCTTTGCAGTACAAAAGTTTTTAAGTCTAATTAGGCTCCATTTGTTTACTTTTGCTTTTCTTTCCTTTGCTTTAGGAGACAGATCAAAACAACAACAACAACAAAACAAAACAAACCTGCTCCAATTTATATCAAAGAGTATTCCAGCTACATTTTCTTTTAGGAATTTTATGGTTTCAGGTCTTATCTTTAGGACTTTAAACCATCCTGAGTTTATTTTTGATATAAGAAAACTGTCTAGTTTCATTCTGTTACATGTAACTGTCCAATCGTCCCAATATCATTTACTGAAGAATCTGACTTTTTCCCACTGTACATTCTTGCCTTCTCCATCATAGACTGACCATAAGTGGTGGGTTTATTTCTGGGCTATTATGTTTCATTGATCTCTGTGTGTTTGTGCCAGGACCACACTGTTTTGATTACTGTTGCTGTTGCTAAGTCACTGCAGTTGTGTCCGACTCTGTGTGACCCCATAGACGGCAGCCCACCAGGCTCCCCCATCCCTGGGATTCTCCAGGCAAGAACACTGGAGTGAGTTGCCATTTCCTTCTCCAATGCATGAAAGTGAAAAGTGAAAGTGAAGTCGCTCAGTCGTGTCCGACTCTTAGCGACCCCATGGACTGCAGCCCACCAGGCTCCTCCATCCATGGGATTCTCCACTGGAGTGGGGTGCCATCGCCTCAGTCAACCCTCCAGCTCTGTTTTACTTTCTCAAGATTGCTTTGGCCATTCAGGGTCTTTTGCATTTCTATACAAATTAAAAAATTTTTATCCTAGTTCTAAGAAAAATGCCCTGAGTAATTTAACAGGAATTGCACATAATAAGTAGATTGCTTTGCATGGTATTGTCCTTTTTAACAATAAGTTTTCCAATCTATAAACATAATATATCTTTCCATTTGTCTATGTCATCTTCAATTTCTTTCATCAATGTCTTACTGTTTTCTGAGTGTAGATCTTTTACTTCCTTAAGCAGGTTTATTCCCAGGTATTTTATTCTTTCTGATGCAATGGTAAATGAGACTATTTCCTTACTTTCTGATAGTTCACTGTCAGTGTATAGAAATGCAACAGATTTCTGCATATTAATTCTGTATCCTGCCAACTTTACCAAATTCATCAGTGAGCTCCATACGTTTTTTGTGGCCTCTTTAGGACTTTTCTATGTATAGTGTCATATTATCTGCAAACAGTGACAATTTTACTTTTTCCTTTTCAATCTGGATTCTTTCTTTTTCTTGTCTGACTGCGGTAGCTAGGACTTCCAATCTACGTTGAATTAAAGTGGTCTTATTCCTTGGCTTGTTCCTGACCTGATAAATTCTTTCGGCTTTCCACAACTAAGTATGCAATTAGCTGTAGGCTTATCCTATGTGCCTTTATCATGTGTGTTCTCTCTATGCTCACTTTCTGGAGAGTTTTTATCAAATCAATGTTGAATTTTGTCAAAAGCTTTTCGTGCATCTACTGAGATGGTCACACTATTTTCAGTGTGACCTTCAATTTGTTAATTCTTTTCTTCAGTGTGTTGTTTCACACTGACTGATTTGCAGATATTGAAGAATCTTTGAATCCCTGTGATAAATCTCACCAATTATTTATAATCATTGCTTATGATCATTTTAATACATTGCTGCATTTAATACATTGTTGCATTCAGTTCAGTTCACTCTCTGCGACCCCATGAATCGCAGCCCGCCAGGCCTCCCTGTCCATCACCAGCTCCCGGAGTTCACTCAGACTCACGTCCATCGAGTCCGTGATGCCATCCAGCCATCTCATCCTCTGTCGTCCCCTTCTCCTCCTGGCCCCAATCCCTCCCAGCATCAGAGTCTTTTCCAATGAGTCAACTCTTCGCATGAGGTGGCCAAAGTACTGGAGGTTCAGGTTTAGCATCATTCCTTCCAAAGAAATCCCAGGGTTGATCTCCTTCAGAATGGACTGGTTGGGTCTCCCCACAGTCCAAGGGACTCTCAAGAGTCTTCTCCAACACCACAGTTCAAAGGCATCAATTCTTCAGTGCTCAGCCTTCTTCACAGTCCAACTCTCACATCCATACGTGACCACAGGAAAGTCAAGTCAGGAACAAAATCAAAAGGAAAAGCAAGGTTCCCAAACTACTCAAATATGTGAGAATCTGCCTTTTTAGGATCTTATCTTAATATGAACTTGTAGCAAAAAGGTTATTAAGAAACTAAGGCTCTAAACAGCTCAGGAGTAGAGAATATTCCATGATCACAGTTCTTCTTGCCTTCAGCCTATTTATGTCATGTCTTTAAAGGCAGAGGAGGGCCCTCTATGGACCCATCTGCCATGTGTGTGCATCACATCGCCCTGCAGGGGAAACCTCAGGTTAAAACCTCTGGTTTATATTCTTCAACGTCTGAGACTTAATCATACTGCTCCAAATGAAGCTGCTTCATGGCTGTTGTTTCATTTTGTTTTTTTAAAAATCATGGATGCAAGACTACTTGATATATACCACACACACAAACATCTGAATATGATAGGAGGTAATACGTAATCCCATTTCCCATATGAGTTTTCCTTTTACGATCTTTTCTTCTTTGTTTCTGCTCCAACTGTCCTACTTTGCATGCTTTAGGATTCGGAAAATTTTTCAAGTGTTTAGAACTTTTATTAATAAGAAAATAATTTAGAGGTAATTTAGCAGAGAATAATAGTCATTAACAAAGTAAAAATATAGGTTTATTATTTAGAAAACATGTGATCTCTAAATATTATAGTCAACTAAAGTTTAAAGAACTCAGAAGTGAAACAAGTCTAAACTCAATAAAACATGGTTTTTTGAAAATGAAATTAAGAAAATTAAGACTATATAGATAGAAAAAATAATTATTACTAAAAAACTTATAAATTACACAATATTATCTGCTATTTTCAGGGAACCTTTCACAATGGTGACTAATGAAAAGTACAGAAAATGTCTAAAATTCTACTTAGATGTATGTTACAGTTCTTTTCCTACTGCTTCTTTCTGTTACAAATCCTATTAAAAGTCTTAGGTTATTTATTTTTCTGCTGGCAATGTTTGTTCTTTCATTGGTAACTAACTCCCTCAAACTTGATTAAGAAGTCAAATTCTAGGGAGAAACTCATCAGAGCAAAATGCAACGTTTTTAATCAGACTTAATATCTTAAAATTGACGGCCTCATTCACATCTTCTCTGTCTCCACTCCTGACTAAATGAGCTCCTCTCCTCCTCCCGCCCTGGAAAGGACAAGAGCAGGTGCCTGGGGCTCCACTCTCCTCATGGCAGCCGCTAGGACAGGCGACACACAGGCTGAACAGGCTTTCTGTTCTAGGCGGGGCACTCTTGTGATCTGCACAGCTGGTAAAGAGCTCACTTAAAAATGGTAATAATTTATTTTAAACCTAATGATGAAATTAATTCTTCAACTTTGCTGTTCTTGATTATACAATACCCTGGCTAGCCATAACTCCTGAGGAAGACATTGCATTGAATACCTGTGTTCTATAGGTAGTTGAGGAATTTCTTTCCCTCTTTGAACAAATATACATAATATATAATATTTTTAACAAACTCAGATTGTTATTCTTCCATGAAATAAATAGAATATTGCCTTAAAGGTCTAACACAGAGTTTGGAGGTAACTGATCCTACAATAAATGGCTCTCAGCTACTGTGTTTCATAAGCTTATATGTTAATTTCCTGGGGTTTTGCTTTCTACCCCCCTCTCTCTGTCACTGAGGTCTGGGACTCACTCCTGTTTTTCTAATTTGCTTAGATTTGTAAGCCAGATTGAAGAATTAATGACTGCTATACTTCAAATGCTAAGCCAGTGATTAATTTTTTGACTGAATCTTATTTTTCAACTCTTTTAATTTCAACCCTAAAAGAAAAAAATAACTGACGTTATTGAGCACTCACCATTTTTAAGTGATTTACATGATTCTACTCATTTAATGTTCACAATAAACCTCCTGAGGTCAGAACTATTATTATCCCTGTTTTACAGATGAGGAAACTGAAGTACCAAGTAGCTAGGTAATTTCTAATGTTATATAGCTTATAAACATCAGAGCTGAGTCAGGAAACGAATCTGGCTTCACTAAGCTCACTACATTGTCCCAAAAAGCGGGTGACTGATGGGTTTTTATATCTAGAAACCCAAGCCATTTATATATAATTTTATACCATTTGGCTAATTATTCCTGGGAAAACAAATAATTTACTAAGTTTGTTAAATTATAAAAATTTAAATAAAATGCTACTCAGTAAAACTTTATTTATAGTTAAGTATTTCTCTTTATAAGAAGTTTTTGGTGTGAAATATGAAGGTCAATTTCTCATAAAGAAAAATGTTCCCCTTTCATTCTGACCGTGTGTCAGGTTTCCGATCGTAAGTTTTTGGATAGTAATAGTTTTTGGATAGGTTACAGAAAAGAAAATCTATTATAAAGCCAACTGAGACTAAGTGGCTGGCAAAGTATGCTGCTATTATGGACACTTAAAACCTACCCATTTTCTTGAATGTACAGATAAACTGGGTCACAACAATGTCTCCAAGATCACTTCTAGTGCTGGAGTTCTAGGAATCTAAGAACAAAAGGTAAATGGCCTCTCAGAACATACCTTGAGTATTCTTGAGGATATGGAGAGGAGTACCAGGTATGAATTTCATACTTCCCAAACTCAATAACAGAGGGACAGCGGACTTGTGGATCAGGAGGACCAGTCACTCCAACTTTCTGTACAGTGAGAAAATACATTGATTACATCAGTTAGCTACATTAAAAACACTAAGATAGGTAACAAACAAAACAAAAAAACCATCTGAACTGAAGTGTCCTGTTCTCAGGATTCCACAAGGAATTAGAAAAGCCAGAAACAGGCTAATGAGTTTTGAAATAAGCTGTCTTATTCTTTAAAACGAGCAACCAAACGAAAACTAAATATGCTAATAAATCTCCTAGAACCAAATGCAGTTGGTGACACTATAGTTTCCATATTTAACAATACTGTGAATATCCTCAACTAAACTCCTTCCTTAATGACTCAGCAGTTAAAGAGACACCGCCGGCACGTGGGGATTCGGAGTCAGGGGTGGGGAGGAGGGCCTGCTCAACACGGAGTGCACACAGAAAGCAATCATTCTCTAGCCTGCACAAGTAGGTACTAAGAACAATATGAAAAGAATATACCAAAACAAGAGTCTTCAGTCCATTGTACACTTCTCCTTAAATTTCCTTCCTAGTAGCTTTTCACAGGGGAATTTGATTTGCCCTGCACCCAATGTAACAAGACTCGTATATGCATATAGGCATACCTCAGAGATACTGTGGATTCGGCTCCAGACCACAGGAACAAAGTAAGAAGCACAATAAAGCACGTCACAAATTTTTGGTTTCCCAGTACATATAAAAATTATGTTTACACTCTGGTCTATTAAGTTTGCAATAGCATTATGTCTTAAAAAAAAAACAAAAAAAAACGGACATGCCTTGATTTAAAAATATTTTATTACTGAAAAATGCCAACCATTATTTGAGCCTTCAGCAAGTCCCATAACAGATCACCAGAACAAATACAATAATAATGAAAAAGTTTGAAGTATTACAAAAATTACCAAAATGTGATACAGAGACATGAAATGAACACATAAATGTTCTTAGAAAAAATGGTGCTTGCTGATAAACTTGCTCAACTCAGAGTTGCCACAATTTTCAGTTTGTAAAATACATTATTATCTGTGAAGCACAATAAAGTGAAGAGCAATAAAAGAAGGTATGTCCCCATGTGTGTTGTATATATAACATATAATACATAACCATGTATAATTATCATGGATATTCTATAAACATGAATTAACGTTTTTAAAAATGGAGCTAGAATTCAACCTAATCAAACACAAGTATTAATAACTCTTAAAAGGAGCAACCGAAATTATCCTTCACCACTTTATGCTTTAAAAACCACTGAGAGATTACTGAAAGTCCCTTGCTGGAGCTCATGACAAACACACACCCCACTCACCCCCACTTCTAACAAATCTGAAAAGATATAATATCAAATTTATATTCTTTATATAAATTTATTTAAGGAAAATGCCTCTTCACCATAACTCATCTGAGGACTCCCTCTGGTCTTTCTAACCACTCCCTTTTCTAAAAGGCCAAGGGACGTATCTCAGGTTTCATGTTGGAGCATAGCCAGGTGAAACCTTACCTCTTCCTTAAGACACCTCAAAACAAAAGACAAACATCTGTTAGCTGGATACACTGTGTTACGATATCAAGGAGCACTGAGGCTCTTTCAAGAGCAAAAATCAAAAAGAAAAACACAAGATGGGGTTAGAGTAAGATTTTTTTTTGTTTCTCAAAAGCCAAAGAGAGCTCTGCAAAAGGTTTTAAACACACTGTTCTTTAAACTACATTCCAGAATCATGTACTGTAATTCACAAAGTAGCATCTTTTAGCCTATCTTCACAGCTCCAAGATACAGAAAATATCAGAATAACCAGTCAGAAACCAAATTTAACCTCCTGAGCCAAGGATCACACAGGATGCACACAGGGCGAGACCACGCACCTGCGGCGACATCACCTGCTGCTGGAGAGCCTTCCCGTCTGCGGCCGGGCGCTCCTCCAGGCGGATGCCTGACATGAAGGTGGACACCCAGCTCCAGTACAGCTGTTTGCACATCGCCACCACTAAGAGGGTCTGCGAAAGGCCGGAGGCACGGCACACCTCCCCGCCGTCAGGGCCCTCAGCCTCCTGCACTAGGAAACGCACCCGGCCACCCTCCAGCTCTCTCGTGAAAGAAGCCTCTGAGCCAGCGTGCAGGCGCAGAAGCAACAATGGCTGCACAGTCGGGGAGGAACAGGTGCACCCAGCCACCCGTTAACCCAGTCCTTGCCAAGACCGGACTGCCAAGCCTCAATTACAAGGGCGTCTTTGACTTCCTGTGTGAATTTCAGTCAAAATGTCGTTAAATATGCAGCTTTCCAAAGTAGCAGGTATTCAACAAATCAAGAGCACATAAGTTGTTTAAGCTTTTAACTGAGGTGCTCTCACCCTGAGCCTTCCTTCTCATTCGAATACGCCAGAACAGCTAAAACAAGACGTACATTCTGGGCCAGAATGGGCTGTCCAACCTAAGAAAACATGGGAGGGGGCACCGAGTGCACTGGTAATTGGGCTAAATCAAAAGAGGTAACTTTAAATATGCCTATTCTAGATAATGACACTTATTACCAGCAATTTTGGAGAGAAGATTGTTACTTTTCTGCCAAAAACTCCACTTCCATCCAATAGAGAGAGACCACTCTTGTATACAGAGACCCCCAGTCTAGATCTGGTACAAAAGGAAAATTACAATTGAAGTTGACACAGCCCTGCCCCCTCCCCCACCAGACATTTCTTTTCCATTCCCTGTGGGAGTGACATTTTGAGGTGGGAGTGGAAGGTAGGATTCCCCTTAGTATCAGCACGAGAATGTGCAATGGTGGGAGAAGATATGTCTTTCTGACATTGGAACATTTCCCATGAAAACTTTAATAAAAAACAGTCCTGTTCCTTAAGGATTAAAAGTTACCTGATGAAAGAGATGTGTAAGAATGAGGTCACATGCTGCGAGGTGGAGAGAGCATGAACTGGGAAGAGCGAGCCTCAGCATGTGTGGGGTACCGCCTGGGCAGACCCTGCATCTCACACTGTCATCTCCGTCATTCCCCATTCAGTCCTCAAAGCAGGAAACACATGCCCACTTCACAGACAGGGAGGGATGTCGGGGAGGGAAACCAGGCTCAGAGAAGTCGAGAGGTAGAGAAGGGCAGCAGAGGGACAGCAAGAGTGAAGCACAGACAGAAAAGAACCGGCCAGGCACAAGGCCAGACAGAACGTACGGGGAGCCCCCAACTAATTAATTTCTGAACTCCAAAAGTTTGTAAAGGTTTTTGAACTAGAACTTAGCTTTCCAAAGTACACATCCACAGCCTCTTATCCAAAAGGCTTGGAATAGAATGTGCTTTGGAATTGTGAACTTTTCTCGTTAGAAAAGTGTTACAGTACATATATGTATCTTAAATCAACAGCCTCAGTAGGGTTTGGGACAATACTGCATAATCAGATACCTTAATATTTCTTCAGCAAAGCATATGAATATTCATATTAAACAGGATAACTGAAGAATATATTGGGCCTCCCTGGTAGCTCAGATGGTAAAGAATCTGTCTGCGATGCAGGAGACCCAAGTTTGCCCTGGGTCAGGAAGATCCCCTGGAGAAGGGAATGGCAACCCACTCCAGGATTCTTGCCTGGAGAATTTCATGGACAGACCATGGGGTCACGAAGAGTCGGACACGACTGAGCAACTAACACAACAAAGAATATACATATATGTATACATATATATATAGTCTCAAATCATCAGGTTATGTTTTGCCAAACAATTAGGATAAGATCTTACAATATAATGACTTCTAATCGGTTTTCATTCTCTAAAGAAGATATATATACAGATGGGCAATATGCACATGAAAAGATGTTCAACGTCACTAGTTACCAGGGAAATGCAACTGTAAATCACACCCATTCACACCCATTAGGACGGCTACTAAAAATAAATAAACCTCCAGAAAATGCCAAGTGTCGGCGAGCGCGTGGCCTTTGTGTATCTCCTGGACTGTTCCAGGCACAAGCCCCTGCCCCCAGCCTGTGACTCCAATACTCTGCTGTTCACTCCCTCACCTTGGTCAGCCTTCTGCTACGTGGTGGACAGTCCCTAGCTCAACAATTCAAAACTGCACAAATCTATCCCTCCCCTCAGAGTTCTCTGCCCTCCACCGCCTGCTTTTTCTCCATAATGTTACCACATGATACAGTATTTACTTTAATCCATCCCCACTACTAAACTGTTAGCTCCTGAGAATAAGAATTTTTTTTTAAATGTCTGCTTTGGTCTGTGTTTTATCTCTAGTGCCTAACGGCACACATGGTAACCAGTACCCGGCAACGTTTACCGTTAAGTGAACGTTATCTATGTTAACAACTTCAGCTATTACCCATGCAGTTTCAGCTGTTACCTGTGTGCTGATAACCTGGCAAACCTACCCGGAAACCCTCCTGATCTCCACATCCATACACACGACAGTCTAGACTTCGCACAAGCCCCCACCCTGTGTAACCACGACTGGCAGAGACCGTCCAAAGAAGCTCCCCTCCCCACATCCAGTATCATCATCTACTCCAAAAAGAACACTGGGACCTACGTGGTTCTGTCCTTTCATTAGACCTCAACTGAACCCAGCACTCTGCCTTTCCCATCCTATCCTAATCCTTCGCACAACCTCTGCCTCCTGGACCCCCTCTGCCTTCATCCAGGCCCTGGTCACCCCTCACTGACCACTGTGAGCGCTGGATTGGAGGGCTTCCTTGACCCACTTCACACTGCATCACCAGAACTAGGTTTCTAAACGCAAATACAACCATGCTGTCCTCTTTAAAATAAACTCTTCAGGAGCTCCTCAAGAGCTATTTAACTTCTTTAAAGAATCACCGTAACTAGAAAACAAAGTACAGACTGCTTAACATGGACCACAGGATCTTTGTGACCTGGTCTTCTGGACTATACTCACCTTTTCAACCTCATCTCTTAACTAAATGCCAACTGAAGAAATTACACACAGCTCCAAGTGTTCAGTAACCTTTCTCACACCCAAACTATTCCATGAGAAATGCCCTCCTCTCCCCATCCAGTAGCTAATTCTCATTCGTTCTTTGAACACCCTAGTCAAATACCACCTGCTCCCTGAAGACGACACGGATAGCCTAGGCAGATGCCTTGCTGTCATTCTCCCGGCATCTCAAGCACATTTACCGCAGACCAGCAGTCAAGGATTAGAGATCTGGAGTCACACGGTCTGGTTCAAATGCTGATTCTGATACTGATTAACTATGTAATTCCAGGTATGATAATCCTTCAAAGGCTTCAGTTTCTTCAGATGTTTGAAACAGGAACAAGTAACAGCAAGATTTTATTAAATGCAAAAGCTGACACATTAACGGTGAAGGCAGTGAACCTAGAACGCAGTAACAGACCCCCCATTACAAACCACAAGGCTTCAGCTTCTGGCTTATGAATGCATGCTGCCTGGGGGCAGGGACACAGCTTCTATGTGTCTGTGGGTTTCCAGCACCCACCACTAAGACAGCTAGCAGAAACTGGCATTGACTCAGTGCTCAACACATGCGTGACTCACCAAGCGCTCTGCAAATATCAATTCATTTAATCCTTTCAACAAACCTATTAGGTATAGGTAACTTAGTCGACAAAGGTCACTCAGCAGAGACAGGATTTGAACCTGGGCAGCTTATTTCTAATACCTAGGCTCTTAACCACTATCTTAATGAATATTCAATAAAATTTTGCTAAACTGTCCAGTCCAGCAGGATGGTTCCCACAAAGAAGGGCAGCAAGAAGAAGAAGGGCCAGTCGGCCATCGACAAGGAGGTGACTGGGGAACACACCATGGACACGGGCAACTGCGGCGCGGAGCGGACTTCAAGAAGCGTGCCCCGGGCACTCAAACAAACCCAGAAATCTCCCACGAAGGGGGCAGGAACTCCAGTTGTGCGCCCTGACAGCAGGCTCAACGCAGCTGCTGGGCCAGAGTCAGGACTCTCCCACACTGTATCCAAGGGGGCTGTCCAGAAGGTGAAGATTCACCAAACAAGCTCTATACACCGGTTACCTGCATTACCTGTCCACCACCGTCAAAAAATCTACGGACAGTTACTGTGGGTGAGAACTCACGGCTTAGAGTGAGAACAGCCTTTGCATCTTGATTTTCCTATTGGAGTTGTAGCTAATAGGCATGCATATCTTCGAGCAGTTTCAAATTACAACACTACCTAGAGAGCATTTCCTAATCCTAGGCCTGGGCCCTTCTCCCTACTCCCCGGAGTTCATGAATATCTGAACAGGGCCTAGGCAGGATAAGGTGGTTTTAAAGTACATTCTGGCTTGAGAATGACTGCTTAGGTAGTTGGGACATTGAGGGTAAAATGTCAATACTTTTACATGCATTTTGGTAATTCTAAGATAAATATTTTCCAAGAAAAAAAATAATTAAATAGGGATAACAACTCTTAGAGTGAAGAGAGTTGCTGAACCTAGTTTATTTCATTTCTAATTAACTGTTAAATTCTTTATGCAAAGAAAAAAGTTATTTCAAAAATGCTATTTACTTTCTAGAAACACACACATACACAATCAAACTCTTCAAAATTAGAAAGCACTAAAATTACTAAGTAAATATAATGCACTATTTGGTGATATTTTATGTAAAAACCCATTCTATGTATGTATTTCGAGGAGGCGGTCACGCTCTTCAACGTGATAACTTAAATACAAATGCTTCTTTTCAGTGATGAATCTTCTAAAAAAACCATTCCTTCCAAGTTCACAAAATCACTTTTGAAAGATAATTCCAAATAAAACCCTATACTACCAATTTCTTATGCTTCTGTTTTTTTTAAGAGGTGGCTGTTTTTTATGGAAGTGTTCACTGAATAGCTACTAACGATGGAACATAGTACCAGGCAAACTATACCCTTCTCCTGGAAATTTTTTTAAAAAAAGCAAAACCAATTATTAAATGACCCTTTTTGAAGGGGGGGTGGGGGGTGAAAAAAAGAAACCCTGTAAAATACTTCAATAATGTTTGACTTACTTAGGTAATATATCACACAAAATTTAATTGCTCAAGATCATCACTATAAGCTATCACTATTGGGAGCTGCTTTTGTGACTGGTTAAAGCTCTATGAGAATTCAAATTATGTCTCACTCACAGCCCCTGCACCTAGCAATTTCTAGAACAGGGTAGGTACTTAAAATATGATGAGCTATTGATTGGATGGATTGCCATCTAAGACACTGTAATAAAATCTTCCTGCAAAATTTGTGGAACAAAGGTTGAAGCAGTTTCTACTATAGCATATTTAGGCTCTCCAAAATGACTCTGTATGTTTTGTTTATGAATGCTGTCATTATTTAAAAACATCATCTAATCTAATCAATAGTGAGTCCCCCCCCACTGCTTTAACTCACTTTCTCTAGGACATTAGGTCAGAGAGCCTGGAAGCTGTTCTTAACATCCCCTTACTCTTTTAAACTACACATGAAATCTACCAAGTCACACCGACTCCGTCTCTGAAAAGGGTTCTAAATTCACCTCCTCCTCCCCCATCTCCACTGCCTCTCTAGTCTAAGTCACCATCTTCTTCCTTCTCGATCACTGAAAAAGCCTCTACGTTTGTTTCCCTGCTTCTACTCTTGGCTTGGAATATGAAGAATTTCAATCCATTCATATAGTGGCTAAAAAAAGAGACTTCAATTCATATCTGCTCTATTTCCTTGCTAAAGTCACTCAATGATTATAGAAGACGTGGTATTTACATACAAGGGAACACTACTCAGCCACAGAAAGAATTATCATGACATCATTATTTGTAGACTCTAAAAAGAAAAAAAAGACACAAATAAATTTATTTAAAAACCAGAAGTAAGACACAAACATAGAAAACAAACTAATGGTTACCAAAGGGGAAAGGGACAGATGATACATGCTACTATATACAAAAGAGATGAACAGCAAGGGTATACTGTAGAGATATATTGTAGGTATATCCTACAATAAAACACAATGGAAACACCATCTTTTTAAATCATTCAATGCCTTCCCACTACAAGTGCAATAAAAACTCCAATCCTAACTTATGTCCTCATTTTATCTCCAGCTTCATCTTTTGTGGCTTTTATTCAATGCACTCTGGTTGTCCTGGCCTTCTTTCATTTCCTCAAATGTACCAAGTTCTTTCATGCCTCCAGACGTGTACAGGCAGCCCCCTATGTCTGGAATACTCTCCTCAGCAGCTCTTTGCCTTGCTGACTTCCTACTCATCTTTTAAGTCCCTGGGTCAATTACCACTGCCTAGGAACACCAGAGACTGGTACAGGAAGTGCCTACTATGCCCTCTCAGCACATTCCTACTTTCTTCCCACTACTTATCAGCTTCTAACAACAGACTTATTTGTACAACTGTTTACTATCTGTTGCACTCGTGAGACTGAACGTTTCATGAAGGCAGAGTCTGTGACGGTCTGTCTACCCTATAGCTCCAGCTCCACGCCAGGCACATGAATCCTGAGTGAGTGGACTTCATGGAGAGATATCATCATTAGAACTTCAGCACACTGCACGGTAGTACACTAAATTACTTCCATAGTGTGCTTAGGAGGATCAGCACAGGTTAGGACGCACAAGTCTAGCTGCCTATTTCCTTGGTGCCAGATACGTACATGGACAATCACAAGTTTAATAAAACACTGGAAGAAACATACTGTCTCCACTGGGCCTCAGCAAGGCTCAGCACCCCTTTTAACTCCCCCTAGTCATCGTCCTCTTCACATCTTTTCTCTTTACACCTATTATTACAACTTCTGGCTCATTTCACGCAACAGAAAACTTCATTTAAATATCCACTCAGTAGACAAATATTTACTGAGCCTTTACTATATTCCAAATACTCAGTATAAAGCAGTGACCCCAAAGAAAGTACCTGATCTCAAGGCACTGGCATCCCAGAAATGAATATTTACATTTTTAAGTAAGTGGTGAGTAGCTTGTAGAACAAGCATGCAGGTAGGGGGACAAAGAGTGACACAGTGGGGATAAATGCACAGTTTCAGTTTGGGATTTAGGAAGAGCCTCTCTAACAGAAGACAGAAGCAGAGACCTAAACAGAGTGAGCAGTGAGCAGACCTGCTCTCTGGACCAGAGGAAGGGCCATGCAGACTGGGAGCAAAAGTGCAAAGGCTCCGAGGCGCAAGAGTGCCTGGTGCATCTGAGGAAGAGAGGGGAGGCCTGTGGCTGGTGAGGTGTGAACAAGAGCCAGAATGGGAGGACAACGTGCAGGAGGCAGTAGAACACAGCCACAGTGGGTCTCTTTAAACAGTCTCAGTAGGACTGAATGACACTAGAGGCTTTCTGAGCAGAGGAGTGGAAAGTCTGAAAACATTTATTCCGGCCCCCGTGTAAAGAATACAGCTCAGACACTGGGGTGAGCAGCAGAAGTGGAAGCAAGCACATGAGTATGGAGACATCAGAGCAGCCCAAGAGGAAAGGAAGGCAGCTCAGGCTAAGAAGGTGGGTGGGGAAAGAAGCAGTCATGTTTTGGAGACATTCTGGAGGTAGGACCAACAGGATGTGCTGATGAACTGAATATGTACAGGGCATGAGACAGAAAAAATCAAGGATGACACTTCTTTGGGCCTGAGAAAGCGAAAGAACAGAGCTACTGCTGATGCCCATTATCCATAAAAGGAACCAGGGATTCTCAGAGAAATGGCTGAATCTACAGCGTGAACACGGGAGCCTAGGATATACTGCTGTGGCTAAAAGCAGATATGAAGATGGGCTATATAAATATTGAATCATTTCACTGTACACTTGAAACTTTTTTACAGTTATATAAAATTGAGGCCAATTATACCTCAACTTTAAAAATCACCAAATGAATAGAATAAACTGGACAAAGTAACACACACACACAAAGAAGCTCTCCCTGCCCAAATCTGGAACAACCTGTGCATCTAAAGAAATACCAGTAAAAACAAATGATAAGATAACTCATAAAACAACAATCTGTAAGTCATAGATAGACGGATGGATGGAAGGATGGATAGATAGAAAAAAGGAAAAGCTCTTCCTTATATTAGTATGCCAATTAAAAGACATATGATGGAATTATAAAATCATCTAATTCCATCTAAAGCAACCAACAAAGTCCAATGGATAAAATCTGTTGAGAAACAGCACATATTTAAACAAAGTACATACCCCAAAACTACTTAATTACAGAGGGCAAATGAGTTCACAGATAAGAAACATGGCATGATATCACTGTAACCAAGTGATCAAAGGACACGTCACCATTGTGGATGTTCTACAAAATAAATGACCTGCACTCATCAGAAATGTCAAGGGCATGAAAAATAAAGACTGAGAAACTGTTCCAGGGTAAAGGAGAATAAGGAGACATAGTGAGTAAACAAAACACACAATCCCCAGCTGGCTAGCTGACCAGGACAAGGCTTCCTTTCCTTTTGCTATAAAGAAAATTAGCAGTGCAACTGGTGAAATTGGAATAAAGTCTCCAGATCAGATAACGTGTTTCATGGGTGTAAATTCCTGATCTGGACTGTACTGTGGTCACCTATAAGAATGTCCTTGCTTTTAGGAAATACACACAAGTAAATAGGAGTAAAAAGCATTAGTACACGTCTGCAACTTAATTCAGGAGAAAAGGTTCTTAAAAAGGGAAGAAACGACAACCTGACTGAACAAGATGGCGGAGGAGTATATGGACGTGGAGGACATCTCTCTCCACAGATACATCAGGAGCACACCTTCAGACACAGAAGTGCGTGCAGGACACGAGCTGGAGCAGACAGGAGGACCCCACCAGAGGACACGAAGACAGAGAACCACGCAAAACCTGAGATCAAGCCCTGGGCCTCTGGAGTGGGAGCACTGACGCCAAGAGCCTAGACTAGCAGAGAACTAACCTAGGGAGAGAAGAGTGAGAGCTCACACAAAGGACACCCCCTGCACACGAGAGCCGGCAGCTCCCGACCACCAGCAGCACCCTGTGCAGCACACCGCACCTAAGCAACAGGCCAAACAACAATACAAACCCAGCCATCAGCAGACAGGATTACCCTTCCGCAGCCTTGCCCATCAGGGAAAAAACAAACACACAAACACTCAGCACAATCTCACTCTAGACGAAGCTTACTCAAACCACTGGACCAACCTTAGGAGCCCAGAAACCAAAAGGAAGAAAGAATTCAACCTTGAAGCCTGGGAAAAGGAGACCTCAAACACAGTATGTTAAAAAAAATAATGAAAAGGCAAAGAAATAATGCACAAATGAAGGAACAAACTAGAAACAGAGAAGTCCAAATAAATGAGGAGGAAATAGGCAAACTACCTGGAAAAGAATTCAGAATAGTGATAGTAAAGATGATCAAAAACCTTGAAAGCAAAATGGAGAAAATGCAACAATCAATTAACAAAGACCTACAAGAATTAAAGAATAAACATACAGAGACAAACAACACAGTCCCTGAAGTTAAAAATACTCTAGAAGGAATCACAGAATATCTGATGCAGAAGAACGAATCAGTGAGCTGAAAGATAAAATGGTGGAAATAACTTCTGAAGAGCAGAATAAAGTAAAAAGAATGGAAAGAACTGAGGACAGTCTCAGAGACCCCTGGGACAATATCAAATGCATGAACATTTGAATTTTAGGGGTCTCAGAAAAAGAGAAAAACAAAGAGTATGACAAAATTTTTGAAGAGATTATAGTTGAAAATTTTCCCAACATGAAAAAAGAAATAGTCAATCAAGTCTAAGAGGCACATAGTCCCATACAGGATAAACCCAAGGAGAAACATGGCAAGACACATATTAATCAAACTAACAAAGACTAAACACAAAGAAAGAATATTAAAAGCAGCAAGGGAGAAGCAACAAGTAAGTATACACTTAACATAAGCGTAAGGGAAACCTCATACACTTAACAGCTGACCTTTCAGCAGAAATTCTGCAGGCCAGAAGGGAATGGCAGGATATATTTAAAGTACTGAAAGATTACTGAACCTAGCAAGTACTGGAAGTACAACCAAGATTACTGTACCTGGCAAGGATCTCATTCAAAATTGATGGAGAAATAAAAAACTTTTCAGACAAGCAAAAGTTGAGAGAATTCAGTACCACCAAACAAACCTTACAACAATATATAGTCAAGAAATATGAGAAGAAAAAAAATCTACAAAATCAACCCCAAACAATTAAGAAAATGGCAATAGGAACAGATATATCAATAACTACTTCAAATGTAAATGGATTAAATGCTCCAACCAAAGGACACAGACTGGCTCAATGGATACAAAAACAAGACCCATATATATGCTGTCTATAAGAAACCCACTTCAGACCTCAAGACACATATAGACTGATAGTGAGAGGATGGAAAAATATATTCCATGCACATGAGAAGCAAAAGAAAGCTGGAGTAGCAATCCTCATATCAGAAAAAAACAGACCTTAAAATAAAGATTATAAGAGATAAGGAAGGACACTACATAATAATCAAGGGATCAATCCAAGAGGAAGACATAATAATTGTAAATATCTATGCACCCAACATAGGAGCACCTCAATACATAAGACAAACACAAATACATAAAAAGAGAATCTGACACTAACACAATAACAGCAGGAGACTTTAACAGCCCACTCACACCAATGGACAGATCATCAAAACAGAAAATCAATAAGGAAACACAAGTCTTAAATGATACATTAGATGAGATGGATCTCATCGATATCTTCAGGGCATTCCATCCAAATGCGGAAGAAGACGTCTTTTCAAGTGCATGTGGAACATTCTCCAGGCTAGACCACATCTTGGGTCACAAATCAAACCTCAGTAAATTTAAGAAAATTGAATTGTATCAAGCATCTTCTCTGACCATAATGCTATGAGACTAGATATCAATTTCAAGGAAAAAAAAAACTGTAAGAAACACAAACACATGGAGATTAAACAACACGTTCTAAATAACTAACAGGCTACTGAAGAAATCAAAAGGGAAATCAAAGAATTTCTAGAAACAAGTGACAATGAAAACACAACTCAAAACCTGTGAGATGCAACAGAAGCAGCTCTAAGAGGGAAGTTTATAGCGAAACAATCCTGCCTCAAGAAACAAGGAAAACATCAAACAGACAACCTAACTCTACACCTACACTGGAAAAAGAACAACGACAAAACAAAATTAGCAGAAGGAAAGAAGTCATAAAGATCAGAGCAGAAATACATGGAAAAGAAATGAAATACACAAGAGTAAAGATTAACTAAAAGTTAGTTCTTTGAGAAGATAAACAAAATTGACAAATCTTTAGCCAGACTCATCAAGAAAAAAAGAGAAAAATCAAATCAACAAAATTAGAAATGAAAAAGGAGAGGTTACAACAGACAATGCAGAAATACAAAGGATTATAAGAGACTCTTATGAACAACTATATGGCAATAAAATGGACAACCTGGAAGAAATGGACAGATTCTTAGAAAAGTTCAATCTTCCAAGACTGAACCAGGAAGAAATAGAAATTATGAACAATCTAATTACAAGCACTGAAACTGAAGCTGTGATCAAAAATCTCCCAAAAATCAAAAGCCCAGGACCAGATGGCTTCACAGGAGCACTCTATCAAACATTTAGAGAAGAGCTAATGCCTATCCTTCTAAAACTCTTTCAAAAAATTGCAGAGGAAGGAACACTTCCAAACTCATTCTACGAGGCCACCATCACCCTGATACCAAAACCAGATAAAGACAACACAGAAAAAGAAAACTACAGGCCAGTATCACTGATGAACATAGATGCAAAAATCCTCAACAAAATTTTAGCAAACAGAATTCAGCAACACATCAAAAAGCTCATACACAATGATCGAGTTGGGTTTATTCCAGGAATGTGCAAGGATTCTTCAATATACGCAAATCAATCAATGTGATATACCATATTAACAAATTTAAAGATAAAAACTATGATAAAACCATATGATAATCTCAATAGATGCAGAAAAAGCCTCTGACAAAATTCAACACCCATTTATGATTAAAACTCTTCAAAAAATGGGCACAGAAGGAACCTACCTCAACATAGTAAAGGACATATATGATAAGCCTAAAGCAAACATTATTCTCAATGGTGAAAAATGGAAAGCATTCCCCATAAAATCAATGACAAGACAACGGTGTCCACTTTCACCACTATTATTCAACATAGCTCTGGAAGTCTTAGTTACAGCAATCAGAGAAGAGAAAGAAATAAAAGGAATTCAGATTGGAAAAGAAGTAAAGCTCTCACTGTTTGCAGATGACATGTTATTGTACATGGAAAATCCTAAAGACAGTATCAGAAAATTGCTAGAGCTAATCAGTGAATTTAGCAAAGCTGCAAGATACAAAATCAATACACAGAAATCACTTGCATTTCTATACATTAACAATGAAAAATCAGAAAGAAAAATTAAGGAATCAATCCCATTCACCACTGCAACAAAAAGAATTAAATATCTAGGAGTAAACTTACCTCATGCGAAGAGCTGACTCATTGGAAAAGACCCTGATGCTGGGAAGGATTGGGGGCAGGAGGAGAAGGGGACGACAGAGGATGAGATGGCTGGATGGCATCACCGACTCGATGGACATGAGTTTGGGTAAACTCCAGGAGTTGGTGATGGACAGGGAGGCCTGGCGTGCTGCCATTCATGGGGTCGCAAAGAGTCGGACACGACTGAGCAACTGAACTGAACTGAACTGAAACTTACCTAAGGAGACAAAAGAACTGTACACAGAAAATTATAAGACACTAATGAAAGAAATCAAAGATGACATAAACAGATGGAGAGATAGTCCATGTTCCTGGGTAGGAAGAATTGATATTGTGAAAATGACTATACTACCAAATGCAATCTACAGATTCAATGCGATCCCTATCAAATTACCAGTGGTATTTTTCTAGAACAAAATTTTTTAATGTTTTACTAGAACAAAAAATTCCCAATTCATATGGAAATACACAAGACCCTGAATAGCCAAAGCAGTCTTGAGAAAGAAGAATGAAGCTGGAGGAATCAACCTTCCTGACTTCAGATTATACTACAAAGCTACAGTCATCAAGACAGAAATACAAAACAGAAATACAAACCAATGGAACAAGACAGAAAGCCCAGAAATAAACCCATGCAGCTATGGGTCCCTTATTTTTGACAAAGGAGGCAGGAATATACAATGGGGCCAAGAAGGCCTCTTCAATAAATGGTGCTGGGAAAACTGGACAGCTACGTGTAAAAGAATAAAATTAGAACACTTCCTAACACCATACACAAAGATCAACTCAAAATGGATTAAAGACCTAAATGTAAGACCAGAAACTATAAAACTCTTAGAGGAAAACACAGGCAGAACACTCGATGACATAAATCAAAGCAAGATCCTCTATGACCCTCCTCCTAGAGTAACAGAAATGAAAACAAAAGGAAACAGTATGGGCAAGTGGGACCTGATTAAACTTAAAGGCTTTTGCAGAGCAAAGGAAACTATAAGCCAGGTGAAAAGACAGCCCTCAGAATGGGAGAAAATAACAGCAAAGGAAACAACTGACAAAGGAGTAGTTTCCAAAATACACAAGCAGCTCATACAACTCAATGCCAGAAAAATAAGCAACCCAACCAAATGTGGGGAAAAGACCTAAACAGACATTTCTCCAAAGAAGACATACAGATGGCTAACAAACACATGAAAAGATGCTCAACATCGCTGATTATCAGAGAAACGCAAATCAAAACTGTGATGAGATATCACCTCACACCAGTCAGAATGGCCATCATCAAAAAGTCTACAAACAATAAATGCTGCAGAGCGTGTAGAGAAAGGGAACCCTCTTCCACTGCTGGTGGGAATGTAAAGTGGCGCAGCCACTATGGAGAACAGTGTGGAGATTCCTTAAAAACTAGGAACAGAAGCAGCATATGACCCAGCAATCCCACCCCTAGGCATATGCCCTGAGGAAACCAAAACTGAAAAAGACACATGTTCAGTTTTCACTGAAGCACTATTTACAATAGCTAGACCATGGAAGGAAGCAACCTAGATGTCCATCGACAGATGAATGGATAAAGAAGTTGTGGTGCGTATAACAATGGAACATTACTCAGCCATAAAAACAAACACGTTTGAGTCACAGTTCTGATGAGGTGCATGAACCTAGAACCTATTATACAGAGTGAAGTGAGTCAGAAAGAGAAAGAGAAATATTGTATTCTAATACATATACAGAATCTAGAATAATGGTACCGAAGAATTTATTTACAGGGCAGCAATGGAGAAACAGACATAGAGAACAGTCTTATGGACATGGGGATAGGGGAGGAGAGGGTGAGAAGTATGGAGAGAGTAACAGGGAAACTTACATTACCATATGTTAAACAGCCAATGGGAATTTGCTGTGTGACTCAGGAAACTCAAACAGAGGCTCTGTATCAACCTAGAGGGATGGGACAGGGTGGGAGACGGGAGGGAGGTTCAAAGGGGAGGGGATATAGGTATACATATGGCTGATTCGTGCTGAGGTTTGACAGAAAACAGCGAAATTCTGTAAAACAATTACCCTTCAATAAAAAAATAAATTAAAAAGAAAAAAATTTTTTTAAAAAGTGAAGAAACTCCTCTCTCCTTTGAATTCCCACTGAACACCATGTAAATGCCTACTGGAGTACCTGTAATTTTTTTTTTTTTTTTAACTTATTGTCAGGAAAAGAACATGCCTTTAGAGGATAAGCAAGTTGTCTGAAGTATAAGTCAATAAAAGACCAAGGCTTGAACCCAGATCCCCCGACTCAGAGCCAAACCTGGTTAAGTTCTAAGATGGTGAAATGCTGAGTAAATGTTTCCTGAACATTCATACTGTTGTTTTTATTTTTCAAAAATGCATAGGAATGGAGGCGCAGACGTGGAGAGCAGACTTGCGGACACAGTGGGGGAAAAAAGAGGGCAGGACAGACGGATAGAGCAGCTCCAACATACACACAACTATGTGCAAAATAGACAGCTGCCAAGAAGCAGCTGCGTGACAACGCGGGGGGGCCAGCTCGGCGCTCCACGACGGCCTGGGCGGGACGGGGGGGGAGGGAGCCCCCGGGGGGGGGGGGGGCGCATATGCACGCACGGCTGATTCACCTTGCTGTGTGGCAGAAAGTGACACAGCGTTGTAAAGTGATTATCCTCCAATTAAAAAAAAATACATAAACTATCTGTTCACTAGTCAATCTCGGAATCCAAAGAGGTTCACCCACACATCAGGAATCCCCAGCAGTGGCCTTATAAATTCTTAATTTCAAGATAAGAGATAGAACTCAACTTGGCCTACATAGTGAGTTGGTGGCAAAGGAGCAAGACAAAAGATAAGCAAAATCCAAGAATCTTCATGATCCACACCTGCACTTTTCCTATCTTTTCTCCTGCCATTATCTATACCCTTGTTCTCTGCATTTCAAAGAATACTTTCAGATCTTTGCACTTCCGTTTTTTTTCTAATTAATGAGACCACATTCCTTGTCATCCAGATAAACTCCTTTACATTTCTAAGACCAGCTCTCTGACTCCCCAGAGAGAAGTACAGGCTTGCCTCCTCTACTCCCCAGACTTCACATATTCTATAATTAAACTTCCACATTAAGGAAATTATTTACAAGTCTCTCCTGGCTTAGAAGGAATCCTGTCATTTACTTTGGCATCTCCAGCAGCTGGCACATAAGCAGGTTCTGTGTCTGCACGTTTATATCTTGCTATGTGACAACAAAGGATTAAGGCACAAGCATTTAATAAATATTTCCTGAGTTAATGAATATGTGTTTCATCACCTGAGAGAGGTTTGGTTTTTGTTTGTGTGCCAGTCAAATCCTAAACTCTTCTTCATATAAGACAGAAAATAAATCAAGCTCATTTGATAGTTAAAGCAATGTATTTATCTGCAAAACCAAACCAATTACCATGGGTTTGGAAAGAACACCTTAACCAGCAGACAATGGACATGCACAAACCACATCAGACCAGAGGGATGAATAAACTGCTACTGCTTTACCCACAATATAATTAACCCTGTTTCTTACCCACGAACAAACTGACTGTCCAATGTGAATACTCAACTTTACCTGCAGTGCTTGTTCTTGGATGTCACGAAATAATTCCATATCCTTCTCAGTCATGATTTCCTGGCTCCCAAAAAGCCGGTCCTCGCTTTCTTGTTTGCCATCCCAGCCATCCTGATTGTCTGCACGTTAAGAAAAGGCTTACATGTTATTGATGCTATCATGAGTTCAGCACACAAACTAGAACAAATTTCAAAAGTCTTAATATTATTTATATAAAAGAGAAAAGGACAACACTAAGCTGACTTCCAGAAAGATACTGGTCAATAAAGGATATGTACATATTATATCTGCCTTATAATGAAAACCCGGAATTGACTTTAAAGCTTTTTAAAAATATTACATAACTAAAACTTCATTTAACAAGACTGTATTTAAACATACACATACATATATATATATATATATAAAGTAGAACAGGAAAAAGGTCTAAGGAATATGCAGTCTATTCTGAAATAACAAGAATATAAAACTTTTAACACATGTCAACACGCAAATGTTGCTTTTTCATTCTTTGGTAGTATGGAAGAAGTTTATGGTATAGCAAGACATAATGTTCATCACTTTAGAGTAAAACAAGAAAACTTTGCTCCTCTTAAAATTCTCAATGATTCCACAGTCTTCATAAGGCCAACCCATTCTTATCTCAACAAAACAGTCAATTTCAAATGGTTATTTTAACTGATGCCCAGTGGCAACTCCCCAACTCCCCTCCCATTCTGGGTGCCCGTTTAAAGCACAAAGTCCAAAGCCTGAGGATCACAGGCAGTAACCCCCTGGGAAAGTACAAGAAATTAAAATAAGCATTCACTAAATGACACACCTTCCTCAAATGGGTAAAGAAATGAGTGAGAGGAGGACTGGGGGGATCAAGCAGAGCATTAGCCTTTGCATTTGAAAATGACAGCAATGTGGTCCCGCTGCTTCTCTGAATGTGTGTGGCTGAAAAGACCCGTTAGGGACAGTTCTTTTGAAAAATCAACTGTATACACAGTTACTCATTTCGTGGAAGAAGGAACAGGACAGGGGCTCAGTGTCCACGATAGTCCTAAACTGAAAAACACGTGTCTGATCTGAAGATACTCTGAGCCTTCACTGCCCCCTAGTGCGTGCCACAGCGGGCCGCAGGCCCAGGTCGGGTACAGCCCTCCACGCACTCTACCAGATGGTGCAGGCTGCCTCCTGAACTACAGCTCAGAGGCAAAATGACAGAGCCCGTTAAAGCCAAAGCCACACCTGAAACTCAGCAATGGTTCTCCACACACTCGATACATTTGCTCTGATCGAAAACTTCTAACACTTCCAGTAGTTTTCTAATAATCTACCTCCAGTGAAATGGTTAATTCAGAAATCCCTTTTATCACCCTCTGCTTTACGAGATTCTTTCCTAAGTCCAACCTGAACGGCCTGCATGTTTTCTCAGACAAATGTACTCGGAGTGGGCCTTATCTTCAGTCTACATGGCTGATAAAGACTTAAAAAGTAAAGCCTAAACCATACTTGGCTGATTGCCACTCAGGTGAAAGCATCAAAGGGGGCGGATCTGACAAGGATGAGGATCTTCCCCTCCTGCAGCGGCCTGGTCCATCCTTTATAGAAGCAGGAATGATACGGAGTGGCAGTACAATTCCCAGTGGGACAGTCAGGGGGAAGGAATCAGAGTTCAGACTGCCACCCGCAGCCCGTGAGGCACCTTCTGGGCACACACAGCCCACGACCTGAGAGCCCACTCTCACTCTTAGACTTTGCTCAGAGCCCTTCCTTCTTCCTTCACATGATCGGGTGCTGTCAGCTCCACAGCGATGAGACCAGCTCATCAACACTGTCTCCTCCGACCTGAATTATCCGCTACACTTTTAACTCTTCTTCACAGATCTTATCTAATCTGAAAATGAGGGAACTTAGCCTGAAATGTAGGCAAATGTTCTGAAGCTGTGGCTCTCTAAGAATAATCCATGAAAAATTACAACTGTATCTGCCAAGATCTGAAGTAAAAAAAAATCAATGACCTCATCGTATTTCCAAATAAATTGGTCTTTCACTTCTGCTCAGATTAACAGCAGCCTATTTACCCATACTCGCTGCAGTTCTTTCTAGGAATAAAAGCAAGCATATGAAGCTCATCACATGATTTACTCTGTAATTTATGGAATATAAAGCTATCCCTGAGTCAAGGTTATAACCCACACTTCTGTAGGCAGATTCTTTGTGCTTCCACCAAAAAAAGCATCTTCTTTTCTCGAAAACTCCTACTTGGCCATTCTCCAGCTTCATCTCTAGGTTCTAAATTCCTGCCATTGTTATCACTTGCTGCTGCTGCTGCTGCTGCTGCTGCTGCTGCTAAGTCGCTTCAGTCGTGTCCGACTCCGTGCGACCCCACAGATGGCAGCCCACCAGGCTCCACCGTCCCTGGGATTCTCCAGGCAAGAACACTGGAGTGGGCTGCCATCTCCTTCTCCCGAGTATCACCTAAATACATGACCTTGAACATATTCTCATATTCCAAGACTGATTTTTAATAAATCGAATATCAATCTACTCCAGATAAGTAGTGTTATTCCAAGCAACAGCCTTTGGCATACTCCTTGTTTCCAGGTGAGCAGCCTTTACCTGTGGGCCAATCTGAAGTGCTTGGCTTTCTGCTGCCCTTCTTCCTAGCTCTGTATTGCTCAGAGTAGTCTACCACCTCCCCCCGAGGCTTCCGCCCATCAGGAGAAGGGGTAAAGAATTTGGTAAGGCCATCGATGAGCCCTTTGGTTTTCTTATTGAACTTCAAGGGGACACTGCCATCTCTGCAGAAGTCCAAGCCATCTATTTGCTCTAGGTATCCTTCTTCTGATGACGATGCAGACTGGCTGGAGAGAGTGATTTTACGTTTCCGACCCCTTCCAGGGCCTGTTCGAACTTTGCTGAAGGGACCTTTTGACCTAAGGAATCAAACAAGGAAAGGGGGAGCTATTAAAAAGAAATCTTTATAAAGTTTCTGTTTAATACATAACATATAGTAAATATCTACAACTGTATGTTTTAAATCCATATTGTTAAGAATATTCCATAAACTGTAATAAATATTATATGATTAAGAAGTAATATTATTAGAAACACCCACTTCTGGGAAGCTTATGCATCTTATAATGAAAAGAATCCTAGGCCAGGAGTCAGACGGCATATGTGAGTCATAACTCTGCCACTTACTAGCTGCACATCTTGGACAAATCACATTCTCTTTAAACAAGTATCTTTACCTACACAATGAGAGCTGTACCACAGAAAACCTAAGACCCTTCCTGATATGAAGGCTCTTCCTAGGATCTCTGCACCAACTCAGAGTTAGACTCTTACCTCTCAACATAAAGATGGGTTACTCCCTGGAAGCCAGGAATCAAAAGATCTTTTTATAGGAAAATTAAAGCTTGATTTAAGATTTAAAAGCATGAATTACAGTACTGGTTTGTGTATTTCAAACTGCTAATGCCCATTCACTTCAGTTATAGCACCTTCAAGATAGTCTTAAGTGTAGAAAAGGTGGGTAAATTTTAGGAGAGGTGGACAAGCTTAAAGGTAGTTTACATATCATCAAAGGTGAATTACTGAAGAGATACTTCTAAAAAAAAGACAAAATTAGCTACTGAATCTTGCCCCACCTCCTCTAGACACAGCCCAGTTTTCTAGTCCACAAGAGATAATTATATTCCTGATTTCTGCTAATAGGTGAAAAATTCACATTATTTTATTTTAGGACACAGAGATGGGACTTAGCTATGCCCAATAAGAGAAGCTATCCAGCAATTTGTACATACAACACAAACTACTGAGATAACATTAAAAAAAGAATCTTTGAAATGCTTCAATAATGTAATTTTTTCTTCCTTGCTTTTCAGGTAAAAGAGAAAATTTAAGGAAACGGCTAAGAGCCAGACTTTGGTGCCAGCCTACTGGGGTTTTAATCTCAGTTCAACACTTACTATAAACTATGCAAGTTAGTGCTCTATGCTACAGCTTCCTCCTTTGAAGAATCAGAGTACCAACAGTTCCTACTTCCCTGGGCTGTGGGAAGAATTAAATGATTTAATGCATGTAAAGTACTTAGAACAGGGTGTGCCTTGGCCCTCTGTTAAGGGCTCAATAAGTACATGAAAGTCAACCTCCTTTTCCAAAGGCGAACAAGTGAGCCCTGCCCTGCAGAGAAGGCCCTGCCCTCTCCTCCCCTCACCCGGCCACAAGCACAACTTACACCGTGTTTTGCTTCTTTAACCTGTTTTTTGGACGTCCTATTGGATTAGCATAGCGCCGTTTTATCTGTGCTGCCTTCTTCTGTAGAAGTTTTCTTCCTTTTTTCCTAGGTCGACATATCTGACATATCCACATGCCTATAAAGAAAGAAAATTCAAGTAAATGGAAGAGGTAGGAAGAGGGGACACTTGTTCTTCCAGTACATACAAATGTGACTCTTTCAAAAGGTAACCATCAATAGTGGCACAGAGGGCTCAAGTGAAATCCTGAAGCGGAATAACTTGGCTACAACTAGGGCTGAGTCCCTTTCCATCAGCAGGAAACACTTCGTCTAAGAGACATAAAGTATCTCACAAGCATTTTACTTAAATCTATAAATCACAAAAACCAGAGTTGAAAATGGAATTTATGATAAGACAAAGCAGAGAAGACTAATGATTTTTTTGAAGAAAGTGTAAGCATATGATAATATGGAAGTCCAAACAACAGGCAACTATATATATCTCAAGTAAATACCTTTCAGGGAACACGTGTCAAAAGAATAAAATAACAGTTTTAAGCTGTATTCTTCTGATTTGGGCACTTGTTTGCTTGCAAAATATTATAAAACTTTGAGAGGTTTTCGATAAACCAGAGGCTCTAACAGCTTTAAGCCCCTCAAAGGTGATGAGCTGTGATATAATCAACATGACCTAATAGAATTTCACTTCTTCAAGAAATAGATATTTCAAAGTATTATATAAGTCAAGTATTTTTCCCTCTAGCTACAGGGCTGGCAAAAATTGGTAAATGGACACCTTCACCCTCATGGATGCGTAAACACTGAAAACAGAGGAAACTAATACTAAAGCCACACCACATAAGAACGTCATGAGACTGTCCCATCCTTAGGGCCACAGCTCTCCACTCAAGACAGCCCAGAGGGGAAGATGCAAGCTATTCTTTCACTTCAACAAAGTAGGTTAAAAGGCTCTTTCACTACCCTGCCCCTTATTGCCAGCTTGATTTCGGAAAGTGTCTCTTACCTTTTGGCATCCGAGTGAGTGGCGGATCACAACATTCCATGTGAAAACCCCGGTCACAGGAATCACAAAAGAGCATGTTATCCTAAAGCAGAGAAAGAACAGCTCTGCTCAGTCACATGAAACAGAACCACATAGTAGGGTCATGACTTCATGAAACCTAGGGGGCTCGTTTCCACAGAGGAGATGAGTTACCTAGTAATAAAATTTCCCTTAATCTCCAGTAGTTGAGTAAACACACAGCCTGAGTTAGCAAAAAGTTTTGCTTCATCCATCTTTAAAAAGGAACTAAAGCTTCATTACTTCAAAAAAAAATGTGCATCCAGTAGCCATATACAAGATAATGCTTTTAGTCTGTTTTAATAAAAGAGAGAGGAAGATGACTGTGATTAATATAACTGATCATTCCTAAATGAATACCTCCCTAAGACTCAAATTTCACAAGTATTTCTTTAAAGTAGCTAGTCTTTCTGCAAACATACAATTAAAGTGCTTTAGTAACTACCAAGAAATCTGGGAATTCCCTTGCAGTCCAGGGGCGAGGACTCTGCGCTTCTACGGCTGGGGGACCCAGGTTCGATCCTTGTCAGGGAACTAAGGTCCCATAAGCTGCACAGTTTGGCCAAAAAAACTGGGGAGTGGGGTAGAAAACTGCCTAGAAATTATTCAAGAATTATTCAATACTCACTCATTCATCACTGAGCAAGTACTCTAAACGAATGATGTGAACTTTAAGAAGCTACTGTTCTAAATTCTGCTGAACCAAGTGACTGAAAATAATCAAACGTACACAGAAGAAAATGCCAGTTGTGCACTCTACTTCTAAATGAAATGTTCACCACGGAAGGCAAAGCTACTCACTGCATTCTTGCCTTGATCCCGACAGGAGCTGCACGTCTTACACTCGATGCACTGCCACCGTAAGGCCTTCACTCTAACCGTCAGTTCGGGGGAAAACTTCAAACAGGATGGATGACCTAATAAAAGGCGAAAAGTGGCAAGCGAAACAATCAAGGATCACTCTGCAACTGTATAAAAGAAATGTTGTAGAAAAAAGGGAATTATCCTAAATCAAGACATCAAGGAAAATAAGACGCTCCTGGAAGCTTGCCACACTCGTCTTATCAGGACTTGGCACTCCAGTTCAGTTTTATGCGTGCCACATACACCAACCCCTCCCAATTTGATTACTAAAAAAACTTGAAAAATTCCAAACTTGTATTAAGGCTGCATTAAAGTCCTGTGTGTGTACACATGGTCCTATGTATATACATGATATGCCTGGGCCATTTCTGGAAGAATAAACACAAAAACTGTTTACAACTGTAACATCCTAGGGTACAGAGCTATAAATATTTTTCAGGAAAGGGATTTCACATTTTACTTTATACCCTTCTGTGCTCTCATTTTTTAAACAATAATGTGTTATGTTTATAACTAATAAATAAATTTTTAAAATCCCGTCATTTAAAAGTGAGTTATGTGCTCATGATTTAAGGCATTCAAGATAAAACTAAAACCTAAGCAATATTTCTACTGTGATCAGAATTAACAGTAACAGAAAAAAAAAATGTTTCCTCTCTCAAGAGTTACAATCAGTTTGATTCTCAAAAACAGGATAGCCAATTTGCTCGTAAAGATTTATCTGTTTCCTCTAAAAATTGGTTATGTTTATTTTTCTTCAGTGAGAGAAAGGGTTGGTTAAATTATCTTTCTCTTTTCTATCAATAAATTTTCTTTTTTAAGAGATAAGAAATTTATCATCAAAACATCACTAACATCCAAGGAAAATGGTAGAAGTGTAAAAAAATCTCATCTGTAATCTCATCATCCCAGAAGAGCTATTTTCATGTTCTACTTTTCCTTTCTAAACTAACTAAAGCCCTTGAATGGTTTTAATTATAGGATATGTGCAGCTTTGCTCTGCTTTTCATTATTTTATTCAAGCAAACTTTATATTTACATTCCTTAAACTGATTATACTCCAGAGCTGACACACTAGAACCTACCTGATCATCTGCCTGTTGTAAATATTTACACAATTAACCCATAACAGTTATTAGAATACTAAAACGAATTATTTCATGATTACAGATTCTTTCCTTCTTTTAAGTTAATTCCTTAGAATAAATTCCTGAAAGAGGAATTGGCAAATGAAATGAAATAAACATTTCTACAGCTTGAGAGGTAGATCTGCCCTGCCAAAACATGCTCCAAGCCCTACGATGTAATATCCAGTGACATCAGCAGCGTACAAACCTTTTACCATAATTTTATCAGCTCCAGTTTGGGCTCTCTTATCTTTCAAGTTTTATAAAAGCTATAAAATAACACTTCACTGCTGCTTTGGTGGGTCTTCCTATTATTATTTGGGGAAAACATTTTTAATGTGCTCAACTCTTAATTTCTGTCACATAAATGGCCTATTCATCGCCTTTGCCCCTTGGACTTTAAAAATGTAAATGCGCTCTTTGTACTTCATAGCTTTTGGCCCTTTGCCAAATGTTTAACACAATTATTTTTCTCAAACAATTCTTACTGTTTAAAATTTGGGGTACTTTAGCTTTCAATTTGGAAAATGCCCAACTTTCATGTACTTGACCATGTCCATGCTTTCTTCCTTGATTACTGTGGCAGCCAAGCAGCCCTCCTGGCAACACCACCAGCTCACGCCCTGTGAGTCCTCTTCGCACCAAACAGGACGCTGCTGCAACAGCCACCTGACTGGTAAGGTCAGAGTGAAAGGCGCTGCCATTCCACCTGGCTCTTTCTCGCCAGTGGGCCACCTCTGGCCCGGAAATCAGGCCTCAAGGCCAGTCCAGAGCTTGTCTCTTCAGCCCTTCCAACAATCTTACAAAAACCTTATTCTGGTATTGAATTCCTCTCCTCTTGAAGCACATAGTGTTTCTGCTTTCTGGACTAAATCCTGTTTGTTACTGGTATAAAACACTGAGTATCAAGCCAATGATCAAAGATACTACAAAGCTTCATTAGTTCTTAAAATGTAGACAAAGAATGTCTCTGAAATTAACAAATTAGGAGACTCTGAAAAATCTTTTTTAGAGCCCCAAATTTCACACAGCTCACTAAATTGCAGTCAACATTCTGTTTCTCAATGTGACATATGTAAGTTTATGTCAAAAAAAAAAAAATCTGTTATCATCCTGGTTCTATCCACGAAGGCTGAGGCATAAATCAAGGCTGAGTAGTGATTATTAAAGAAACCAGCAATAACTTCCAACTGACTGCTATGATTTGAACAGATGCTTGATAGTGAAATATAAACACTAACAGAAACAAAAAGAAGTCTATGGAAAACTTCTTATAAAAAAACAGCTCCTAAGACCTGACTTAAGTTAACTGAATCAAACATTTCAAGTATACATTTAAACTCTTCCCTCATCTAGAAGCTCATCTCAGGTCCTTAAAACCAGAATCAAATGCAAATGTGACTCTCTTAAGGATCAAGCATACAATTTCCAGCTAAACACGCTCTTGCCTGACAAACCCCGTGAGACCGCACGCACAGAGGGTCACCTACCACTGTTGCCGCAGTCCGCACAGGAGATGAGTTCCTCGGGCTTCTTTTCTCGGTTTTGCTCTTTTGTGCCAAGACAGAAACTACAGATGGGGATGGGTTCAGCAACCGGCTGCAAAGAAAAACACAATTCACTCAGTACTGGGGCTTTTCTTTAGTGTTAATATAAAGACAGTAGAAGTACAATTTAAATTCCTTTAAGAGTTGCATATAACTTTGGGACAAATGTATACCCCCCGAAATTTCCAATTCACAAAGTAGATGGGTTTTTACCAAGCCTGCTTTGGCTACATCTTTACAAATGGTCCTGACACTGGCAACTTTGGTCTAAAAACTCATACCCCAATCAGTTGGTCACTTAGAAACTAAATGACCCAATATGGGTTAAGCAAAGCAATCGACTACCTAAGAATGAAAAATTCAACAAAATTAAGTACAAGAATCATAGTATTAGCCTTTACAAGGCATGTGATATAAGAGAAAAATAATAACAATCATAAGGAGAAGCAGGTCATTAGTGCAATGAGACAAACAGAGCTCTGTGCAAATGGGAAAAATACATTCCAATGTGGTCTGGAAGAGATGGGTTGAATGAGCAAGACAACACATATTAAGTGCCAGTACTTAATACATGGGTGTTATGGTAATCTAAGAAGCTTCTCCGAGGACAACAGATAGTAACTGTTAAAAGTAGGTTTAAACCTCGGTCTCTAGGTTCCTCCACAGCAGTGGATGGAGAGAAGGGCAGTACAGGCAGTGCAGACAAGGTGAGCTTCGGTGTACAGTCTGCCAAGGCTAGTACTTTACAGATAGAGTTTCTGTGATAAACGGGGGCGGAGGGCATGGGGCGACGAGAGAGAGGGAGGCTAGATCAGTTCTTCAAGACTGCCACTGAATGTGTTAGAAAGAAGCTGGACTTCACTCTGCAGAAAAGAACAATACGTTACTGAGCAAGAGATGATCACCTGTACTTGAGAAAAATAACCCCGTAGCAATAAAAAAGGCAGACTGGGGAAAGGGGACTGGAAATGCAAAGCTAGCTACAGGCTCAGAAAGCAGCCAGCAGGGGGAGTAACAGAAAAGGAAAGAATTAAGCATGACACGACCCAGCAAGGCAACAACCACCTAACTGAAAAGGTGGTGACATCATCAACTACGGAAGTCAGGAGGAAGGGAAAGAGCCGATGAGTCTGACTTCAGCTGTGTTTCATCGGGAGGTACTCTCAGTCACCTCTCAGCTCCGCTAAGCAGGGTGCAGGACAGTGAGACACAGCCCTCCACATGCTTTCAGTCTACTGGGGAAAGCAGACAGAGCGTCTACAGGTATCACGGCAGAAGGACAAGAGTGGTAGACGAAGGACCAGGTGATCAAGGAGGTGCAAGCGGGGCCAGGGTAAGGCTTCCTAGAGTTATCTGACAGGCATGGGCACACCTGAAGGGCATGCTGAAAGAAAACACAGAATCACAGAGAATCAGATTTCAGAGGCGGGTGGGCTTAGTTTGGGTCTTAATAGAGCTTAAAATGCCTATGAAACATCCAAGGAGCAATGTCCATGGATCTGGAGCTCAAGAGAAAGGTTGATTTGGAAATTAAAATCTAGGAAGTCATAGTCAGCCTTGTTCCACATTCCTGAATTCAACCAACTGTGGATCCAAATCAGTTGAATCTGGAATCCAGAACCCGCAGATACCTTGAGGGCTGACTATACATACAAAATAGCCGTAATGCCATCAGTTGAAGGGTTTTCCCATGGACAACAGGTGGAAAGGAGAGCCAAGAACACCAATGTGTAAGGGACTGGCAGAGGAAAAAGCCTGGAAAAGAAATAGACTAGTCAGAGAGCTCAATGGTACATCAATATAAAAACGTCCAACACAAGCAAACTAACAGTACTGCTCAGCCAAGAGATGAAATGAGAGATGAACAGCTGGAAGTTGTCTTTTAACAACTGTGGCTGTGGTAAAGACAACCACATCCTTCCTTTAAAAAGAACCAGGGAATAAACCTGGGAAAGACATTATACTGGAGCAGAAGCTGGAAGTAACCTCTGAGAAGGCAGAAGCAAGGTCATGAGGTTTGAGCTTCATGCTGCAGCCTCTCAGGACAGCTAGAAGATTTTAACAGAGGAATGATATGAGCAAGATCTGAAGTTTTTAAAAGTCACTGTGTAAGTGGAAATGGTCGGGAAGGAATACGATCTACGTATGATCCAGGCCATGAGTAACAAGGGCCTGCATTAAGGCACCGACAAAAGGACTGGAGAAGAGACATAAGAGGAATAGAAAAGGCCGATCTGGCAGGAACTGACGGGTAACTGATCAGGGGTAGGGGGTAGGGAACAGAGAAGGATGGAAGACCAGAGAGACACCATCAGAGAAGCGAAGACGCAAGCCACAGAAAGGCAGATCTTAACACACGTTTAACTAACAAACGTTCATATCCAGTACTACACAGAAAACCCCTTACGTGTCAGTCAGGAAAAGACAGAAGACTTCAACAGGTGCTTTACAGCAGAAAACACATGGAGCGCAGGGCAGCGCAGCCGTCACCTCCTTGACCTAACCACGCTACAATGAGGGTGTTTCTTCTCTGACCGCATAAGACCAAGCATAAAAACAATAAATATTTTAGCTACCAAAAAAACCCGGAACCTGTAGAGAAATACTGTTACCAACTGATCATGATATTGTAACTTAACTGATAATTCCAGGGCTTTTTGTATTTTAATTTCAGGGCACTTTTTAAGCACAATTGGGGCAAGAGTAATGGTACTTTAAGAATCAGTCATTTTAGCTGATGAACTACAAGCAAAAAAGTGGTTTAAATAAATCATCTAGGTTACAACATAAATCTATGAGGTTTTCTGTGTGGATCAAATAGAAGTGCTAATCAGCTAATTGTGTGGTTTGTTTTGGCACATCCCTAACCATATCATGAAGTGTGAAAAAAATTACAACTCCAGATGATTCTCATTCCCAAAATATCACTGAGTGTGAAGATCACTGATACAGGCTAACACTACATTGTGTTTGCTCATTGTAAGAGGTGAGCCTGAACTGTACTGGAGTAGTGACATGCATAACATTTTCCAAGTAAAACTCTACCAGCTGATTTCAAGTATCCTGTATCACAAAAATAAAATAAGAACAATTGATAATCCAAAAGCAAATCTTTAAAAATATGTATAGATACACAATATGCCATATAATCACTGATCCCAGAACTGTCAAAACATAGTCGTTATATCTCATTGTTCTCATATCTCTATAAAGTAAATCTATTCCTACTGCTAATAAAACAAGAGAAAAAAACTGCAGCAAATGATGCCACACACCATTAAACACAGAAGCCAGAGTGAGCTCGTAGCTTGGCGCCCACCTCTCATCCAGCCCAATGACATCCAGTTTCAAGACCCTCTGTGCCCTGTATCCCACACACACACACCCACAGGGCCTCCCCAACCTCACCTGCTACAGCTGTCTCTCACTTTCACATTCTGCTCCTTCTTTACGAGTCAGATGTTCCAAGCCCTTCGCACCTGCTTTCCTTCTGTCTGCAGAGCACTTCCCTAGATCCTTCAGATCTCTACTCAAATGTCGCCTTCAGTAAGACTCTCTTTGACCACTCCACCTAACACCTCAAAACAATTTGCCAACCACAGAAAGTCAGGTCTCCCTTCCCTGCTTTATTTTTTCTTCTTAAACTCTTCTCACTAATTGAAATACTGTATGTGTATCTTACCATTTGTTCCCCCTATGAAATGTAAACTACATGAAAGCTATGATTTCTGTTTGCTGAGGATTATATTCCTAGTACTAAGAACAGTGTCTAGCATATAATATGCATCTAATAAGTGTTGTTCAGTGCATTAACTAAATTACCCTGAAAAAGTGGAAATAATAAGAAAAAACAGTATCTTAGAAAAAACAATGGGTTGGTTATGAGCCTGACAGAGCTATGTTCAGCTCAATAATAATCTCAATAATATAAAAACACTCTACTGATTATTTAATTTATATGTAGAGTACATCGTGTGAAATGCTGGGTTGGATGAAACACAAGCTGGAATCAAGATTGCTGGGAGAAATATAAATAACCTCAGATAGGCAGATGATACCACCCTTATGGCAGAAAATGAAGAAGAACTAAAGAGCCTCTTGATGAAAGTGAAAGAGTGAAAAACTTGGCTTAAAACTCACTTCATGGCAAATAGATGGGGAAACAGTGGGAACAGTAAGAGACTTCATTTTAGGGGGCTCCAAAATCACTGCAGATTATGGCTACAGCCATGAAATTAAAAGACACTTGCTCCTTGGAAGAAAACTATGACCAACCTAGACAGCATACTGAAAAGCAGAGACATTACTTTGCTGACAAAGGTCCGGAAAGTAAAGGCTATGGTTTTTCCAGTAGTCATGTATGGATGTGAGAGTTGGACCATAAAGAAAGCTGAGCGCCAAAGAATTGATGCTTTTGAACTGTGGTGTTGGAGAAGACTCTTGAGAGTCCCTTGGACTGCAAGGAGATCCAACCAGTCAATCCTAAAGGAAATCAGTTCTGAATGTTCATTGGAAGGACTGACACTGAAGATGAAACTCCAATAATTTGGCCACCTGATGTGAAGAACTGACTCACTGGAAAAAGACCCTGATGCTGGGAAAGATTGAAGGCAGGAGGAGAAGGGATGACAGAGGATGAGATGGTTGGATGGCATCACCGACTCGATGGACACGAGTTTGAGCAAGTTCCCGGAGTTGGCGACGGACAGGGAGGCCTGGCGTGCTGCAGTCCATGGGGTCGCAAAGAGTCGGACATGACTGAGCAACTGAACTGAACTACTGTTTCCAAGTGATTACATGGTCTCAATAAGTAAATAAGATTTCTGCCACAGCAACCCACTGCTATTCGACTTCTCAAAAGCAGGGGGAGGTTTGTGGCCAGAGGCATTTAGATGGTACTGGGTCAAGGAGTAACACAGGCTGCCTGAAGCTCCCTGTTGAGATACCCCAAATAATCACTAGATGGCAGCATTGAGACAAACACACAGGAGAGGTTCGGGTAAGTAGGCCGAAGGCTGCATAGCATTCGGACTTGGGTTTTGGGAAATAACTTTGGAAAAAAAGAACAGCAAAAATTTTGCCCAATGATCTCTATTACATGAGGTTAAAACATGAAAAAAATAAATAAATTTTGGACACAATCATTTAGACAATCTTAAATGTAACGTTTTCTAGGCACTGAAATGCATCATCTGTTATTCCCATCTTTATTAAAAGTACAACTTATTTGTTCCCACACTTGACTTTAATTTTTTAATACCACTATATTCTTGTCTTTGTCTCTATGTTCTCATATCTTCTGAGGACCTCAAACCTATCTTTATGTTGTCTCTCTTTCTAAACACTGACATAAAGGATAATCAAGACTCTGTTTTCATTATTTCTTTCAAAACTGAAGTGAATGATAAATTCTAGAACTGTGACCACCAGAATTTTCAAGGAGAAAACTGCATTTGTAAACTTAGATTTATGACTTCAGAAACCTCTAAGTGATCATGTCACAGACTCTGAGGTAGTAAAGCTTTGTGACTTCTTAAAAGTTACAAATTCTCATTTTATGACCACTGAAACAATTAAGACAAGTTAGCAGAGCCAATATTCAGAGTATGAAAGAAATACATAATTCATATAAGATTCCTTGAATTACTCAAACATGCAGTAAGCAGTAATAATAGTCATATCGTTCTTCCTTAGACTTAAATACAAAATATCTATAAAGCTCAACAAAGACAGATTTTAAGATGATGAAAAGCTTCTGGAAATGATAGCGGCAATGGCTTCAAAACACTGTGAATATACTCAATGCCACTGAATTGTACACTAAAAAAATGTTTTAAATTTTTATGTAAATTTTACCATAATAAAAAAATGAACAAAAAATTAAGTGGTATATATTTTTCATATTCTCACAAGTCAGATAATTAAAGTAGTAAGGTCAAAACTGATGAAGGTGAGAAGCAACTACTATAATCTGTCCTCATCTTGAAAACCTGTGTCTTTTAACTGTTCCTTTGAGGACAGAAATTAGACTTAGAGATACAGTTTTCACACTCCCCAAAATGAAAATGTTTTTAATCACTAATAACAAATTCTGATAACTGAATTTAACCATGAGCCATTTTATTCTCATTGTACCTACCCTGAAGTTGGCTACCTTTTAATCTAATTACATGAAGACATCTCACCCTTAATGCCTTAAAATTTTTCTTGTAAAACAAGTCTAAGTATTAAGATGATTTAAGTAATAAGGTCAAAACTGATGAAGATGAGAAGAAACTACTATAGTCTGCCATCAAGCACCTCTCAGTCTCAAGCAGAAACCTCTTTCCGACCGCTGCGTATCTGAGCCAGCTGGGTTCTGGGTTCTGAACAAGCTCCCCTCAAATCCACCCCCCACACTTCTCTTCCTTATATTTAACTTCTCCTCAAGCTATGAACCTCACCTACCTCTTTGAATTCTTCTAGTGGTTCAGAGCTATCTGTTTATCCTGTCTCTTTCTTCTCCTGCAACTACAATCAAGTAAAGTAAATTTAACTGCCAATTAACTTTCTTACATAGATATTTATTTCACACAACTTGAAACTTAAATAATTTTCAGCAGAGATATAATTTATTAGTTGATAACAGAGTACTGCCAAAGTACTGTTATGTATAATAAAGCGAACAGAATGGCTTTGCTATATACATTAATAACAAGTACCCAAAGGATAAAGAGGAGGTAAGTCTTAGCTTAGAAACAGAAAAACTGACTACTCTTAGGTATAGTATAGTGAAGTGAAGCAAAATATTGCTCAGTGACCAAGAGCACAACGAAAACAAATATTGCCAGGTTTTCAAAATACTATTCAAAGAATAAAATGTCTTATAAATGCTACGGTTTGGTAAGCATTATAATATAAAATAAAATTTGATAGGACAGAGAATCAGGACTCACATTTTCAAAGCACCTACAAATGTCAGTACATAGAAAACAAAACCCATACAAAATAATTAGAAACCAATTAAACTGGTTTCACTTTTCACATTAACCACTTAACACACATACACACACAAAACTCTAAAGCAAGCTCTCTGAGAGAATGATGGCATGATTCGTTATTTCCAATACTAGAAGGGAAGCAAACTGGCCCATAAGAAAGAGTTCACTTTAGGGAATGTTGGGAGGCATCGTACTCTGTGGAGAAGGCTGGACATTCTAACATACACCGTCCTCTTCCAGCTGGGCGAGCCCTCCTCTCAGCCTTGCCCAGCTCTTCATGACCAATGGCCTCAGGCGAGCTCATGCTTCTCCCGAATCCTCCCCAGCAGTTTAGAATTCAACCTGTCTTCATCTTTTCCAGAAAGACAACCCTAGTGTTAGTAGCTCAGTTGTATCCTACTCTTTGTGACCCAGTGGACTGCAGCCTGCCAGGCTCCTCTGTCCATGGGATTCTCCAGACAATAGTGGGCTCCCATTTACTCCTCCAGGGAGAAAGACAACCCTAGGTAAGCAGAAATTACCCTAGAACTCTTAATTCATGTCTTAAGTGCCTTGCACACAGTATGTATTAAATAAATAAGCATTTATTGAAATTAAAACACAACAAAATTTTGATTAGCTCCAAACAGGTTTATCAGTTACTTACTCAAAGCCTTTCCTGCAAGAATCAATAACCTTCAGGGGAGATATACTTGGGCAGGATTTAATCCCTTCAAATTCTTCAGCACCCTGTATGCTATTAAGTACTCTATGGTTGCTTATTAAACATTTTTTCAGGACAATCTTTTCCTTAAATGTATACAGTTGTAAAAGAAACACAGTAATAAAACAACATGAATGGCTTGGAAAAGAGTCCATTCTCTACTATTTATAGTCTACAATAAGGTAACCTTGCATAATTTTAATCAGTTCCAACATAACCAATTAGCCATTACAAAGCTTTAATAGGGGTACTAAATTGAGTTCTTTTATTATGATGAGTTCATTCAATGACTTCTACAATTAGATATAATAACAAGATCATTGGGGAAAGAAAATAAGTTAATGATACAATTAGATCAGTAATGATCAATTTCAATTTACACTTTTACTATACAGATTACTGCACATTTAGATGAGAAAGCAATCATCTGTCAAGATAATATAACAACTTTCTATTCCTTAATCAGAGGTGATATCAAAAATGATAATATGTATATTTGCTAGATTTAAATTCTACACTAAGAAATAGTAGAGAAATCGTCTTTTTTTCCCATATTCCTCAGTTATTTGAAAGCTCTGCTTTCTGTTTGTCAGACACATCACCACGTTATCAATTTCCTCATTCATCCAAATCCGACACTGCCAAGTTCTGACTGCCGCTCCCTTCCTCTGTGGCCTTTCCTTCCTACTTCTGTTTCTTTTTTATACACCCAGGGCTCTCCCCTAATTCTAAGGCAAATCACCAATACAATCTTCTACACGGACTGACGAATCTTTCTTTGATGTGTTTTTGCACACTACTACCAGATTGTCTGGATCGTGGGTATGTGTGAAGCTGCTCCAGTCATGTCTGACTCTGCAACCCTCTGGACTGTAGCCCACCAGGCTCCTCTCTCCACGGGATTTTCCAGGCAAGAATACTGGAGTGGGCTGCCATGCCCTCCTCCAGGGGATCTTCCAGACCCAGGGATCGAGCAAGGGATTGAACCCCAATCTCTTTTGTCTCCTGCATTGGCAGGAAGGCTATTTACGTCTACTGCCACCTAAAACACTACCGTCTTTAATCCAGTTACTTGCCTGGCTCAAACTTACACACCCCCACTGCCAGCTCCTGTCACTGGTGTGCCATTCTTCCACCACACACCAAACTGCCCTTCTCACACTATCTTCGTCTACTCCAAACTACTCACTTGTCTTCAAATGTCATACTCAATGCTCTTTCTCCAGGTTATTTTACCCCATCCCTCTAAGTTCTCTGTATCCCTGCCTCTAAGAATCAACTCAGGAGAGCTTAGGGACAGGCTGGGTTTCCTTACTTACAGCATCACATTGGCCACGTTACATCACTCTTTGGTGCAAAATGGTACAACATACCTACCTTTCGAGTTACCAAGAAGATTAAATGAGATAAAGCTATGAGACTGTAACTGAAACATAAGCACCTAAAACAGCTGATTTCTTATACCCCTCTTCAAAACTGTATCTATCCTTCAAAGTTTACCTTTGTTAAGTGACTATTTTTTAAGTCAGAGCAAATTTTTGTTCTGACTCCCTCAAAAGGCACAGTGATTAACATCTTCTATGAACTAACAGACTTTCTATATATGGCATTTATTTGCATGACTGCATTCAGTTTTTTTAAGTCTTTCTGCACACACAATTACCACTTAAAAAAAAAAAGAACTATACAGGTACTTGAGTATAAGAGCATTAGCAAAAGAATATTTTCTATGCTAAAAATATACAAAAGTGATGATGGTTTACAAGGAGAAAGATGTTCAACAAGTCTTTTGTGTTCCCTTACATTTTTTAAGAGACATTTATTTACCAGCATTTATTCTGACCAAACTATGGTCTAAAACAAGTAACAAATTGGCAAACAGCATCATTTCCTCAAGTCCGACCAAAAATACTAACTGGCCTGTATCTGACACAACACGCCGTGCCCTGCTGCTGTCAGTCAGGAACTGGAAGGGCCTTCAAAGCCTCTACGCGTGCACTTCAGCAGGGGCTAAAAGCGCTGTCCAAGGCCACACGCAACTAGTCAAGTGGCTACAGCTAACACTCAAAGTCAGGTATGTACCCCAAATTCAACAACGAGAGTACTGACTCTAGCCAAAAGCTTCAACTCAGTGACTCGACCTAAAGATACAATAATTTCTTAAAAAAAAGACAGACCTTACAGATGGGAAAGGCTGAGTTTCCATCACTGGTGAACAGTAACACTATCACTGATAACAGGATGTGGCAGAATTTACTTCCACACTGAAACCTGAAGCTGACCAAGGGTCCGCCCCTGCCTTCCTCAACGAGGCGCGTCATCCGCAGCAATGAGAAATCACTCTCTGGGAGCCCCCCCCGACCCCCTGGCAGCCAGGGGTTAGGATACGGCGCTGTCACTGCCAGGGGCCAGGGTTCAACCCCTGGTCAGGGAACTAAGATCTCACAAGCAGCACAACACGGCCAAAACCAAGCTTGTTTAAAAAACGAAAGGCATCTTTTTACCTCTTTTTCCCAATTCCAGAGAATGATTGAGGAGGGTATAAGAAAAACAAAAATGCAGAAGCCAGGGCAGGTCCCTGCTAGAGAGCTCTTGTGTTTTAGCACAGTACCTTAGGGGAGCGAATTCACTTTGGGGGCTTGCTAAACAAGGCAGGCCAAGTGCCTGCCTACGAACCCAGAGAGAGGGCACTGAGAGCGGGTCAAGGAAGCGGAAGCAGGGGGCAGTGTGGACAGAGAGGTGGCCGGGAACAAACCCCAAGAAGCAGGCTGCTTGAAGAACTGTGTGACACTCTGTTCTAAGACTGTTTCTGAGCTACAACAGACATCTTCAAACTTGCACTCCACGTGAAAAAGAGAAGTGAGCACCTTTTCAGTAATGAAAAAAACAGTGAGGGAACTTCAGTTTGGTTCTTCCCAGAGCAGCGCAGGGGGCCACTCAGGGAGCCACGGCGCCACAGCCCAACGGCCCAGAGCCCAGCCCGGGGCGTCGGGGGACCTGCGCGGAGGAAGGCAGGAGCCGCCGGGAGACCAGCCTCACCGCTGCGGCTGCAGTGGGAAAGGCTCTCCTGCCTGCAGGTTCCAGGACCGCCAGAAGTAAGCGAGAACGCTTATTACAACTTGTTTGGAGTCTTCATTTTTAGTTTTAAAAGAAAATGTTATCCTCATAATTAAGTTATTACATCCTTGTTTAAAAAGTTAGGTAAGAAAGAGAGAGAAGACAGAAAACTCCCCCTCCTCTTCCTCTCCGACAATAACCACCATCCACTGAGCACCCCAAGCGCTGTCATATACTCTTTACAGGCATCAACATGTTTAGACCCAACAACCACCCTATGGGGTAGGGACGCTGATCACCACTTTCCAGGTGAGAAAACACATCCCCAGAAAGATTAATGCGGCAGAGCCCAGACAGAAACCTAGGTATGCTGGCTGCAGAGACTACGTGCTTCAATCTGGATCTGTGCAGTTTCTGTTCATGTACACTGTTCTCAACTTTTCCTCTGTAGACAGTTTAAAACACACACATTAATATGCTCATATGACATATAATGTATAATCTTCTTTTTGTTACATTTCCACATCAATAAATATAAATCAACATCATCTTTCTAGGGGCTAGAAGACATTCATTACATGTTCTAAGATAACTTAACCAATCCCATATAGATGAACATTTAATGGTTCTAATATTTGATTAGACCCAATACTATAATCAAATACCCTTGTATATACATCTTTGCTCACTTTGGGGACTGTTTCCTCAGGATATATTTCTTGACCTGGAATTGCTGGGTCAAAGAGGTACTCCTCCCTAAAATTTCTGACACACGCTGCCGAGTGCATTTCAGCAAGGCTGGCTCCCACCAGCAGTATCTGTGCCAGCCAGGAGACTTGTCATCTTTCAGCTCCACGCTCACCCTCAGGCGGCTCTGTAACGCTGGGCTCAGAGGGCCCGCTTCGCTTCTCCTCACTCCGCGGCCTTCCCAGGAGGCCCCAGCAACCGGGGCGCGGGAGGGTGAGCAAACAGTGAGCGGCAGAGAATGGACATGCCCCTTTCGGCCTGTCTCCTGGGCCGGCCTGGGCCGGCCAGGGCCGGCCGAGCAGCACGGTCGGCTGCGGTCTGCAGCTGCTAACAGCTCTCTCAGAACCACCTCCATCCTCTCGTGATTGTTGCTTTCTGACTGCATCTTGACTGATATGTCATCTCATATCTTTTCTTAAAATGTTTACTTTATATTGGAGCACGCTTGATTAATGATGATGTGTTAGTTACAGCTGTACAACAACGTGTGTTATCTCCTACCTTAGTAACTCAGCATGTCTATCTTCAGATCAGTGTTCTGGACGGATCTGTATCCCTCCAGGATTCATATGTTGAAGCTCTAACCCTCAACAGGACCGTACCTGGAGACAGGACTCTTAAGGAGTTAAAGTTAAGAGAGATTACAAGAGTGGGTCCCCAAGCCAAGAGGTCTGGTGTGCCATAGGAGCAGGAAGAGACCCAGGAGTGTGTGCACCCAGAGAAAAAGAAGGTGACCACCTGCAAGAGAAGGGGAGAGGCCTCAGGAGAAACGAGCCCTGCTGGAGCTCTCACTGTGGCCTTCAGCCTCCGGAACCGAGAAGAGGACGGCCTCTGTTTTGAGCCGCCCATCTGTGGGCTTCTGCATGGAAGCCTCAGATGACTGAGGCAGGTAAAATGACCTCAAGCAGGTCTCACTCTCAGCGTACCTCTACACGCTATTGTCCACAGCACCTATTACACAGAAGGACACTGAATGTGATGCTGGAGAAACAAGATACAACAAAACTAGTTCCCTGCTTCTGGGTCTTAGAATCTAGTTGTAAAAACAGAACATAAACACATTAAAAATGCATTAGAATACAGGGTAACACAAGAGAAGGAAAAAATACAATGAAAATACTACAGTTAACGGCACCCAAATGAACCTATTTATAATAATGCTTTCCTAAAATGAAAAAAAAAAAGGACTTCATCTTATTTTTTAAAGGTTTATATAAATCTTTCCTTTATAGCTAAAACCATTTTCTTTAGACATGGATTTAAACAGTCTCACCAAACTATGGAAAAGCATAAAAATCTAATTTCTCTAAAATCACTGACACATTTTACACAGTCCACATACTGAACTTCATTAGCAGCCTTGAAAATAAGAACCGCAAACTTCCAGATCTCATATTATCTTAATTCAACACAGTAAATAAACGGAATCACCTCTGTTCTAGAAAGGTCTGTCTGCAATGCTGATCTACAGTTAAAAATTAGTACTTCTCTCAGCTGTCTTCAAAGTCCTTTGAGGAGACATCCCTCTTCCTGAAGAAGAGTTTTTTTTTGTTTTTTTTTTAAGCAGTGTAATAAGCTCAGGGAGGTACCAGGACCGTACTTCTCTACACCACCTGGAGGCTGCCCAGGTATAGGCGTAATGATGCTATATCTTCACACCCCAAGCCGGTATTCTATCAAACTAAACTCTCTCTTTCAGATGTCAATATATTTTGTCCTCAACACTACCCCCATAACAGTATAAATAAAGCCTGCAGTGTTTCACAGGCATGAAGCCTAAAGCCAGCAGCTTTTCAGAAGAAAGGACAGTGTCCTGAGGAGGAGAACACGGTGATGTCAGGCTCTACACGGTGAGCCCTGAGCGCGCAGACCGCACACACCAGAAGAGCCGGGGAGGCGAGCTGGAGCAGCCAGCCTGGCCCACGCCGCACGTCTCTGGCAGACACTCAGCTCCTTCTGTGCTTTCTGAGCTGGCGCATCCATCCATGTAATGTCACCAGGTCGCGGGAGGGAGCGAGGCTGAGAGCAGGGGGAGGAGAGAAACCGCTGTGCAGCCTGCCCACCCCTCTGCACACGCCGTTACTATACAAAGCATGTCTGGAAAGCCAGTGCGCTGCCGCTGCACAGGTCCAAATGCTGCACACACACACGCGCACACACGCAGGTGCACTCCACCCAAAGAACAACTGCAGAAGACAGAACTGTCTTTGGAAGAAGAAAGCCCAAAACTAAAGTCCTAATTCACGAGAAATGCCTCCTTTCTGAAACTGCTGGCAGTTCTTGGAAAAAGGAAGGGGGTGGGGAGGTATTCTAACCCCGTGGGCAAGCAACTAGCGTCCACAGAAAGAGCCTGAGCTGGCCTGGCCCATGCCCACTACAAGCACACGCCGCCAAGGAAATAAACCTGCAACACTGCTGAGAAGCAAAAGCATCCTGTGTGGCAACAACTACCTAACACACGCCTAACGCGGTTACCTTACACACACCTAATACCTAATGCAGTTACCTTACACACGCCTAATCCAAAAGCATCCTGTGTGGCAACAACTACCTTACACACACCTAACGCAGCTACCTTACACACGCCTAACACCTAATGCAGTTACCTTACACACGCCTAATACCTAACGCGGTTACCTTACACACGCCTAATCCAAAAGCATCCTGTGTGGCAACAACTACCTTACACACGCCTAACGCGGTTACCTTACACACGCCTAACGCGGTTACCTTACACACACCTAATACCTAATGCGGTTACCTTACACACGCCTAACGCGGTTACCTTACACACACCTAACACAGTTACCTTACACACACCTAATCCAAAAGCATCCTGTGTGGCAACAACTACCTTACACACGCCTAACACAGTTACCTTACACACACCTAACGCAGTTACCTTACACACACCTAATGCAGTTACCTTACACACACCTAATGCAGTTACCTTACACACGCCTAATGCAGTTCCTTGCCAATAACTACAGAGAAAAACAGCGGACCTTAAGAAGCAGTTCAGATGCCCCAGAAATGTAGTAAATGTAGGAAAGTTTGCTGTTCTTAGCACTTCGGAGTGTGTGTGTACACAATAATACTGAAACCAAAACTGGAACTGAAATATGAAAGTACAGATCAGAATTTAGAGCTCGTAGAAACTCAACACCATTAATTTCAATAAATAGATGCTCCAACCCCATGACACATTATGTGAGTCACTGCTACCAAAAGCAATATGTGGAAAACCAAAAAAACCTGAGTATTTATTTAACCTGAGAAACTAACCTATTTTAGTCTAAAACCAAAAATGACTTTTCAAGATCAAAATGCTGTATCTCTGAAAATAGCATACAATCTGCCCTTAAGAATGTGTCATAAGAAACAAACAGGAAATAGCGTGTGTTGAAATCAGTAGTTATAAATAACTCTGTTCTGCACTGATATAGTTTATACACAAAAATATAGTAGCTTCAACCAACAGTTGTGCTTAGGACTTCCTTCAATTTGAATTTTAAAATCAGCTAATTAAGGAGACAGCTTGACAGGAAGCTATCCAAGTTCTGTGGTCCAAGTTCTCCAACAAGGGGCAACTTCACCTCTCATGTTCTGCATTTGTAAAATGAAAATATTTGCCATGATTATCTCTAAAGTCTCTTTCAGTTCTTAATTTCTAAAAGTACAGGAATTTTAAACACAAAATAGTTTTGTGTTTAGTAAGTTTCCTACTTCCAAGGCGCTCATAATCTAATTAAGGGTAACTGCAGTGGGCAAGCACACATGAATTAGCAAATACCGTAAGACAGAGGTGGACCAGAGGAGCGATGTGACAGGTGCACTGATCGATGAGGCACTGAGCTGAGTCCTGACGTTAAGGGCGCAGCATCTGAAGCAAAGCTGAACCTGAGACAACTCCAAAACAGAGCAGAGAGTTCTGCTGGGACCAAGAGGTCCATTAGGATTCAAACTGCCAACTTCATAAACCCAGTCAATTAATTCAAATTCCATGTAGTCATTATTTCATTGTCTGAGCTCTACTGACAAGGAAGATGTTAAGCTTTAAGGTTTAAAAGATGTTAAACATTAACAACATAAAACACATTTGCAAATTTTGTATTCAGTTCAGTTCAGTCACTCAGTCATGTCCGACTCTTTGCGACCCCATGAATCGCAGCACGCCAGACCTCCCTGTCCATCACCAACTCCCGAAGTTCACTCAGATTCATGTCCATCGAGTCCGTGATGCCATCCAGCCATCTCATCCTCTGTCGTCCCCTTCTCCTCCTGCCCCCAGTCCCTCCCAGCATCAGAGTCTTTTACAAAGAGTCAACTCTTTGCATGAGGTGGCCAAAGTACTGGAGTTTCAGCTTCAGCATCATTCCTTCCAAAGAAATCCCAGGGCTGATCTCCTTCAGAATGGACTGGTTGAATCTCCTTGAAGTCCAAGGGACTCTCAAGAGTCTTCTCCAACACCACAGTTCAAAGGCATCAATTCTTTGGCGCTCAGCCTTCTTCACAGTCCAACTCTCACATCCATACATGACTACTGGAAAAACCATAGCCTTGACTAGACGGACCTTTGTTGGCAAAGTAATGTCTCTGCTTTGGAATGTGCTATCTAGGTTGGTCATAACTTTTCTTTCAAGGAGTAAGCGTCTTTTAATTTCATGGCTGCAATCACCATCTGCAGTGATTTTGGAGCCCCAAAAAAGAAAGCGTGACCCTGTTTCCACTGTTTCCCCATCTATTTGCCATGAAGTGATGGGACCAGATGCCATGATCTTCGTTTTCTGAATGCTGAGCTTTAAGCCAACTTTTTCACTCTCTACTTTCACTTACATCAAGAGGCTTTTTAGTTCCTCTTCACTTTCTGCCATAAGGGTGGTGTCATCTGCATATCTGAGGTTATTGATATTTCTCCCGGCAATCTTGATTCCAGCTTGTGCTTCTTCCAGTCCAGCATTTCTCATGATGTACTCTGCATAGAAGTTAAATAAGCAGGGTGACAATAAACAGCCTTGACGTACTCCTTTTCCTATTTGGAACCAGTCTGTTGTTCCATGTCCAGTTCTAACTGTTGCTTCCTGACCTGCATACAGGTTTCTCAAGAGGCAGGGCAGGTGGTCTGCCTCCTATCTCTTTCAGAATTTTCCACAGTTTCTTGTGATCCACACAGTCAAAGACTCTGGCATAGTCAATAAAGCAGAAATAGATGTTTTTCTGGAACTCTCTTGCTTTTTCGATGATCCAGCCGACGGTGGCAATTTGATCTCTGGCTCCTCTGCCTTTTCTAAAACCAGCTTGAACATCTGGAAGTTCACGGTTCACGTATTGCTGAAGCCTGGCTTGGAGAATTTTGAGCATTACTTTACTAGCATGTGAGATTTTGTATTACTTAGCCCCAAATACCTCAGCCTAGTCTGAGTGATTTACACAGAGCCAGTGAGACTAATAAAAGATTAGGGCAAGTGTGAGCATGACAAGCTTGATTCATAGATAGTAAATCATAAAGCCCAGCTCATTAGGATAAATAATTCAAAGTTAATATTTTTAACGCCCAAAACCCCTAAAGCTTAATAAGCAAAAAACAAACCCTATCCTCCCGTGATACTTTAACGCTGTTCTTAACTGAACTTTCCATGATCCTTTCCGTGATGATGAAAAGGTTCTAGATCTATGCTAACCAATGGCCACAGGTGGGATACCAGGTACCTGAAATGTAGCTACGTTAATTCTTTTTTAATTTTTAAATTGAATTAGCCACATGCAGTCAATGGCATCTGTATGGGCACCATTCTAGAAAATCTGTATAGAAGGAAATCACATTTTAAAACTGATAAAGTTTTAAAGTTGATACATAAAAACAGATTACAAAAACTGAATACAACAATGTCTACAGAGCAAGTTTTGACCGTGAAAAAAATTTTTTGACAAACTATCCAGTGTATGACTACATGCACTGTGCCCTGTACAAGGCCAGTTTTTAATTCCAAGGGCCTTCCATCACATCTTCCCTCCCCTTTACTGTAATGCTGAGGGTTTAGTTTAGCCAGCCGCTGAAAGCACAGCCAGTTACCTCTACTCTACTCATTCTCACCATAAAATGGAGATAACTTGTCTAACTTGATTAAATGAAACCAAATGGTAACCACTAATTACTCTGAATTAAAAGATTAAGAGGCACTGTTGCTACTTTATATAGGAATATAATTTTAAGTACTATTTTTAATGTTGTTATCTCAAGAAATTTCACAATAACTGTGATTCTCACTGAACAACCATATATAGTTCTATTTATTCAAGGTGCATATAACAAGGAAGTTAAAAAAAATCTAAGAAAAGCCATAACAAAAATGTCTTCATTAAAAACGTTACATACGAGGTTGCTCTAAGGTAACTGTGCGTGTTTTACAATCTTCATATAACTTTTAATGTTTTTTTTCTGTTTTCCCACAAAACATTTGATATTAGCATCCTTTGTCGAAAGCAAAAATTTTTTTAAAGAAAAAGCACATGTTTACCTAATTTGAAAAGGTAAGCCCAATTCTGGAGTGATAAGTTTATCTTTATAGAATCAGTTATGCTACATACTATCACAGCTATTCATCTCAATTACAGATTGGAATTGCAAAAGCGAAGACAAAATCCTACAGTGCGTACTTGGCTATAAAATTCTGCCCTCTTTCTAATTTAAGCGTTCCAATTTGCTTCACATAAATAAGACTCAAAAACTACTCAAGGTCTATCTTTCCAACCTACCCTCGCATGCGCACTACAATCACCAGCAGACAAACCGGCAGGAAGCTGTGAAGGGAAAACCCTACGCTAGTGCGGAAGACACTCAGTAACCCGCTGACAGGGGGCCAGGCGCCTGCAGACCATGCAGCCCGTGTATTCCGAGTGAACATCATAGCAAAACGCAAAACCAGCTTCCTATGGGAAAACAAAAAGAGAATCTGGTTCAGACCCTAGGATTTCGACCTTATCCGTAAGGCATCTCTTCACTGGGACAGATCTACAGAGCCCTTGGCTCGCTGTTTACATTCAGTCCTCAGAACGACTATGGGAAGCCAAGAGCCCTGCCTGGCTCCCTCTTTCACACTGTTCTTAACTGAACTTTCTATGATACCTTCTGTGATGATGAAAATGTTCTCAGTTCAGTTCAGTCGCTCAGTCGTGTCTGATTCTTTGCGACCCCATGAACCGCAGCACGCTAGGCCTCCCGTCCATCACCAACTGCCGGAGTCTACCCAAACCCATGTCCATTGAGTCAGTGATGTCATCCAACCATCTCATCCTCTGTCGTCCCCTTCTCCTCCTGCCCCCAATTCCTCCCAGCATCAGGGTCTTTTTCAATGAGTCAATTCCTCGCATGAGGTGGCCAAAGTATTGGAGTTTCACCTTCAACATAAGTCCTTCCAATGAACACCCAGGACTGATCTCCTTTAGGATGGACTGGTTAGATCTCCTTGCAGTCCAAGGGACTCTCAAAGAGTCTTCTCCAACACCACAGTTCAAAAGCATCAATTCTTCTGTGCTCAACTTTCTTTAGAGTCCAACTCTCACATCCATACATGACCACAGGAAAAACCACAGCCTTGACTAGATGGACCTTTGTTGACAAAGCAATGTCTCTGCTTTTTAATATGCTGTCTAGATTGGTCATAACTTCCCTTCCAAGGAATAAGTGTCTTTTAATTTCATGGCTGCAATCACCATCTGCAGTGATTTTGGAGCCCAGAAAAATAAAGTTAGCCACTGATTCCACTATTTCCCCATCTATTTGCTATGAAGTGATAAGACTGGATGCCATGATCTTAGTTGATCTATGCTCACCAATGGCCTCAAGTGGCAAGCCTCTTCCCAACCCAAAGCTCTCAGGCTCAGAGCACCCTACCCCACCTTGCAACAACAGACTGTCACCTCCCCATCACTGGGCTCTGCAGGAAGGTCCAGGTTATAACTGTTTTCTCAGCACTCCCTTTCAGCTCAGGAGGATGTCAAGTTGTATGATCACCTGAAACCTCACTAACTCAGGAGTCATCCTGGGCAGGTTATAAACTTTTGTGTTCTACCGCAGCTCCAAACATCCTTTACTTCAGATTCTCTCTGTCTTGAACTGCCCAGAGCTGATTAAGAGAGCAGCAAATAAATGGACCATCCCAAGAAAAGTGACAGGAAGAGACAATACAAGAAGCTGAACAGAAGCTTCCTAGGGTAAGCACAACAGAGCAACACGAAGGGGAATGTTCTCACTGATGTTTTCAAACACCTAGTTGGCCCGTAACATGGCCATACCGCACAAAGTATTAGAGGAAAGAGTGCTAATCAGACTCTTCTGGCTCTTCTTTTAAATCAAGATTTTAAACTTAGTTGAGACCAAGGCCTACAAATAACCCTTAGAAATTATTTCTATTCAAATAAAAATAATAAACACAATGATTAATATCAGAATTAATCATTATTACTAGAAAAACTAAAAAAAAAAACATTAAGCGTGGCATCTTAACAGAGGTTCACCTGGAGCCTACGGTGGTGCTACTGTAGTTCCGTCCATCCACCGAGCGCCCCATGCTGAGAGCACTGAGCCCGAGTCAGGCCAACTGTGAGAGGCGTTCTGACTCATTCATTCAAACACCCTCACGTCCCCAACATGCCCCACGCTGAACTAGAACTGGAGACACAGAGGCAAACGTGACAGTCCCCAAACTCAAACTAGGTAGAGCCTGGCGGCAAAAAAGGCAAACTCCAAGAGAGGAAGATGGGTCAAATGACTGGCTGTTATAAGGAGTACTGGGAAGCAAATAAAGAGTTTGGAAAGAGATGGGGAAAAAGGAAGAACTACATGCCTCTCCGAGGTGGTGACACTCAGGCAGAGGCCTGTGGTAGAGAAGCTACACCCGGGAGGGTAAGTCACTGCACGCAGAAACACACAGCAGCTGCAAAGGCCTCAAGAAGAGTTTGGCAAATTGAGGAAACTGGAAAAGAGAAGTGTGGTTACAGAGCAGCGAGCAAGGGTGATGGTCTGCACATGCAGGAAGAGGGCTATGCCTTAAAGGAAATCAAGGAGGACTTCTTGTTCTCTGGTTTTGATAGAGAAAGGATGGATTTACTGATATAAAGAAAACTATGGGGAAAAGAGAAGGAAGAATTCAAGAATCTGTTTTGTTCCCATTAAACTTGACCTAAGATGTTCACCTAGGGCAGAGTGACTGTTTTAATGATCTGCATATGCCTTCATGCTGAAAACCCAGGGGTTTTCTGAACAAAGTCTGAAGAGAGGATCCTTTTTTTCCTTTAGGGTCATGAGGGTGGAAGGATCTGAGTTCTAAGAGAACTACATCCAGTGAGAGAAAACCTGTCTGAGATAGGAGACCACATAACCAATTCAAAGAGAGTGGCAGAGGAGAGAAGCGAGAATCCTCAGTTCTCTAGTCTTGGACCAGCTGGCCGGTCCACGCATTAATAAATCACTCTTTCACAACCCTGCCAACACACCCACCACAGGGTTATTTAGATTCTATCTCTTTTACATAGTAAATCTATTAGGAGCTCGAAAAGGACTCAAGTCTTTTTAGTTTTAGAAACTCAAAAAGGAAAGTGCACAGCAATGAAATCTAAGAAATGCCAAGGATTACAGAAGCACCAACATCTTCCTAAGTCCCTGGGGCCCAGGATGAGCTTGGGGAGAACAAAATTGTGAAAAAAGGAACACACTCAACTGAGAAAATAACCCAATTTTTAAAATGGTAAAATACATGAACAGACATTTCACCAAAGAAGATATAAATAAGCACATGAAAAGATGCTCAACATGACCAATCACTAGGGAAATGCAAATTAAATCACAATGATATATCTTATTAGAATACATTTTTTAAATGACAATACCAAGTGTTAGAATGCAGAGCAAATGGAACTCAAACATTGCTGGTAAAAATGTGAAACAGCACAGCCACTGTGGAAACAGCCTGGCAATTTGTTATAAAGTCAAACATACCTTTATCATTCAACCCTGCAGTCTCCCTCCTAGCTGTTTACCCAAGTGAAATGAAAACCTACAGTAGCAGGCGGAATGACTGCTCCCCAAAGATATTAGGTCTTAATCCCAGGAACCTGTAAATGTTCATTTATTTGGAAAAGGATCTTTGCAGATGTGATTAAATGAAGCACTTTGCTACTGTGTTTATCCTGGATTACCATGTGAGCCATCATATTTATCCCTATGAGAGAGGACAGAGGGAGACAGGACACACGCAGAGAGCGGAAGCTGACTTGAGGATGGAGGGGAGACTGGAGCGACCCCACCCCCAAAACAATGGGTGTGGGCAGGAAGAGGGGCGTGACCTTTAGGCACCAGTAATCTGTTGACTACACCACAATGAAATAAAGTAGCTCTGATCTGTTGAGCACTTTTAACTGTATACTTGCACCTGATGGCATTATTTATTACAGAATGCCTACAGTATCAATTTCTCAGTTTCACAGATGAGAAAAATTAGGCTTAGAAGAAAACAGTCTGCCTAAGACATAACAAAAGAGGGAACACCACTCTTTGCTGCTAAGTCACTTCAGTCGTGTCCGACTGTGTGTGATCCCATAGACGGCAGCCCACCAGGCTCCCCTGTCCCTGAGATTCTCCAGGCAAGAACACTGGAGTAGGTTGCCATTTCCTTCTCCAATGCATTAAGTGAAAAGTGAAAGTGAATTCACTCAGTCATGTCTGACCCTCAGCGACCCCATGGACTGCAGCCTTCCAGGCTCCTCCGTCCATGGGATTTTCCAGGCAGGAGTACTGGAGTAGGGTGCCATCGCCTTCTCCACACCACTCTTTACTGATAAGAAAAAAGGTACATAAAAAATAACGAGCTAGGGACTTGGGGTCTATACCTAGAAAGCTGTGCTACCCCAGAAAGCTAAGGTAGCTTTCCAGGTCTCAACACAACCTTTGAAACAAGTGAGACGGATTACTTGTTCCAAATCTAAAGTTCTGTTGTTTATGAATACCACCAGAGAGAAATATCTTTCTACCCTGTAAGCAACCAAGAAGGTGCCTCACCTGTAAGTCAAAGGTTAGCAAACTGTTTCTGTAGGAGGGCAGAAAGTATTTTTAGGTTTTGTAGGCCACGTAAAGCCTGTGTCATCTACAGCATAGTCTTTTTTTAATAACCCTTTAAAAATATAAAACTGGCTAAAAGTCCATATAAACACAGGTCCTGGACAGGATTGGCTCACAGGCTGGGTCTAGTTTGCTGACCCCTGTTCTAAATCAACTGTCTTGAGGCTATTTTGAATTGAAAAAGAGAAGAGTGATGGACAAGGGGAGGGACATGCGGACTTCCTTATGGGCATTTCTGTTTAGAAGCAGGACATCCAGGTCACTGTCTGTCTAGATGTATCACTAAGCACAGCCTTGTTTTTTTCCCTTCCTCAATCACCTTCCAACATCACTTTTTAAAATTTTTATTTATTCTTCTTTTTTTTTTGGCTGCACCCTGCAGCATGTAGGATCTTAGTTTCCCAACCAGAGGTCAAATCCGCACCCACTGCATTGGAAAGGCAGTCTTAAAGCACTGGGCCAGGAGGGAAGTCTCAACATCACTTTTTTTTAATGGTGTCTTTCTAACTATACATATGTAGCCATTTGATTTAAAAAGAAACAAAATCATCTTGAAGAGTACTTGGTGTTGCTGAACTTCCTTCCCCCTGTGCTTCCGTATTTATCACCCAATAACCTATTTCTTACCAAGAAGTGGTAAATACATGAAGTGAGTGATAAGCATGATAAAAATGCTACTGGTAAAGAAAAAGTCTAGGGGTTATCAATTCACCTAGACTGATTCACTGCATGAATACTGAATACCAACTATGTGCCAGGCACTAAGTAAAAACCAGGAATCAAAAAGAAAGCTCTCTTGGAGCTTACATTCTAGTAGGAGGAGACGAACTAAAATATAGAGTATGTCAACTGGCAGTACGTACTCTATACAGAAACAACACAAAAACGGCACTAGGGAGTCCCGGGTGTGATGGAGAGGCTGCAATTTCTATAGGGCAGGCAGGGAAGAAGGGGAGGGAGCCAAGCCATGCAAACACTGACTTTGGAGACCACCCCCTCCCACAGCCACTCCCAAAGATCTCTGCAGACATCACTTTACCCACAAGGCCTCTCTCAGCACAGTCTGGTTTTTCCCATTGCATGTGTCTTATGACACATGGTATCCTTTACTTTTTATATCTGCTATTATTTTTACTGTCTACACACACACACACACACACACATACACACACACACACACTCCTCCTGAAGTGAGCTACATAAGGTGTTAAGTTTTAGGTTTTGCTCACAGATAAACCCCAGAAGTTGAGGACATTATCTGGTACATAGCAGGTACCCAACAGATACTGCCTGGGGGGTGAGGGGGGTTGGTGGTGGTAATGTTGCAAGTAGAGGGCCTGGCACATGCAAGGGTGCTTATGCAGGGATGTGCCGGGATAAAAGGAAAGTCCGGTGGCTGGTGGGCAGCAGAGGAGGAGAATAGCAGGACGTACATCAGGAAATGTGTGTTACGTGGAAGGAAAGGGTTTGGGAAGCTTTCACACTCTCTAGAGCAGAAGTCAGAAAAAGAGGCCGCACCAAGCGTAGCACCTGCTGCTGTGAATAAAGTTTTACTGGGACTCAGCTGTGTCCATCTGCTCCCACACTGCATGTCTGCTTCTACACCACAATCACCAATAGAGAAATCTGACACACTTTCCACATTCACTGAGCAAGGCAGCAAACTACTACATGGTTTTTAGCAAAGCAGTCACAAAATCTGATTGAAAAAAAAAGTTCTCTGACTGTGTAGATGCAGGTGGACAAGGACAAAAGCAAGGAGATAATCAGGAAGCAAAAGCAATGGTCAAGTCATAAGTCTGACCCAGAGAGTAGTGGGGGAGGAAGAGACACATGATGGCCTCTGCCGTGGCTTGGCAAGCTGTCTCTGGAAAGGGCCAGGCGGTGAATACTTTAGCCTCTGCGGGACGCGTTAGTTGCAACCACATTCGCTGAAAACTACACAGTCATTCACTCATGCCCGACTCTTTGCAACCCCATGGACTGCAGCTCACCAGGCTCCTCTGTCCATGAGATTTTCCAGTCAAGGATACTGGAGTGGGTTGCTATTTCCTTCTCCAGGGGATCGTCCCAACACAGGGATCGAACCTGGGTCTCCTGAACTGCAGGCAGCTTCTTTACTGACTGAGCTACAAAGGGAAGCCTCGAAAACTACTCAATTCTTCTGTTAAGTGGGAGAGAAGAGAGAAGCCATGAACAAGTGTGGCTGTGCTTCAATAAAACTTTATAAAGACACTGAAATTTGAATTACATATAATTTTCACCAAGTATGAAATATTATCCTTTAAATTTTTTCAACCATTTAATAATATGTTTAAAAACATTCTTACCTCATAGGTTGTACAAAAGAAGTGGGGGCCAGGGTGGTTGGGCCGTAAATCACCAACCCGCGCACTGAGGGCAGAGCCAGAGGCGTTTGCCGCTGGACTGCAGGTGACGTGTGAGACAAAGCTGTCAGACTCACCACCAGGCTCCGCTACAGTCAGCACTCCTACCAAACTGCCCCCCACACAATACAGAGCAAAAGCACCTCTGTAAGAATGCTGCAACTCTTGTAATGAGCTACGACGCCATTCACAGTCACTGTGCCCACGCTATAGCTATCCAAGGCCAAAAGTCACAGAAAAATCAACTGAAGGCAAATATACCAGGAAAAACAGCCATTTTCAGCTTGAGACTTAGGAAACTATGCTCTTTCTTAAAATACATACAGAGAGAAGTCTCAAGCTACCAGGGATTTTTTTATATATATATAAAATTAAATCAACAAATATACCTTCAGTCCTGAAATGCTGATGCTGATCATGAGACAGCATGATCAGTTTCTGTTTTATTTTGAGTGGGGCGGAGATCACAGCTGTAAGACAAGGATAGACACAACAAACGAACATCAAAATAAAGAAAAAAGATATATACATAGATACATACACACACACAAAGCAAGTCAGAGATGTGTTACTCAATTAGAATGAACAAATCCATATGCAAGGGAGACAGAAGCTGAAGCAGAATAACATACTTTGGTACATGCAATGATTAATCCTAGCTACAAGTTCAGGATTAGGGTAGGTCAGATTACAGGTTCAAGTCTCCTTAATTAGCTGAGGAAACACTGTTGGTAATTCTTCAACTACTCCTTGTCCTTAAGCCTCAAGAGACAATTTCAAATGGTTGAACCACTGCATGAAAGAAGACACTAGGGCAATGAGAAGAACAGAGCACGCTAGAAAATGCCAAGTCAGTCAGAGACGCTCCACCAATGTCATCCACAAAGACCCACAAAGCCTCCCGTATACGACACATCAAACCCACAAACGATCTGTCCAATGAGGTCAGGGCCACGTCTGTGCCCCTTCTGTACTCGAGCCCTGACTCAAGCCAGCAGTCCTGTGCTAGAGTAAGCAGTACTGCAGTTCACAGCCAGACCCCTTCAGCCTGAGCGAGCCGGGGGAACGGAGCTGGGAAGCGAGGAGGGCAGATGAATCAGGAGGCAACTGCACAAACAACCTTCCGGATACCGCAATCGCACTGAACAGCTATCCCAGGCGATCGACAGTGTTGAGACACACAGGCGGCACTTGACAACTGAACACAAAGCCCTTCCTGCCGTAAATGAGGACACGAATTACTGCCTCACATAAAACAAGTAATTTGCCTGTGAGCGATAGAAAGATGGACACTTTCTCTTCAAGGTGCTTACAAATGAGGACATCTAAGGAAGCCTGCAATGCCAGTTCACAACTTCCTGTAAGCTTTCTGGGGACATTTCAATTCCTAGAATATGCATTAGTCTATCTTCTGAACAGAAAAACAGGTGATTAAAAAGGCTGAGCTAAACACTTATGTTTAAGAATATTGTTCTTCATTTAGAAGTTTTTCTTTTTAAAAAAAAAGGCACTTTGATTTAATCAAAATTTTGTTTTAAACATTTTTTGTCCCTTCCAATGCCATGAAAAACTGAACTGAACATCAATTTATTCCTGCTCCAATAATCCAAACAGCCAACAAGTCTGATGTTCATTTAAGAACTAAGAGATAGCAGAGACGTCTGCTCATGGACATAAACAGATGCCCTAGCCACAGGTTTTTCTGATTGACAATGACTGGCTCCTTTTTCCCCCTTTAAATATTAATAACTCCCACAGACATTTTTACTGCAAAAGCAGGCAAGAGCAAAGACTCTACCTGCCACTACCAACCAAAAGGCCAGGATCTGCAAGCATATTAGAGCCCCAGAAAAAGTATAATCGCTGTGGTTCCTAAACAGATCTCAAGGGCAGTAAGAGGTGGGAAGGTGCCTTCCCTTACACAAACAGGCTTATTTAAGCAGAGTGAAAAGGTGGGGATCCCACAATGCCTTTAATGTGCTTATGTGAACTACGAATATGCACTGTTCCTAAACTCACTGCGACAGCGATTCCTCTGTTCTCGGATCACAAACTCAGTAACCGGTACACCAAGGAAGCAATTTGGAAAACACAACCCTCTTCTGCTTACTGTTTTAAAATCAGTGTGAAAACGGAGCAATAAAAATTAACACCAAGGCTCATCAAAGATTAATTAAATCTTTTCCTCATAACAAATATACACACACCTTATACTTTAACAATCCTTTCCAAAACCGTAGATTTACACATGCATATCCATGAGCTGAAAACACCAGCATGAGGATATGAAACACTTTTAACATCCCTATAAATGTAAAACAACTTCAGAGACCAACAGTTACAAACACAAAAGCCAAGGTGTAAAATAAGAGTCGAAGAGAACTGCAATATGAAAGAGACTAGTCTATTATTTTTTTAAAAAAGGAGGGATACTGGTGAAACTTGAGATATACAAGTAGATAGCTCTATTACAAAGGTGAGAGGTAGGGGAACAGAAATTTTTCTCCAACGGTAACATTTAAAGGTCAAAATTCTGTTCTTAATCGGGGGAAGAAACCATTTAGAAGTCTTCACATTTTTTAAAGATAATAAATGCAATAATATAATGAGCACAGTTGTTTAAAATATATTTTGTATTGTACTAAACTATCCAAATAACTTTGGATCTCTGAGGGGTGCAAAAAGCACTAGTGCTTCGTACACATCTATGTGTCCAATCCCCCCACTCCAGTTCTTTCCAAATTCTTATTACCTAAATTGTTAATGTGAACATATTGTTAAGTGTTCTTAGATATATTTTATCATATATTAATCTTGTGCAAACAAGAAAGAAAAATGTAAGCAAAATTAAGTGTCTTACACCTTTCCTGAATTCAGTTCACCTCTCCTGGAACACTCTCCTGTTCTGAGCTGTCGGTGCTCATTTTTTATTGGTGGTTTTTGTTTGTTTACAGTATCACTCCTTGATCCATCCAGGTGTCAGTGCTGCAGTAATTCTTAAAGACTCTCTCACTGTGGTCTCCAAAACCTTCTTCCAAGCTAGTACCCGCTCCTCCCAGTTTGGATGTAGACGCTTTCTTCACCTCGCCAGCAGGTGCCACAGAAGGCTTCCTGATAAACCAGGACTCACATTCCTTCCTCATATGACCTTAAGATGGTTTGTGGATCCCCCCAGTTTCATCAGTCTCTATTCAGTGGCTTAAAACACTGTTGTATGTAAGATACCATCAGCACTGGACACTTGAGAGTACAGACTATTGATTCATCTGTACTATTCATGACATCTGTGGTGGGGGGGGGAAGGCGGGTAATGAGAAAAAAAAAAGATAACTTGTTGCAAAAGTGAGAAAGCTGTTAAAAGTCTTATCATAGACTCATCTGAGAGCAGGTCAGGTACTTATCTACTGCCTGGCACATAGTAAGCACGCCACAAATTCAAAGATTTATTGCATGAACCCCCAACACTCTCTAGATATCTTGATAGTACTGAGATAGAAGTTAATGCATTTCATTCACTGTTCAAAGGATTATTTCAAACTACCAGCCAGGCCCCCTGACAGACACGGAAAAATAAAGACCAATTTGCTTTTAATTCCAGTAGGAGATGAAGCTAAACAGACTATCATAATCTAGGGAGAAACCCAGCATGCCTAACATACCATGAGAATGTATTTGCTACAGTCATACAGGAAGAAAGTCCTCTCACCAAACCAGTAATGGTAGCGGGTCATTCAAGGAGGTTTATTAGCTATTTTGGCTTTTGTCTGGAGGAATGTCTAAAAGAATGACATTCCAAACAGAAATAAATACATATAAAAACTGAAAGGCCAGAGAACGTGGTGCTTACAAGGAACTGTGATATGTTGAAAGACTGTGGGTCAAGAACAGCATGTCAACAGATAAAGCTGCAAAAAGGCTAAGGAGCTTGAATTTTATCCACATAGTAACAGAAATCCAACAGGGTTGAAGGTTCTAAACAACGGAAGACGAGACATTTTAGAGAGGATAATCAGACAATATAGATGTGAGCTTCAGAAGGATAGACTGAAGTCTGCCAGGTAATACAAGCTCCATGAGGGCAGGGGTTTGTACCCATTTGGTTCACTGCTCAATTCGCAGCATTTATCATGCCAGGTATCATTACTACTTATTGGATAAATGAAGGAAAGCCAGCTGAAAGACAACTACAATAACCCAAGACAGAAAAGAACTGAGTTAAGCCATTAAATAGTAATTTATACACACACACACACAATGTATCATTTTTTGGTTTGTCAGTATGCCCTTCTACTGATGCAATTAAAAAGGACTAATACTATTGTAAATTTTTAGGTCTGCAAAAAAAAACAAGCTAAAAGAACTACAAATATGTCATTAAAAATTTGTTCCTAGTGGCAACATTAAATAAATCAAGATTATTTAATTTATAGTCAGGACTATAGTTACTCTTCATCTCTGCTGAAGACAAAATTATTTGAGTCAACATTTACCAACGGTTCAAAAATAAGCAAAGAAAGCTATTAAGTGTTTAAAATGAAACAAGATGAATTTAGCTTAGAGATAAGTTCCTAACCAAGAGCCAGAAACATCTGGTTAATGGATGAATGTTAGTCTCCTTTACCTATTTACAAAGACAACAGAGATACTTAGGGGAAGTCATGCAATCTCTTCTTGTCTGTAAAAATAGGAATTCAAATTGAAAGAATTTCTAAGACTTCAGTTCCAGAGTTAAATAATTCTTACCTATTTACTTCTCTATTAAGAGGCCTTACATTTGTCTGCACGTTACTTTGAGTATGCTCCTCCATCACTTTTTTTTACCTCCAAGAAAATTTCAACATTCTTATGTGACAGAGACATTTTTTTCTTAATTTTTCAAGCAGATCAGAAGGGAGGGAAAGTAACATCTACTGAGGGCCTACTGTTTACCAGTTCTATCAAATAGCATTTCTTATCATCCCCAAAACTGTGTTCAGGGTCATGATCCTACCAAGAAATCGAGGGGCAAAGAGTTTATAAATTCTTTGCTCAAGATCACAACTAGTTAAGTGGCGAGACCAGAAAGCAAACTCCAGAGCCTAAATTCTATTCATCACCTTAAATGATAATAACTGATCTGAGTACCCAACAACGTCATTCTCTTTTGATCCAGAAATTATGTGTTTTTCAATACTGGCCAGAAAAAGTAAATTATGGAAATGTCTCATTACATAGCTGTACTGAAACTCCCTAACCCCTCTTACCTGTCATAGCTTCTTTCTCCATATAAGAAAAGGATGAAACAGGCATTTGAGCTGCTCTTCAATAAGAGTATTAACTATAATTCTTTAGCGGTCTTTTCCCGATGATACACAGGACAAATGACAATTACATGCATGGTCCATTCTCAGGGGTATCACTGGGTAAATGAACATGTTCCAAGAGAGCGCATTTTTTAAATAAATCATTCTTATTTTAAGTTATTTTCCACACAACTTACAACTGAGTGTAATATACGAGGTGTAATAACCAGGGTGGGCACACTGTGGCCTCCAGACCACATCCAGCCCGCCAGCGGTTCTGTAGGCAAAGCCTTCCAAGAAGATACGTGTGGCTGCTTTGCTCAGAGTTGGGTAGTTGGGTCAGAGACCACACAGTGGTCAGATAGACCAAAATATTTACTATCTGGCCCTTCACACAAAAAAAGTTTGCCAACATCTGTTTTAGACTATCAATTCAATCAGTTTTACTTTACATCTATTGAGAACTTACATGACAACGTATCAGAGAACCCAGTTTCAGGATCTCCATAAACCTGTTTAAAAAGTAGCTTTTGACTTAGATTTTTTTCAGAGTTCCCTGGACATGTCCATCACAACTTCACTACTTGACTTTTTATTTCCGTGGCTTTCCCTTGACTGACAGCAGTGTCTCCCTAGCATTCTCATTACAATCCCAGTCCTAGCACAGTGCCTGGGACACAGACATTCAGGGGCAATCTGCTAAGTATCTGAAATTAAGCATATGACTTAGGACAATCAGTCAAGAGTAAAGGAGAAATTCAGTCCTACAGAAACTTGCTGCTCAAAGGGTGTTCTGTGCAGCAGTGGAATTGTTGAGCTTGTTAGAAATGCAAAATCTCAGGCAAAGACCTGAAACTGCATTTTAACAAGATCTCCAGATGAAAATCTGAGAAGCAGTGCTATACAACATGGTGCTTAATTATATTAAAGTTCTTGGTTTGATTTTCAATATGGGCCAGATTGCTTTGCATGATGAAAAACAGCTCTAAGGCTTCATCCTTACTCTACTCTTGAACTTCAAGATACAAAATACAGACTTATTTTGACAACTTTAACAAAGGGGGTACTCGGGAGGTGGGGGTGGCGAGGGTTGTTGGTTTTTTTGGTTATTATTTTTACTAGAGAAGAGAGAAATACTGTTACTTAAAAACAAAGCCAAAGGAGGGATTGTCATATATTGTCCCTATTTCTACAAGAATATGACCAGAGAATATCCACCCTAACTTAAAAGGATTATAGATATGTGAAATATGTTTTTTAATCTATCTAGATGTCTGCTTCTATGTCCTGTTAAAAGTGGGTATGTGTTCATGAAAACTTCAGCCTTTAAAATATGATGGCAGTATTTTGTGGGTTAATCAATTTGTTTGGTTTTGTTCTGGTATTTTCTGGAGAAAGGAGAGGGAAATCAGCACTGTTTCCTGCTGCTTATTTTTTTTTAAGTGAAGGCAAAAAAAACAAAAGAAAGGAACTACTTGAGCCACGACTTGCTCAAGCTTGAAACAATCTTTAATAGGCAGTTGCTGGATGCATAAGGCGGTTACTTCTCTTCTGCAGGAAAGGAACTGAAGCTCATGGAGGGTAAAGTAATTTAAAAATCAAACAATAAGTAATCGATGAGGTCAAGATATATGCTCTTAAATATAAGCCCTAAGCTAATCAGAGTTATTAATATGATAATTTAGGAAGCACTTTAAACCACTGTTACCAGTTTACCATTGTTTCAGTTTCTCTCAACTCTGAATTCATAGTGTTTTTTTCTTTTGACCACTCCACTAGCCTCCACACTCTGGCACATATGTACTAAAGCTATACAACCTTGGGCAAATCACTCAACCTCTATGAGCCTTTGTTTCCTCTATAAAAGAGACAACCTTCCTTAAAAGGTTGGTATGACCTAAATGTATTACCTAGCATACAATATTTATTCAAAATTATGTGTTTTCAAATATAAGCACTTAAAAAGATTGACGAACAAGGTCATACTAAATCATCTATTCCTTGCCAGAAGCAGTAAAGCGACAGGCTAAGATTTCTATCGTAGGCAAAGGGGGCTCATTCTACTCGACAGAAATCTATCGGTATAAGTCATTGCTTACAAGAGAAATTCAGCAAAAGACCTATATATTTTTTAAGGCACCAGTTAAAAGAAGATTTACAACGACCTCTAAAAACTGCGTATTTTCAAGTAATCAGGCAGAAAGGTTCAGAGGTGGATCAGAGGTGATCAGAGGCTGTCTGGGCACTAGGCTAGAACAGCAAACTCCAACGAGAGCGAAAGAACAGAGTCAAAAATGGTAACAACTATGCATTTATCAGACTGCCAAAGACCAAAAGGTTTGAAAAAACTACTCCAAAAGGTGTAGGGAAACAAGGATTTTCAGACACACAGTGGGTGGATCTCCACGGGGAGAAACTTAGAAATATCAAAATTACGAAGAAAAGACACACTCTGCCCAATCATTCCACTTCTAGGAATTTGTTAGTAAAACATACAAAGGAGGTAATTTAATTGAGTACTATTTGCAGTCACAAAAAAAAAAAAACTGGAAACAATTGTCTATCAGCATGGGACTAGTTATATGAATTAGAGCACACCCACACAAGGGAATACCACCAAACTTTACGTATTGATATGGAATACACTTCAGCTATGTCATTAAGCAGGGAGGGGAAAAAAAGGAGGGTGCAGAACAGAATGTTAAGATACACTATCAACTGTGGAGGGGCGGAACAAAGGGAAAAACGCATATAGAGAGTGACTGCTTACATACACACAGATCTCTTCAGAAGGTAAAAATGAAACAAAACTTACTGACAGCTACCCAGGAAGAGAACTGGTCCGCTAGGGAACTGGAGTTAGGAGACTGTCTCATGGAATACTCCTCTTTTGTACTTTTAAAAATTTTACGTACTAGTGAATGTATTACCTATTGGGGAAAGACAATTTCTCAAACTTTTAAAAACACTACATGGGTAACAGAACAAATATTACCCTGAAGGAAGCAGCAGAAGGTACTTTTCAGCTGAGGTGTCAAGGATTTGCAGAAAACATCAGAAACTGTCTCTCCCTTCAATCTATATATTTTAAGAGGATAAATAGTTTCAGCTTCTAAGTTCACTAGGAGACTTAATACTTAAAAAAAGAAGACCAAAAAAAACCAACAACCTTATTTCTGTTATTCCCCTTTCCAGTTTAAACCTGGCAGTTTCCACTCAACAAGCATTTTCTGAGCATCTAGCAAGATGTCAAGACCTGGTTATACGGATTAATAATGTGTCTGACTTGATGCGTGGTTTAACAGATGTATGTAACTAAAAATGCTAAAGAAGCACCCTTTTTTAAAAAAAAAAAAACACTATCATTTTCATGAACAAGAGGCAGCCTAATGTGGCTGAAAGAGTACTGGGCTTGAAAGAGACCTGGTTCAGGAAGAAATAGACCAATCACAAGCACTGAAATTGAAACCATGATTTAAAACCTCCCAACAAACAAAAGTCCAGGGCCTGACAGCTTCACGGGCGAATTTTATCAATCATTTAGAGAAGAGTTAACACCTATCCTTCTTAAACTGTTCCAAAAAATTGCAGAGGAAGGAAAACTTCTAAACTCATTCTATGAGGCCACCATCTCCCTGATACCCAAACCAAAGATACCACCAAAAAAAGAGAGAGAGAGAGAAATCTGGTTCTAGTTCTACTTATTCCCTTAACTAACCACACAATTCTGAGTAAGCAAAACCTGGTCACCATAGACCTGGACTGCTTACCTTGCTACAAATACTATGTGAAAAGAAAATATGTATGAAAGCAAAGCCCATTTCAATCTGTGGAACACCAGAGCATGTTATTACCACCCATATAAAGTTTTGGGGGAAAACTTTCTCTTTTCCTTTCTCTAGCTTTCTAGGCTAATGTTAGGAGTTGTCTGCATCGCTGAAGTTATCAGAAACAAAACTGTGTGTTTTTTTTCTTTCTCCAAAATTAGTAGTTGATGGAGCCAAACTACTTGTAAAGTAAAAGATGAGGTTTTTTTTTACTAAAAAGCACACATATAAAGTCTCATACAGACAAAAGCAGGCATTCAACAGCTACAAAAAGGGAACTTACATAGCACCAAGGACTGATGCCCTTAAAACTGGTGGGGGGGGGGGTGTTAATGAGAACAACAAGAAGCCTGGGAGGCAGCAACAAGGGTAAAAAGGGCCAGTACACAGTGGGGCTACAGGAGCGCCCACAGCTGCGATGGTCATGCTGGCCACCTTTCAGCCTTCCTCCAGACATGCTTCGTCAGTGCCCTTAATTTGAAGCTGCTTGCTTAAAATCTTGGCTTATTCTTATGCAATAAAAGGAATGTGTTTACCTCTGCTAGCACTGATGTGTCCCTCACTCTGTAGAAGAATGCTTCAGATAAATTTTTTCTTCTACCATATAAAAGGCAAAAAGGAAGGAAGAAAGAAAAAAGAAATGTATTCTGCTGGCTTGGAGGTCACCCTCTAAACATCAGCTCAAAGAAAGCATGATATCAAATATAAAAGCACCTTATAAAGTGCTAACTAAAGTTTGCTGGGGAGAGCATAGCACTTCAAAAGTTAGACATGTGACTTGCTTTTTTTTAAATTCGTATTCAATTAAACGTTTATTGTGGGCCTACAATGTTTTGCTTCTAGGCCTCTGTACATGCTGTTCCTTCTGCAGGAACCACTCTCTTTCCCACCCCACCCACTTGCTTCCCCACTTTCTAACTGCTCACACGTGACTTCCTCTGAGAAGGCTTCCCTTACCCTCCCCACCCCCTCTGCCTTTCCGGCACACTGCTTCAGTCCTGCTTCAGTCCGCCGCAGCCCGACCACTGGAGTGTGAATGCCAGGGCTCTATCTCCGTCACTCAGGACCTGACCAGCGTGCTGGCACCTGGAAGATGCTCCAGAAACACGTGCAAGGCACCAGACACTGTGCGAGATGGATGGGGCACAGAGACGGACCACCAGCCCTCAGTCCACTGTCCATATGATGCAAGCGGGCTATGAGGAGGTGTGGCCAGCACATCGCGGGCCTGGAGGAGGGAGTGGGGAAGGGAGAAGCCCCTCCTGGAGAACCGACCGGCTAAGTCAGCCTGGAGGCAAGACAAGTGACAGGAACAGAGAATGCGTCTAGGCTATGCCGAGGCTAAGTCTTCAAAGTTAAGTAAGAGCTGAGTGGTGAAGAGGAGAAAAAGGAACCGAGACGGGAGAAAACCAGAGGAGGAGAAAACACGGTGGACCCGCAGAACGCCAGGTGGCCGGGAACGCGCAGCGGTCCTCAAGCCCTAGCACGCACGCCTCAGAATCAACTGGGGGCTTATTAACCTACACACGGCTGTGCCCCACCCCCCGTGCGTGATTCAGCAGGCGTGAGAATGGCCCAAGATTCTGCGCCTCCAACAGGTTTTCCAGGGACATCACTGCTCCTTCCGGCCCTGAGACCACACTCCAAGCAGCGCCACATCGAGCAGTACCGAGGGCACTGGAGCAACACGGGAGGTAAAGAGGGGGTCAAGGTCATACATACTCTGCACGCCACGGAATCTGGCACTGAGGACCTTCAGCAGAGTTTTAGAAAGAGGCTAACAGGTAACATTTATACAGCACGAGGCATGTGCAGCTCAGGGCTGCAGCTACTAGTCATAGGGGGCTATTTCAATTAAATTACAAGTATAGAAAATGTAAACTTCAGTTCTACAGTCAACCAGCCACATCTCATAGGCTCAAGAGCCATGTGGCGAGTGACAACTGCTTTGAGGACAGCCGTCATCGTACAAAGCTCTATTAGACAACACTGATGTACACTCTATTAACTCATCATATTTTCAGAGCTTCATTACAAGACAGGCACTGTATTATCCCCATTCTATAGAAAGAAATGTGGCAAAGAAAAATTAAGCAAATTATTCGAGGGGATAAAGCAAGCAGTACCAACAGGAGATGCAAACCCAGACGCTCTGGTTCTTGAGCCTCTGTTCTCAACTGACTCAGTCAGGAGAGTGATGGTGAGGACGCACACCAAGAGGGGTGGCTGGAATGAAGCAGCAGCTCCCTGAAAGAGACGTTCCAGAAGTAAAGGCGCAAAGGCTGGGGATGGACTAGAGCTGAATCCCAAAGAGAGGCATGTGAGTGCAGAAGGCGGCACTAGAGTTCCATCCCGCTAGGAATCAGAGTCAAGGGCAACGCCACTCACAAAGCATGAGATCAAAAGAGCAAGCTGAGTAGGGTGATCAACTGAGATAAGACTCTACACAAGACAGTGATCCCTAAGTCCAGAGACCAAAAGAGCGGTCTGGGTTAAGATATGAATTTACAGACTGGTCTCTTCAACGGCACATACACTACAACTGGAATGATACAGAGAAGGTTAGCAAGACCCTCACTCGAGGACGGCACCCAAATTCACGAAGCATTCCGTATTTGGGGGCCTCCCTGGTAGTTCAGATGGTAAACAAGCTGCCTGCAAGGCAGGAGACCTGCGTTCGATCCCTGGGTTGGGAAGACCCCCTGGAGAAGGCAATGACTACCCACTCCAGTGTTCTTGCCTGGAGAATCCCATGGACAGAGGAGCCGGGTGGGCTACAGTCGATGCCAAAGAATGTTCAAACTACTGTACAACTGTGCTCATTTCACATGTAAGCAAGGTAACGCTCAAAGTCCTCCAAGCTGGGCTTCAACAGAATGTGAACCGAGAACTTCCAGATATACAAGTTTGATTTAGAAAAGACAGAGGAACCAGAGTTCAAACTGCCAACATCTCTTGCATCATAGAAAAAGAAAGATAATTCCAGAAAAATATCTACTTCTGTTTCAATGACTACACTAAAGCCTCTGACTGTGTGGATCACAACAAATGGTGAAAAATTCTTAAAGAGATGGAAATACCAGACTACCTTACTTGTCTCCTGAGAAACCTGTATGCAGGCCAAGAAGCAACAGTCACAACCAGACATGGAACGATGGACTGGTTCAAAATGGGGAAAGGAGTACGTCAAGGTTGTACATTGTCACCCTGCTTATTTAACTTATATGCATGCAAAATGCTGGGCTGGATGAAGCACAAGCTGGAATCAAGATCGCCAGGAGAAATATCAACCACCTCAGATATGCAGATGATAGAACCCTAATGGCAGAAAATGAAGAGGAACTAAAAAGCCTCTTGGTGAGGCTGAAAGGAGACTAAAAAAGCCAGCTTAAAACTCACATTCAAAAAGCGAAGATCATGACATCCAGTCCCACCACTTCACAGCAAATAGAAGGGGAAAAGATAGAATCACTGGCACTGAGAACTGATGCTTAAGAACTGTGGTGCTAGAGAAGACTCCTGAGAGTCCTGTGGACAGCAAAGAGATCAAACCAGTCACTCCTAAAGAAAATCAACCGTGAATATTCATTGGAAGGACTAATGCTGAAGTTGAAGGTCCAGTACTTTGGCCACTTGACGTAAAGAGCCGAATCGTTGGAAAAGACCCTGATGCTGGGAAAGACTGAGGGTAGAAGAAGGTGGCGACAGAGGATGAGATGGTTGCATGGCATCTCCAACTCCATGGACATGAGTTTGAGCAAGCTCCGGAAGACAGTGAAGGACAGGGAAGCCTGGCATGCTGCAGTCCATGGGGTTGCAGAAAGTCTGACACAACTTAGCAACTGAACAATAAATGAATTTAGAGTCATCAGTACAGAGAAGGTATGTCTAGAGATAATTCAGGAAGGTGAAAATAAGGAGACAAAGAACAGAACCTTAGGAAATTCAACAATGTAAGCTAGAAGCAAAAGACAGAAAGCCAGTGAACTGAAAATGAATCACCAGAAAGATGAGCAGAGTGGGCGAAGACCCAGGAAAGAATTATCACAGAGGGCAAGGGAAGAGAGAATAATCAACAAGTGCTGAGTGCTGCTGAGACGTCAGGAAAGATCAAGACCAAAAACTGTCCACAAGAGCTGTTTCAAATGGTGCTTAGGGCCAAAGGCAAGACTGCAACAGATCTGGAACAATTCTAGACTTTTTCCCAAGAAGTTTCAAGATGAAGGGAAGGAGACAGGGTGAAGATGGAGAGAATCTGGAGCAGTGATGCTTGTTTCTATTCTAACTTGACAGGAGAGACGTCCCCATGTAACATGGCAAGGAGTGAAAAGATGGAACAAGACTCCTGGGCAAGAGAGAGCATTCTGCACGTAAACAGATACGTTGCCTCTGGACGCTCCCCTCACGTCTTCTAAATGGGCAGAAGAGGGGTAAACACAAGCACCCGTGCATTTAGGGTAGGGTGGGAGGGTAAAGCTGGATGAGCTCACGTGGCTGGAGACATTCTATTCTCTCTAAAGGAGTACATACGGGTATCTGTTGCAGACGAAGCAGAGGGCTGGAGAGAACACTGAACTCCTGCAGAGGGAAAGACTGCAGACACAGACATACAGTCCCAAGCAGACGACAGAGATGAAACTTGTAAGCGGCACCCTACCACTCTGTGAGTTTGCACAGTTCTCTTCAAAATGATCGAGTCCCACAGAAGAGCAAGGACAGGATGGTGGAGTGGTCATGTAGTCTCGGAGTCGTGTCTGACTCTTTGTGGCCCCGTGGACTGCAGCCCACCAGGCTCCTCTGTCCATGAGACTCCCCAGGCAAGAACACTGGAGTGGGTTGCCATTTCTTCCTCCAGGGCATCTTCCTGACCCAGGAATCGAACGCAAGTTTCCTGCCTGACAAGGCAGATTCCTTACCACTGAGCCACCTGGGAAGCCCATAGGGAGAGAACAGCTGGTGTAATTTCAAGGTTGGGGTTTGCCAATGAGATGCAGGAGTAAAGCAAGTAACTGCAATGATAAACCATAAGGCCAAGCAATTAGAAGGAAAGCATTCATGGCGGGATACAGCAGAATCACATAGGGAACCTTCCTTGAAGAACACACCCCGTGGGAGACCTTCATGAGGTGAAAGAGCAGGTGCAGCAAGAGGGAAAAGAGAGAACAGTGGAAACACAGGGCAGTTATAGTCAGGGACTAGAACAAAATTCAGGGGTACACTGTCCAGAGTTCAAAGGACGTTCAAGAGAGTGTTTCCTGTATTTGAATTTCAATTACAGGCAATTCCTTCCCCGCCCGTCCCATTCCTCCTCAACTCCCTCCGACAGTTCCCACCCCAAGACATGCTGGTTCTAAGCACTGGAGCAGTGGTTCTCAACCATGACTGCGTATCAGACGTGCAGGGAGATGTCAGCAAATAAACTGAAATCTGGGCCCCACTGCTGGAGTCTAATTTAATTGGTGTGTGTGTGTGTGCACGTGTGTGTGTGTAAGTCACTTGGCTCGTGTCTGACTCTCTGGAACCCCATGCACTGCAGCCCACCAGGCTCCTCTGTCCATGGGATTCTCCAGGCAAGAGTATTGGAGTGGGCTGCAACTTCCTTCTCCAATCTAGCTGGTCTGGTGTTTCTCTTTTAAGCCTCCTCAGGTAATTCTAAAGTGGATTTAGTATTAAGAACCACTGCTTTAGAAAGAACAGAACTTTAGAATTGTGTTTGGATTTATGTTATGTTATTTATGTCTGTTTAAAGGAAAACAGACTAGCATGGGAAGAAAAGAAATAACTAAAATTGGAAAACGGTGAAAGAGGATCTAAACCGTACATCATACATTTAAAGATGTCCTGAACAGAAAAGCTGGGAAACTATTAAAGCACAGCACTACACACACACACACTGCAATAATGTTTTCAAGAATTCTGCACAGCACTACACTACACACACACACACACACACACACTGCAATAATGTTTTCAAGAATTCTGTTACAGGTTATAGAAAAGTCAGGAGTTAAGTGCCTCACTACAGCCAATGAGGAAGAAAAAAGACAAACCTGTATTCTACTAAGCAGAGAGAACTGAAAACCAACACTGAACAACAGCCTTCTGGGGCAACTGCAGTCCCCTACTCCCTGGAGGAAAGGCAGCCTACAAGGCAAGCATGATAACCACCTCACACACGTGGACCCCCTCTTCTGCACAAAAGGTAAAAAGGAAGCAGCTGCCTTCTTTCATACACACAACAAGTTTTTTTAGGCTGCCTGATTGTCTTTCTACAGCAGTCACTTTCTCCTCTCAAAGTTTTCCAAGAACACTTTGCACCCACTGCAAAATTAAATGCTACACGCTCCTATAGTCTCCATGCTTAATTTCAACCCAAACCAAATAGTGCCATATTACTCTACCTAATTATTTTATAAGTAACTGTCCCCAATCGTAACTGTTATTTGCCACTCACTAGTCCATTTGCTAAGTTTTACAACAAAGTAAAAGTAATGCAGAGATGACCTGTTGGTCATAGAAACCGAAAAAGACAAACATGACCTGTTGTCTGTTGCCTTTCCTGTAAAGTCTGTTTCCTGGTACTACAAAATCAGGGCTTCCCTGGGAGCTCAGTGGTAAAGAATCCACCTGCCCATGCAGGAGACACAGGTTCCATCTCTGGGTTAGGAAGATCTGCTGGAGAAGGAGATGGCAACCCACTCCAGTATTCGAGCCCAACAAATCTCAAGGACAGAGGAGCCTGGCAGGCTACAGGCCATGGGAGTTGCAAAAGAGTTAAGACAGAGCAACTGAACAACAATTACAAAATCCAGAACCAAAATACTATGTGTACATAAGACTATACACTCCTAGGCCAACCATATTTATGCCTTTAATGAAAATCACTTCATTAATTGTTAATAATAGACAGGCTTGTCCCTCCCTATCTCAGTCTTAAATTTAAGTTCAAACCAACTACCCAAGTCACTCAATTATCATCCATGACTTTCTGAAAATCAGACCTAACTGCAAGTGAACATTTTTTTCGAAACTCAAGGAGTATTTTATCTCCCAGTTTTAGGGTAGTTTAACATGTTCTCATAATATTTAGCTAAAACAGAAGGAAACTTTCTAATCCCTCGTCAGTCTCCCGCCACCGAAACACCTGCTCAACTTTCCAAAGTCTTCAAATGCTGAGACAAGCGGATTTATGGATCTGTGGTTTACAAAAACCAACAAAATCCTCTACACCAGGGTTCATCCTATGGTTTCCATCAAAGAAGAGATTTCTAATCATGTTATTTTATACTCTTTCCTCTCTTAAAACTATAAAGCAGTACTACAGCATAATGAAAAAAGCACAGAACTGAGAAGGGCTTGATTACATCACCCAGATGTGATTTAACTTGCCGTGTGCCATTAAACAAAACTCATAAACCTCTCTGGACCTCAGCTTCTCTGTTTGTGAAATAAGATTATAATCATCCTTATCCAAGATGGCTACTGGCTCCAAATTTTACAAAATGCAGATGACTGTATTCTTTTTCTTCCTGAGAATTTATCCATACTTTGTAAGCATTATTCAAAACAAAAATAATATACTTTAATAAAAACATATTTAATTACAATTTATATAAAACATACAAAATATAAATAAATATATAATATAAAATATATCATAGTTGAAAAATACAACTTACTCAACATTATATAGCCAAACTTATTTTTTCACAGCAGGTCATTTTCTGTAATTGCTAGCAGTTAAAAACTATTTTGACCCAGAACGGCATTCTCCAAATCTAAATGCTACACTCCTATAATCTCCACGCTTAATTTCAACCCTAAACCAAATAGTGCCATGCTATGAACTGTTTCTTCACCTGTTCCCTAATGAAGCCAAAAGTATTTCTTTGGACTTGAATTTACAGAGTTATGTAAAGTGCTGATGAAAGCCATCTGTTGGGAACTTTGACATTCCTGTCAAAAGAAAAACCCAGAAGAAACAACCTAGATTTTCTTGGGAACCAGCTGCAGCTGCTGCTAAGTCGCTTCAGTCGTGTCCGATTCTGTGCGACCCCATAGACGGCAGCCCACCAGGCTCCTCTGTCCCTGGGATTCTCCAGGCAAGAACACTGGAGTGGGTTGCCATTTCCTTCTCCACTAGCTGCAGCTGAAGGAGTCCAAATCCTACCCCAGCTGGAGAAGCAGAAGGTGAAGTCGCTACAGGTTTAACTCACCTGCTGCAGACCCTGGGTGTGCTGACTCCACCCCTGAGCAGCCAGCTGATTCCCATACGTAACATTTATTTGATTCTTTAAAAAGTTTCAAAGCAGAGCATATAAAGTATTATCATTATAAGTTTAAAAAACATTTCTCAGTTCACCAGAAAAAAAATTTTTTAACCAGCAAACTTGGCAGCCTGATTCAGTCCTTTCACACAGCTAAGAACCAGGTCAGTGTAATTGTACTTTCACCAGTATTCTAAACAGCAAGAGAAAAAAATATCTGTGAAGGAGAGTCTTACAACTGCAAGAAGCCTGGAACAATACAATTTTTTTTTTCCGGACTCATTACACAGTTTCTGTTATCTATCTGCTTCATAGTATTAACATTGATACAATGTAAAAAAGTGCTGGCCCACAGTGTCTGGATGAACTGAATAAAGGACTGGCAGAAGAATAAGAAAAAAGATAATATATTTGGCATACATTTATCTTCCATTTGGTGTTTTATGAGATGCCATAATGAAAATCTGTATTATTAAATAGCTATTATATATACTATGCCTATAAAACTTAACCATGTAAAGTTCTTCTGAGACTTCAATAAGAAAGTACACGCTGAAGCACTCACAGCAGTGGCCAAGACATGGTCAGGCCTTAACAAATGTTACCTATTAATAGTTGCTATAAGCAACTGCTTCCAGTTCCTTGGCCTCCTGATACAGGGCAAAGAAAGAGGTTAGATCATCTAAGTCTCTACTCCCAAAGCAATCTGCTATAATGTCTGATGTCTTCCTTAACTTCTTCCATTTATTTCATCAATTTACAAGAAGCTAGCCCAAGAAAGAGCAAAGTGCTAGCAACCCCGCCTCAATGGTAAAGAATCCGCCTGCAATGCAGGAGACACAGGTTCAATCCCTGATCCAGCAACATCCCCTGGAGAAGGAAATGGCAACCCACTGCAGTATTCTTGCCTGGAAAATCCTATGGGCATAGGGCCCTGGCAGGCCACAGTCCATGAGGTCGCAATGAGTCTGACACGACTTAATGACTCAACAAGTGGCTGAGTATAGAAGTTTTGATCAGCAATGACTAAATCAAAGGTTGTTTTAGTGGCTCAAGCTTTCTCTCAGGGTATATCACGGACTGAAAACAACCAAAGCACACGAGCTCACAGGCCAACTTGAAGACCAAAAAATATCTGTACAACTGACTGTATTTAAATAAATACTATATCACAAACATACCTCTGCCTGAGTTATTTTTAATTTTGTTTTTAAATAAGAACAAGTCTGCTGAGACAAAGTCAATTTATATTAACCAAATTTATATTTAAGGCTTTCTTGGCGGCTCAGATGGTAAAGAATCTGCCTTCAATGCAGGAGACCTGCGTTCGATCTCTGGGTGGGGAAGATCCCCTGGAGAAAGGAATGACAACCCACTCCAGTACTCTTGCCTGTAGAATTTCATGGACAGAGAAGCTTGGTGGGCTACAATCCACTGGGTCGCAAAGAGTCCACGACTGAGCGACTAACATACATGCACACACATTTATATTTAACCCACCTCAATGACTTGTTAGAAACAAATTTTTATTTCTTGCCAGCTTCTCCTCAGGACCCTGCACATTTAAGGGTCATCAAAAAATGATATAAACAATGATGTAAGAAATGTACAATACTGTAATTACAATGTAATTATCTATAATGTAAGAAAATACAATTATTGAGATCAATCAGTTGCAAACTCGGTGACATCACAAAATCTACATTATTCATGCTGCTATATCCTTGCCATTACTTGAAAAAAAAAAAGTCAGCAACATATGGTTAGGATAATTTTCTCTAAAGTAATCCTTCTTCACTTAAAGACTGATACAGTTGTCATTATCCTCCATTCCTTCTCCCACAGGATTAGAATTAAAACTTGCATCTTAAAGAGTTTCCCAATAATTATACTATAAAATACACTTGCTTGAGTGCTCTCATAAGGATTTTAAATTGAGAACTTTCTTCACTTTTTACTACTAATTTATGTCATCTCAACTTTTCTGCAGCGTCTCGCTTTCTGGTACTTGCTATGTGTGTGCATGTTTTAAGTAGACAAGCATTCTGCCAAGCAGTAAACACACCCCTGAATTTAACAGCATGGACGATTACTATAAAGTATCATAGCAACAAAATATCTGAAAACATTACCAAGCTTACATTTATAAACAATTTTATCAGATCCACTATTCTAACACATAAAATGTGAAACAATTTTATGATTAAGGCCATTTCCAAATAGCTAAATCAAAACTCTCTTTCCTAACTCTCCTAACTTGAAAATATATTTCCATTCTAATCAGAATCTCTACATCAAAAATCAAAGTTCCCGTCAAAGCCTCATTTATGCTATGCACTTAAAATGCCAAGTTCCAGTTACACAGAATAGTTTGGACTCTACTAAGAGTTTACTGAATTTCAGTACAACTTATCTTAGAAGGGTAGCAATTTATCATTTAATCTTTTGGCTCCAAGTCACTCAGCTGGGTAATGACCTAAACAATAACACTGGTTGACAGTATCTTCTCTTCCCTTCCCAACTGGGATGCTTCAGCAAAATATAATTCTGTTTCACAACACTTGACAGATGAACAGTTTCCTCATCTGGCTGATCACCACAGGAGCAGTTTTCTGGATTAGTAATATGGAACGTAAGATAAAGATAGTCAACACTGTTCTGTGTGTTAAACGAACTCAGAAATTTGAAATGAAGGTGGAAATTATTCTTGAAAGGGAAATGGATCCTTCCAAGATTCAGTGTCCAAAGTAATTCTTTTAATGGACCATTCAAATCTCAGGTAATAATTAGCCTCACCCAGGAAACATCGTATTCTTTCTCAAGAGATTCACAGCACCTAATTGTTACACCAAAAAACAGCGACTGTAAAAACTAAAAGTTATATTTTGTGAACTAAAACAATGGTGTAAAAAAAGTTATTGCCCATTTCTATGCTGTCTGCCTTAATCCCCAACAGGACCTAAATCATAAATGCATTGTTCATGGTAGGCACCTAAACACTTACTGAATAAATAAAAGTAAATGAACAAATTTTCTTACAGTAATGTCTATTTCAAAAAAAAAAAAAAAGGAAATCTGCAAGCGGAAGTTCTTATTTAAGCTAGTTACACACACCACCTCCACCTATAGCCCATAATTCAAGGGAAAGCAACATTCTGTCCCAAACTAGAGCACTCTATTATAGCCACGCAACCGACCCCAAACTACAAATCAGAAGACTCCAGGGCCATCTGAAATGAAAATTAATACACACAGAAAAATAACTTTAAGGGAAAAAAAAAGTCACACAGACCAAACTATTTTTTAGTTATGGATCTCGGGTATACAAAAATAAATTATTCATAATCTTTATTTCTGCTCCATTCTTATTGCTGGTTTGAAATCAAATTGAGAATCCATTCCACAACAGAAAGAGAAGAAAGGGATGCAAGCAGTGACGGGGAGCTCGGGACATGTCCTCTTCCCTGTGCCTTGCAGTTAACACCAAGAACACTCACAGCTGTGCCCAAGAGCAGTGACAGGCATGACGCCGAATGACTCTCAGGGGGCAGCAGGCATCTCTGTGACAAAGACTCTGGAGCCAGGATGCCCACGGCCAACACCTCACCCTGTCTGTCACCTAACACCTCTGAGACTTGGACAAGTTACTGAAGCTCTTATGCCTCGATTTCTTCACCTGTGAGATAACAGCACCTATCTCATCGAGCTGTATGAGGATCACATGAGTTAACTTACGTGTGGCCGTAAAGTAATGCCTGGCGCACAGCATAAACAAATCATTAAGGTAAACAAACTCACCATCCACTACCACACCCTGAAGTTAGCACAGAAATTCCTCTTATAACATGGGTACAACTCTTCAATCACAGTATCTCCAGCTTCTCCTGTTTAACAGTGTGAAAACACACTTTAGCTCAAGCATCTTCACAAAAACTCTCAAAACTTTTTGTACACAGCCATCTCACTTTCAGAGCAAAGCAAAAACCACTCAGTTGCTGAAAAGTTAACATATAGCTCCTTCCAAAGGTTAACATCATAATTAAAAATAAAAAATTAAAAGTTAGAACTGATACAGAAAAAAATAAAGGGGAACTTGCTCAGGCTACTCCAGTCCCTGCACTCGATCTCTCAGCCACAGCCGAGCGGACGGGCAGGTACACTCGCCCTGCAGACACCAGTGCGGCCACTGCAGCTGCAAGCAGAGCGCCCGGCCCCCAGCAGGCGCTCAGTAACTATCTGCTGAATTAATAATTACTTGTATTATCAAATACAATCTGGATAATTTTTTAAAGAACACCTAGGTTCATAACAGCAACCAATCAATTCCAAATGGGAACTGACTGGACAGTTTTTTAAAAACGAACAAAGTAAATACAACAAAAGGAAGAAACATTATCTGTTCATAGGAGAAATAATTCCTTGCCCTGAAGTTCACTGCACTATGATTTTCAATGTGAGCTTTTCATACCTTTGGGGAAAGTCACGCAGAAAACTTAACCCCTCAAAATAAGACTCCTATTAAAAAAATATATATAACAGATCTCATCAACCCTAACTTTGTAGATAACTACCATAAACTGGCTTCCCAATCAGACCAGTACAAATACACAAAAATCTACTCAACAAAACTCAATTTTTCCACAGTCAGTTACTCTGGTTTACAATAGTGTATAATAAATAAGTTATGTAGCCAAAAAGATATTTCTAACCAAAGCAAACCAGCAGACCTCTACTGGATTAAATGTTTTTTTAATGCAAAGGTCTCTGGTCTAGCAGCAAAATAAGGACTGTTGGACTAGATGGTTTTCAAAAGTCCCTTTCAAAAGTACAACTTTAGGGTGATAAGACTCAGTTTTATCCTACACTGTATTATATCAACTACCTTTAAAAAAAGATACACACAACTGACATTTTATGTATGGCTAACATTTTTAAAAATTAAAATACCTAATTCAAGCGAGAGAAATTAAAGTACTCAGAAGTTCTAACAAGAATTTATAATACCCAATTCACAGATGTGACACTGATTTCATTCTAAACTATAAAGTATTTCCCATTTCCAGGCAGTAAACCTAGAGATCATTTGATAACAGTTGTTGAAATCAATTGTTCTATTTCATTTAACTTCAGCCATGGGATCAAGAAACAGTTCATACAATCCTTACAGCACTGAACTGCGGAATGAAGTATTTCAGTTCCTTGTCCACCTTGAATTTTCAATACACCCTTAATGAACGTTCCGATGGTACAGAACCATGTTATGAATGGGACTGCCTATTAATTCAAGACTCCATTAGAATCATTTTAAAGGTAATAACAGTTAAGATAATGCTTCTATTTCAAAGTCCACAGGAAAAACGGAACCCTAAAATAGATCTCTAAAACTTTGATCCAAAAAAACTGCTCATTTTCAATTGCTATTTAAACAACAATCTACTGGCGGGTTATTAATTGCAAGAATCTAGGTCAAACCTCAAATATTTTTAAATACATTCAATGTTATTAACTTTAGAATGTTAACATGCTAGAAATAGCCTCCACAGTCTTCAGTAAAATAAAGATGATGTTACTGGCGTTCGCTAAGGTGTGCAACAGCCTTAAAGTACAACCACTCCCCCACAGAACTACAACTCTGAGCACCTGAAATAAACTCACAGCTCTCACACCAGGTCAATGTGAAAAGGAGCTACTAACAACTCTCCTCATCCTGAATTTCTACTTAAGGGCCAAGGTTAACTGTTAAGAAGATACTTTCAGTTATACAAAATAACAGCATAAAACACAGCACAGTAAGATGCCTATGTGTGCCGACTCCCAACTCCCCAGAGCTTTAGCGACATGGACTACTGTACTTCCAACCCATGCAGCTACATCTGTCATAAGTAATGTTTAGGACTTCATCACATGCAAAAAAATAACACATAACCAAAAATTAGAATACAAACAGCAGAAATAAGAATTGCTAAATCTGCTTTGCCACTGCTTTGGTCAAGATAATCAGTTTCATTCCTGTCTAGTAAGAAAATGAAGAAAGGAAGAAGACAGGTTCTTAGAGTTTCCAGCATTTGGCTGCTCAGCAACTTCAGCAGGAAGGTATTATAAAAACTTTTACAGAACAGTTTTAAAGTTGCTTAATTCTAACTATGTTCTTTTAGGTGGAGCAATACTCTACACTTTGAAATCTTAGGCATCAAATATGTCAAAGTATTAGAACAGTCACACCTATTGAGTTCTCACATCTAGATCTCACCAATCAAAGCCAGGCAATGGTTATCCACAAAGGGCCCTGAACGCCGAATGTGACCTCTATTGAACATCCTAGAAACGTGGCTCTGTGGCATGCTGTATCCCCAGTCCTGGGAACACTGATATGCACGCCCCTCTTACCTTATCCTTTTCATGTGGAAGGAGTGACACTGGAGGTAAAGAGGACAGAGACTCAGAACTCTCTTTCCCATCCACATTGGCTGCTTTAGTGTTGAGCCGATAAAGAGGTCCATCTTTAAGGAGTCTGCCGTGGCCAACGGCGCGTTTAATAGCCAATCGTAACTGCTGGTGAAGGCCAGAGGCAGCACCGCCTCCAAATAATGCAGACACATCCTTCTGACCTTTCAAAAAACGTTCAATGCTTTTCAGAGTTGAGCCGCCGGACTCTGCCAAGCCCTCAACTGCCCTCTTGATCAGTTTATTCCAGTCTACATTTTGCTTATTATCCAATTTTCCATGGTTTCGAGGTTTAGGAAGTGCTATTCGCCCAGGATTATCAGGATCTTTATAGGAATTGAGTCCTTTATTTGAGACCTTCAAAATTGTTCCATCCTTGACACTCAACTCCAGTTGCTCTAAAACAGTTTTACGATCCAAGCCATGGGATGAAGACACTGCATTGCATATCCTTTCTTCTGAAGGCCGCTGTTTTTGCTTCTTCACTTTTTTGATGGCCTCCAAAATCCACTCCGTGTACAGCGGGTTGGCGAGTTTTACCATGGTGAAGGATTCTGTATATCCATAGAGTCGCTATCCCTTATCCTGATGCTGCGTAAGTTTCACACCGCGGAAAATACCATTCGCGGAGGCTGGGAACCAGTTAACCATAGCATACAAGTTTCCTGGCCTCAGTCCTTTCTCCTTTCAAGAAACAGAGGCCGCCCCACTTTTATTTTAGAAATGAAAACCTGTCATCTGAAAAGTCTTCAAACTTCCCAACCAACTTCTCAATAGCACCACATGTGGGTCTCTTCATAAAGGTGTAAAAACTCAAGAACATCTCATTCCCAGCAGAAAAATGTGCATCTTATGCCTGAAAAAGAATTAAAACAAAGTCAGTTTTCTATCAAGGTCCACTTTATAAATAAGTTGTAACTTATTATAAAAGCATCCTAGCCTTTAAAGCACTCCAACAGCAAGTGTTCACTGAGCACCTGTAAAAGTGTGAACATGTTTCTATTACTGTTCAAAACAATCATGTGTGCAAATCATTGGGATAACAAAGAAAAGGAAAAAAAGATGAATGATGAGGAAACAAGATGAGATGCACTCTAAATGACCTCAGGCTACAACTAACCGGAGGGTGCTGGATATTCTGCTCTGCACAATCTCTGCTCACCTGTCTATGAACTGAAACTCTTCCTTGACAGCTTTCCCCAACAAACTAATCAGAACTTCAACAAGTTACCTGAATTAGTACAAAGAATCCTGCAATGAAAGTAAGAGTGAATCTTTCATCTTTCAAAATTCCAGACATTTAGACTGGCTGAAAGCAGTCAATAAGAATGGCAAAAAACCACTGAGAAAATGTTTTAGCTATTTCATCTAGTAAAAGAAACAAAATTTACACACAGCACAGTTCATATTTTAAGTACAATATTACTATATACATTCCAAATGGAAACAAAATAACAATGAAAATAGTCAAGTGTGAAAAGTGTTTGAAGAATTTTAAAATAAGCCAGTTTCATTCAGATTTTAAGAATCACATGCTGTGATAGCTTCTCCTAGTAACATTCAATATATTGGAGAGAGTCCAACAACTGTCAAAATGTTCGCAACCAATCTACAGATAGAGAAACTAGAAATGAGCATGGCCTGGAAATTCCTAGGTTCAAACGTACACTTATTTACATATCAAATGTACAGTTCAGAGGGCTGAAATATACTGCCTGTGTGTAGACTAAAGAGAAGATCTCATGATTCAAGACTGTTGTCCTGAAGTGAACATTAATGAAAAAAAAAGACACACAAACATTATGCATATACATGACGCTGCCACTCCACGATCAAAGTCAGTAACACTTTCAAACAAAAGAACCCGAAAGATTTGCATCTTTTTAAAAATCACCAAAATAATGAACCCTGTAACTCCTCTGCTTCCAAAAATAAACTTAACCTTACCTAAATGCTCCTGAGAACTCTTATTCTGAGGAGCCTTTACAACATAAACTATGTCATATAGTGGCTCGCACAGCAATCCTTCCTTAAAGAGTGCCACTAAACTCAAAAGAAAAAGTTTAACAAGATGCAGGGAAACCGACAGTACTATTAACTCTGATAAAGAAAAGGCTCGAGTAAACACTCAAACCTAAGGCAAGACGTAATTTGTAAATGAGCTCTGGCTGAAAAGCGCCCCCCCCTACCCCCCGGAGAGAACTAAGCTACATTTGGGTGAGAAGCGTCTCGAGAGGACAGAAATCATAATAGCATTGTCGGAGAAGTTCATTATGGGGGCATATCTGCGCTGAAAGAAAGGAGCGGCTCCAGCCCGAGTTTCAGCGGCGGGGCCCGTCCCGCACGGGCTCACCTGCCCAACAGGTAAGAAGAGAGAATGAATGACAGCCGCTGCCGGCCTCCCGGCTCCACGCAGAGGCCCCGGATCTGCGGCGAGCAGAGCGCCTGCAGACTTGAACTCCAACTCGGGGAAACTGCCCCCTCGCTCCCGACAGTCCTCCCGGGCCTCCTTCCCCGCCACCCCCACCCGCCTCCACCCGCCCCCCCTCCAACCCCAGACACAGCTTCGCGCTCTCTTTTTTAAAAGAGCGAGAAAAACTTTAAAAACAACAGCAACAACAACTTGGCGTTGGCACCAGCCTGCGGCTTGCTTGCAGACGCGGGGGGCGGCCCGGCGGCTCCCACCGGACGGGAACGGAACCCGGGGACGAAGTTAACAATGAAATCACGTGAAAGAGTTGCGAGCGGCGCTCGTCTGCGCTCCCGGGCGCCCCGCAGCCGGGCCGGGTCCCGGTGGGAGCGGCGCGGGGCGCGGGGCGGGGTTGGGGGGCCCCGCCGGGCAGGTCGGCGCTGACAGGCGCCCGCCGCCCCCCGGCCCCGGGCTGACAGCGCGCGGACC